>NW_012101243.1:1523629-1526351 GCF_000951045.1 Mandrillus leucophaeus
TAACAATGAACTGAGCGGGCCAATTCTGGCTGTCTGCTGCCTGCTCTCCTTTACTCAGGGTTGCAGAGTTAGGCCCTGAAGAATCAGGCCTGGCCCAGTGAGGATGTCTCCCTGTATTATATAAGAGCATTAGAAGAGGGGTGCTGCTTATCTTAGAGGTCCTCCAGCCACCAAAGCTTTCCCAAGCTCTCTGACTAGTTCAGGACCCTCTATTAGGTGCCCAGGATAGAGGTGAAGGGCTCTGGAGTTGGGCTGCCTGGGTGAAAATCTTTTTTTTTTTTTTTTTTTTGAGACAGAATTTCACTCTTGTCGCCTAGGCCGGAGTGCAATGGCACAATCTCAGCTCACTGCAACCTCCACCTCCTGGGTTCAAGCGAATCTCCTGCCTCAGCCTCCCAAGTAGCTGGGATTACAGGCATGCGCCACCACACCCGGCTAATTTTGTATTTTTAGTAGAGATAGGGTTTCTCCATGTTGGTCAGGTGATCTGCCCGCCTCGGCCTCCCAAAGTGCTGGGATTACAGGCGTGAGCCACCGCGCCTGGCGAAAATCTTTAATCTACCACTATTAGCATGATCTCAATTTCTAAACATCTCTGTGCCTCAGTTTCGTCATCTATTAAAATGGGGATAACAACGGTGTCATTCTCGTCATTCTCCTCAGGATGGAGATAAGTCGTGTGAATCACTTTAAATGTGCTTAGCACACAGAAAGCGGGCAATACACAACAGCCAGCATCATCATGACATTAGTATTCCCTGAACTTTTCCTTTAAAATGCTTGTAAGTTTGTCACTGCTTATTCATGTAATGGGAATGCCTCTAGTGTTTCAGCCTTCCAAGTGTCATCCTGTGCAGCTTTCCCCCTCATTCACTATACCTTGGCTACACACACTTGCCTCCTTGTAGGCCCCTGAGCACACTAAACAGTTTCTTGGTTTTTTTTTTTTTTTTGAGATGGAGTCATGCTCTGTCGCCTAGGCTGGAGTGCAGTGGTGCAATCTCAGCTCACTACAAGCTCCACCTCCCGGGTTCACACCATTCTCCTGCCTCAGCCTCCTGAGTAGCTGGGACTACAGGTGCCTGCCACTACATCTGGCTAATTTTTTTTTATTTTTAGTAGCGACAGGGTTTCACCATGTTGGTCAGGCTGGTCTTGAACTCCTGACCTCGTGATCTGCCCACTTCGATCTCCCAAAGTGCTAGGATTACAGGCGTGAGCCACCGCGCCTGGCCCACTTTCTTTTTTTTTTTAAGATGAACTCTAGCTCTGTTGCCCAGGTTGGAGTGCAGCGGTGCGATCTTGGCTCACTGCAATCTCCACCTCCCAGGTTCAAGTGATTCTCCTGCCTCAGCCTCCCAAGTAGCTGGGATTACAGGTGCCCGCCACCATTCCCAGATAATTTTTTTGTATTTTTAGTAGCAACAGGGTTTCACCATGTTGGCCAGGCTGGTTTTGAATTCCTAACCTCAACTGATCTGCGTGCCAGGGCCTCCCAAAATGCTAGGATTACAGGTGTGAGCCAGTGCGCCCAGCCAACACATTCATGCCTCAAAGCCTTTACTCATGTTTCCTTCTACCTGGAAAGCCCTTCTCCACCCCTACTCCATCATTCCTCACAGCTAAACTGACACTTCCTTGTTGAAGCCTTCCCAGACCATACAATTGACAGTGGTCTGGCTGGACATGGTAGTTCATGCCTATTATCCCATCACTTTGCGAGGCCGAAGAAGGATGATCACTTGAGCCCAAGAGTTTGAGACCAGCCTAGGCAACATGATGAAACCCCTTATCTACAAAAAAATAAAAAAATTAGTCGGGTGTGGTGGTTCACTCCTGTGGTCCCAGCTACTTAGGAGGCTGAGGTAGGAGGATCACTTGAGGCCAGGACGGCCTTGAGAGTGAGGCTGCGGTAAGCCCTGATCACGCCACTACACTCCAGCCTGGGCAACAGAGTGAGACCCTGTCTCAAAAGAAATACTAATAATAAAAAGAAAAAAAGAGGTCTTCCTTTGTTCTTCCTTATAAAACCCAGCAATGTGTAATGTCACAGTTATAGGACAGTCATGAATGACAAATCATTTTACCCTCTGGTTCAAAAAGCCAGACAGAGGATATAGCTCGGTGGCAGAGTATGTGACTACAAAAAGCCAAAGCCAACTGTAAAAACATAAAAAAGATGAATGTTAATAGCAGTTGCAAGTGTTAAAAAAACTGATCTATTTGCTCTATGTGAGTTAGAAGTGTGTTATAGCTACAAGAAGAGCTAATTCTGTGATGTGTAGGAAGTAACAGTCCAGCATTGCTCGTATGACCACGAACGGAATATTCTGCCCAGTTCAAAGTGCCACCTTCGCACTGGGACATGAGTAAATTGTAACATGCCTAGAGGAAAGCAACCATGTTGGTGGGGTATTTCAAGCAAATCTAAGGCTCATTTGTTCCTGGTAATAGATTTTGGTTCAACATGAATTTCCTAATAACTACATCTATCTAAAATAAATGGGCAGCCAAGCGATGGAATATAACAGCAGCTAAGCAATCATTTGGAAGGGACATTACAGAGGTGGACAAAGCAGAAATGGTTTGGAGTTTGGGCCCTGAATCCCTTATCTACCCCTTATTAGCCATGTAACCCTGACTTCTCTTTTTATATTTTATTTATTGAGAGATGGGGATCTTATTATGTTGCCCAGGCTGGTCTCAAACTCCTGGCCTCTAG
>NW_012101243.1:1526401-1535499 GCF_000951045.1 Mandrillus leucophaeus
GTGATCTGCCCACTTCGATCTCCCAAAGTGCTAGGATTACAGGCGTGAGCCACCGCGCCTGGCCCACTTTCTTTTTTTTTTTAAGATGAACTCTAGCTCTGTTGCCCAGGTTGGAGTGCAGCGGTGCGATCTTGGCTCACTGCAATCTCCACCTCCCAGGTTCAAGTGATTCTCCTGCCTCAGCCTCCCAAGTAGCTGGGATTACAGGTGCCCGCCACCATTCCCAGATAATTTTTTTGTATTTTTAGTAGCAACAGGGTTTCACCATGTTGGCCAGGCTGGTTTTGAATTCCTAACCTCAACTGATCTGCGTGCCAGGGCCTCCCAAAATGCTAGGATTACAGGTGTGAGCCAGTGCGCCCAGCCAACACATTCATGCCTCAAAGCCTTTACTCATGTTTCCTTCTACCTGGAAAGCCCTTCTCCACCCCTACTCCATCATTCCTCACAGCTAAACTGACACTTCCTTGTTGAAGCCTTCCCAGACCATACAATTGACAGTGGTCTGGCTGGACATGGTAGTTCATGCCTATTATCCCATCACTTTGCGAGGCCGAAGAAGGATGATCACTTGAGCCCAAGAGTTTGAGACCAGCCTAGGCAACATGATGAAACCCCTTATCTACAAAAAAATAAAAAAATTAGTCGGGTGTGGTGGTTCACTCCTGTGGTCCCAGCTACTTAGGAGGCTGAGGTAGGAGGATCACTTGAGGCCAGGACGGCCTTGAGAGTGAGGCTGCGGTAAGCCCTGATCACGCCACTACACTCCAGCCTGGGCAACAGAGTGAGACCCTGTCTCAAAAGAAATACTAATAATAAAAAGAAAAAAAGAGGTCTTCCTTTGTTCTTCCTTATAAAACCCAGCAATGTGTAATGTCACAGTTATAGGACAGTCATGAATGACAAATCATTTTACCCTCTGGTTCAAAAAGCCAGACAGAGGATATAGCTCGGTGGCAGAGTATGTGACTACAAAAAGCCAAAGCCAACTGTAAAAACATAAAAAAGATGAATGTTAATAGCAGTTGCAAGTGTTAAAAAAACTGATCTATTTGCTCTATGTGAGTTAGAAGTGTGTTATAGCTACAAGAAGAGCTAATTCTGTGATGTGTAGGAAGTAACAGTCCAGCATTGCTCGTATGACCACGAACGGAATATTCTGCCCAGTTCAAAGTGCCACCTTCGCACTGGGACATGAGTAAATTGTAACATGCCTAGGGGAAGCAACCATGTTGGTGGGGTATTTCAAGCAAATCTAAGGCTCATTTGTTCCTGGTAATAGATTTTGGTTCAACATGAATTTCCTAATAACTACATCTATCTAAAATAAATGGGCAGCCAAGCGATGGAATATAACAGCAGCTAAGCAATCATTTGGAAGGGACATTACAGAGGTGGACAAAGCAGAAATGGTTTGGAGTTTGGGCCCTGAATCCCTTATCTACCCCTTATTAGCCATGTAACCCTGACTTCTCTTTTTATATTTTATTTATTGAGAGATGGGGATCTTATTATGTTGCCCAGGCTGGTCTCAAACTCCTGGCCTCTAGCGATCCTTCCGCCTTGGCCTCCCAAATTGTTGGGATTACAGGTGTGAGCTACTGTGCCCAGCCCTGAGTGACTTCTTTATGCATTTATTCACCTTTATTGTGTGAATAAAGCATTCAGCATGGTGCTTGGCATGGAGAAGTGCTTAATAAGTGTCCAATATCATTACTCTTAAAAGGGAGACAGGCAGTAGATGGAAGAATAAAGAATACAACTGCCAAGAGTGTTTCTTTTTTTTTTTTCTTTGAGACAGAGTCTCACTCTGTTGCCCAGGCTGGAGTGCAGTGGTGTGATTTCGGCTCACTGCAACCTCCACCTCCCTGGTTCAAGCAATTCCCCTGCCTCAGCCTCCCAAGTAGCTGGGATTACAGGTGCACACCACCACACCTGGTAATTTTTTTGTATTTTTAGTAGAGACGGGGTGTCACCATGTTGGCCAGACTGGTCTCGAACTCCTGACCTCAGGCAATCCACACACCCAGGCCTCCCAAAGTGCTGGGATTACAGGTGTGAGCCACCATGCCCGGCCTCCCAAGAGTGTTTCCAATTGCTAGGATTCCAGGAGAAGGCAGTCACTGTTAAAACTAACAGGCTGTCGAGAGTTGTAAGAGGGCAGTTAACCTGCTCAATCATAGAGAAACAGTATAAGTGGGACAATCAGAAGTCAGGAGGATTAGCTGAATGAGAGAAAAGGAAAAGGGAGAAAAGGCCCTTTCATGACCCAAATATGGCCACTATAGTCAATCCTTTTAGGGAAACCAAGGCCACGTAGGTAGCTGGTTTATTATTCAGAAGTTTCATAGCATCTTTTATTTACGGAGTTTTCAGTACATGGTATACATCTGATTCCTGCTAGGGAACTGCCTTCTGGATAGTGTTCATTCAGCAAATACTTTTAAGCACCGACTATAGACTAGGCACATAATTCCAAAAATAAGCAAACTTCTGGTTATCATCTTGCCAACAAGCCTGCCCCATAATAACAATCAAATTATAAATATACATAAAGCACAAGTCAACTTCCATTTCCAGATACTTGATAAACAAGATCTCTGAACCCTCCAGCTATGAAATAGCAAAAAGTGCTGGATAAAATATTAAATATGTATTTTAATGTCACAGAACCAGCAGGAAAATAATAAAAATTCCACAGAAGCCATAAGCAAAGCAAGACTTGTGGTGTAAGCCAGGTGTGGTGGCTCACACCTATAATCCCAGCACTTTGGGAGGTTGGGGCAGGAGGATTGCTCGAAGCTAGGAGTTCGAGACCAGCCTAGGCAACAAAGCGAGATCACATCTCTACAAAAAAAGAAAATTAGCCAGGCATGATGGTGCATGCCTGTAGTCCTAGCTAGTCTGGAGGCTGAGGCAGAAGGATTGCTTAAACCCAGGAGTTTGAAGCTGCAGTAAGCTAGAGTTGCACCACTGCACTCCAGCCTGGGCGACAGCAAGACCTTGTCTTAAGGTCAGAAGTTCAAGACCAGCCTGGCTGATGTGGTGAAACCCAGTCTCTACTAAAAATACAAAAATTAGCCAGGTGTGGTGGCACATGCCTGTAATCCCAGCTACTTGGGAGGCTGAAGCATGACAATTGGTTGAACCCAGGAGGCGGAGCTGAAATATCACTACTGCCTGGGCAAGACTCTGTCTCCAAAAGAAAAAAAAAGTAAATCCACTATCTTTCACCCAATGCAAATGTAATTTAGAATTTAAAATAAAAATAAAGGCAATTGCTAGAGAAGCATTCCACCACCAGCTTCGCTATGGCGGCAATTCCCCCAGATTCCTGGCAGCCACCCAACGTTTACTTCGAGACCAGCATGGGAATAATTGTGCTGGAGCTGTACTGGAAGCATGCTCCAAAGACCTGTAAGAACTTTGCTGAGTTGGCTCGTCGAGGTTACTACAACGGTACAAAATTCCACAGAAATTATCAGACTTCATGATCCAAGGAGGTGACCCAAGAGGGACAGGTCGAGGTGGTGCATCTATCTATGGCAAACAGTTTGAAGATGAACTTCATCCAGATTTGAAATTCACGGGGGCTGGAATTCTTGCAATGGCCAATGCGGGGCCAGACACCAATGGCAGCCAGTTCTTTGTGACCCTCGCCCCCACCCAGTGGCTCGACGGCAAACACACCATTTTTGGCCGAGTGTGCCAGGGCATAGGAATGGTGAATCGTGTGGGAATGGTAGAAACAAACTCCCAGGACCGCCCTGTGGATGATGTGAAGATCATTAAGGCATACCCTTCTGGGTAGACTTGCTACCCTCTTGAGCAGCTCTTCTGAGATGGCCCCAGTGGACCAGCTTCCAGATGACATAGAATGACATGTAATGCTAAATTTCATTTTGGCTTTGCAAATCATGAAGCTTAGGAGCCCTGGGGTCTTGGGTGAGTTAGAGATGGAAGTACATTTCAATAGGATGCTTCTTTTCTCTTCCCCCAGTGCCTAAGTTGCCAGAGGATTTGCACAAATGCCCCTGTTTACCGATAGGTGACTACTTACTACACATGACTCATAATGCTGCTTCTTGTGCATGTCTGCTCTGATATACTTCAAACAATGTAGCAGACACTGTCATTTCTCAGTGGTTTTGCCTAACCAAACGTCTTCCTAAGGAGAATTTGTATTCTGGCCTACACTGCAGTCCTTGATTGTTGACAGTCACAGAATTCCAAACCAAGTAGTGTCTATCAGCCCTTTTAACTCTGTGCACACCCTATTTCAGTCTTACATTTGTTCTTCTAGGGAATGTATGCATCTCTATATATATTTTCCCTCTCAAAACCAGAACATCAACACTGCTGTTTCTGACACTTCAGACATCCCACGCAAAGCCACACTGAATTTTTGCCAAATGAAAAATGCATCCAACAATCAAGTTTCTAAGAAGGTGTCAAGTGGGGAATAATGCTGTATAATAATCAAGAAATTAATTTATTAAAAGGAAGCAGAAGCATTGACCATCTTTTTTCCAGAGAAGAGGAGAAATCTGTAGTGAGCAAAGGACAGACCATGAATCCTCCTTCAGAAGTAGTCCTCTCAGAAAGGAGAAGTGCCACTCAAGTTCTTTTAACCCAAGACTTTAGAGAAATTAGGTCTGAGATTTTTATATGTTCAGTTGTTTATGTATAAAAATAACTTTCTGGATTTTGTGGGGAGGAGTAGGAGAGGAAGGAGGTTAATACCTATGTAATACATAGAAACTTCCAAAATAAAATGCCATTGATGGTTGAAAAAATAAATAAATAAAAATAAGGCAGGTGGCTGGGCGTGGTAGCTCACACCTGTAATCCCCAGCACTTTGGGAGGCCGAGGTGGGCAGATTACCTGAGCCCAGGAGTTCAAGATCAGCCTGGGTAACATGACATAACCAATAAAAAAAAAATTACAAAAATTAGCCAGGCATGGTGGTTCATGCCTGTGGTCCCAGCTACTCAGGAGGCTGGAGAGGATCACTTGAGCCCGTGAGGTCGAGGCTGTAGTGAGCCATGATTTTACCACTGCACTCTAGCCTGAGTGACAGAGCAAGACCTTGTCTCAAAAAAAAAAAAAAAAAAGAAAGAAAGAAAGAAAGGCCAGGCAGATGCCTGTAATCCTAGCTACTCAGTCAGGAGGCTGAGGCAGGAGTATCACGAGCCTGGGAGTTTGAGGCTGCAGTGAGCTATGATTGTGCCAGTATACTCTAGCCTGGGTGACCAGAGCAAGATCTTGTCTCTAAACAAAACAAGCAAACAGACAAAAATCTGGACTGGGGTTAATAAATTATAGTATGTGGGCCAAATCTGGCTCACCACCTGTTGCTCTGTGGCTGTGAGCTAAGAGTGGTTTTTACTTTTTTTTTTTTTGAGACAGAGTCTCACTCTGTCGCCCAGGCTGAAGTGCAATGGTACAATCTTGGATCACTGCAACCTCCACCTCTCAGGTTCAAGCAATTGTCCTGCCTCAGCCTCCCAAGTAGCTGGGACTACAGGTATATGCCACCACACCCAGCTAACATTTTTGTATTCTTAGTAGAGATGGGGTTTCACCATGTTGGCCAGACTGGTCTCGAACTCCTGACCTCAGGTGATCCGCCCGCCTAGGCCTCCCAAAGTGCTGGGATTATAGGTGTGAGTCACTGCATCCAGCCTTTACCTTTTAGGCTTTTTTTTTTTTTTTTTTTTAAGAGACAGGGCCTTGCTATGTTGCCCTGGTTGGTCTCAACCAATCGTCCTGCCTCAGCCTCCCAAAGTGGTGGGATTATAAGCATGAGCCACTGCATCCAGCCTTTACATTTTTAATGGTTAAAAACAATAATGTTTTGTGGCCGGGCGCAGTGGCTCAAGCCTGTAATCCCAGCACTTTGGGAGGCCGAGACGGGCGGATCACGAGGTCAGGAGATCGAGACCATCTACTAAAAAATGCAAAAAACTAGCCGGGCGAGGTGGCGGGCGCCTGTAGTCCCAGCTACTCGGGAGGCTGAGGCAGGAGAATGGCGTAAACCCGGGAGGCGGAGCTTGTAGGGAGCCGAGATCCGGCCACTGCACTCCAGCCTGGGTGACAGAGCGAGACTCCGTCTCAAAAAAAAAAAAAAAAATGTTTTGTGATATGTGAAAATTATATGAAATTCACATTTCAGTATCCATACATAAAGTTTTATTTGAGCACAGTCATGCTCGTTTGTTTATATATGGCTGCTTTTGCACTACAATTGCAAAGTTAGGTAATTGTGACAGAGACCCTATGGTCTGCAAAGCCTAGTATACAGTCCTTAACAAAAAATCAGACATGGTGTACTGTGCCTGTGGTCCCAGCTATTCAGGAGGCTGAGACAGGAGGATCCCTTGAGCCCAGGAGCTCAAGATCAGCCTGAGCAACATAGTGATAGTCCATCTCTAAAAAGAAAAAAAAAAATGCCTATCTCTGGGCTATAGTGACCTCAGCTTAAGGGAGAAAAGGCAAAAAGAAGGAAGAGATGGGGAGGAAGGGAGAAAAAGAAACTGGAGGGATGTGGAGAGGGGACAAAACAAAATAAACTCTATAGAAGGAAATTATCAAGGAAATATGCTTATCTCAACCTTGATACAGGGTAGGAAAAAAGTCTCCTCTGAGAATTCATAACCAGAAGCTAAGCTGCACATGGGGTCTGGGCCTGACTGTGGGTCAAAAAACTTTAAACAGAAAATTTACTTTGGTGGTCCTGGGATGCTGGTCCTCCAGCTTCCTGACAGAAGCATAAACAAATCCTCTGAGGAAAAACTCCTTTGCCTCAGGCCTAAAAAGATTCCCACAGAAAAACTTCCTCAGAACAAAGGTCTCTGGGGGAAAAAAAGAAAATATAAAAAGAAAAAAGAAAAAAAAGGAAAATTTCCAAAGAACATAAGCTCATAGTCAAGAATCACAAAAACACAGGGAAACAAGCCCATGAGTAATAGCCAACAGAAACAACAAATTACAGAACCAGACCCCAAAACATTAATTAATAGTTATTGGAATTACTAGACAGGACACAAGTATGTTTCATATGTTTGAAAGAAGGGACTGAAAATACAAATTAGGGAAAAGAGACTGAAAAAAATGACCAAGAGGAGATGAAAAAATAACCAAATAGAATGTCTAGAAAAAAACTTAAAAAGTGAAATTTAAAACTTGGTAAATAGACTAAACATCAGATTTGACACAGCTTAAAAGGAAAATCAGTAACTAGATGAGAGATCTGAAAAAAATAATCCAGAACACAGCATAGGAAGAGAAAAGTAAACATGTAAAATGCAAGAGGCAGTGAAGGATAGAGTAAAAGAAGGATAGAGTAAAAGAAGGATAGAGTAAAAAGGTTTGACATACAACTAACCAGAGTACAGAAAGAGAGAAGTATGGTGGCACGCACCTGTAGTCCCAGCTTATGTGGGAGGCTGAGGTGAGAGGACGGCTTGAGCCCAGGAGTTTGAGACCAGCCTGGGCAACACAGCAAGACCCCATCTCTAAAAAAATAATAATAATAAAATTGAAATTAAAATTAAAAAATTAGCTGGGCATGGTGGCACGTGCCTGTAGTTCCAGCTAGTTGGAGGCTGTGGCAGGAGGAATCACTTGAGCTCAGGAGTTTGAGGCTGCAGTGAGCTATGATTGTACCACTATACTCTAGCCTGGGTAACAGGGCAAGACCCTGTCTCTAAAAAAATAATTAAAAAAAAATTTTTTTGTTTTGAGATGGAGTTTCGTTCTTGTTGTCCAGGCTGGAGTGCAATGGCGTCATCTCAGCTCATCACAACCTCCGCCTCCCAGGTTCAAGTGATTCTCCTGCCTCAGCCTCCCTAGTAGCTAGGATTACAGGGATGTGCTACCACAACCGGCTAATTTTGTATATTTAGTGGAGATGGGGTTTCTCCATGTTGGTGGGGCTGGTCTCGAACTCCCGTGATCCACCCACCTCAGCGTCCTAAAGTGCCGCGATTACAGGTGTGAGCCACCACAACCAGCCAAAAAAAAAAAATTTTTTTTAAAGAGTAAATAAATAAAAGCAGGACGGCAGGAAAGACATAATATTGAAGAGATAATATATGTGAATTTTCCAGAATTGATGTTTCAACATGAAATCTTAACTTCAGGAAGTCTAAGAAATTCCAACCAAATAAAAGAAATACACATCTAAACACAAGAAATTGCTGGGCATGGTCTCACGCCTTTAATCCCAGCACTTTGGGAGGCCAAGGCAGATGGATCACTTGAGCCCAGGAGTTTGAGACCAGCCTGGGAAACATGGTGAAACCCCATCTCTACCAAAAATACAAAAAACTAGCCGGGCGAGGTGGCGGGCGCCTGTAGTCCCAGCTACTCGGGAGGCTGAGGCAGGAGAATGGCGTGAACTCGGGAGGTGGAGCTTGCAGTGAGCTGAGATCCGGCCACTACACTCCAGCCTGGGCGACAGAGCGAGACTCCATCTCAAAAATAAAAAATAAAAAAAAAACTACCACTGGCAGCCGGGTGTTGTGGCTCACACCTGTAATCCCAGCACTTTGGGAGTGCAAGGTGGGAGGATTGAGTCCAGGAGTTCGAGACCAGCCTGGGCAACACAGTGAGACTTTGCCTCTACAAATAATAAAAAAATTAGCTGGGCATGGTGGCACATGCCTGTGGTCCCAGCTACTTGGGAGGCCAAGGCAGGAGGATCACTTGAGCCCAGGTGGTCAAGACTGCAGTGAGTTGTGATTGCACCACTGCACTCTAGCCTGGGCAGCAGAGCGAGACCCTGTCTAAAAAGAAAAAATTACCACTAGCTTTTCAGTCCAGACTTTCTAGACTGCCACTGTAACTCCCCAGTGGGTTCATCTTACCTGCTGCCGAGATAGAGACGATTTATCAAGATGGGACAATTGCAATAAAGAGTTTAATACACATAGTGGCAGCTAAATGGGAAACCAGAATTTTATTATTACTCAAATCAGCCTCCCCCAAAATTCTGAGGCTAGGGCTTTTCAAGGATAGTTTGGTAGGCAGGGTAGGGAATGGGTGCTGCTGATTGGTTGGAGATGCAATCACAGGGGTGTGGAAGACAGTCCTC
>NW_012101243.1:1535549-1558873 GCF_000951045.1 Mandrillus leucophaeus
TAATCCCAGCTACCCAGGAGGCTGAGGTGGGAGGATCACCTGAGCCCAGGAGGTCGAGGCTGCAGTCGGCCATGATCACACCACCGCACTCCAGTCTGGGTGACAGAGTGAGACCCTGCCTCAATAAAAGAATAAAAATAAAATAGAAATATCTTCAGACAATTAACTACCAACAGACCCTTACCAAAGAAAATCCTACTTCAGGCAAAAGAAAAATAAATCTGAATAGAAAGTCTGATATGCAAGAAGGAATGGTGAACAGAAAAGGTATAAATTCATTGTTGTATCTGAACAAATATTGACTGTATAAAACAATAAAAAATCATAAATTGTGGTGTTAAACTAGTTAGAACTGAGCACACCGAACAAAACAGCCTATAAATTAGAGAGGAGTGAAACAAGTAAAACGTTTTTTTTTTTTTTGAGACAGGGTCTCACTCTGTCACTCAGGCTGGAACGCAGTGATGCTCAGCTCACCCCAGCCTTAACCTCCTGGGCTCAAGTGATCCTCCCTGCTCAGCCTTCCAAGTAGCTGGGACTACAGTGTGTACCACCATCCCTGGCTAATTTTTGTATTTTTTTTTTTGTAGGGAATGGGGTTTCGCCATGTTGTCCAGGCTGGTCTCAAACTCCTGGGCTCAAGCAATCTGCCCACCTCAGCCTCCCAAAGTGCTGAGATGACAGGTGTGAGCCACTGTGCCTGGCCCAGGTAAAATGTTCTAAGACCCTTGTATCATTCAGGAAAAGGGTAAAACTACTGAACCTTGAGATTCTATTAAGTATATGTTTAAAAATATTAAAGGTAACCACTAACAGGATTTTTAAAATAAAGTACATATTATCCACAGTTGCAGAGAGAAAAAAGAGGTGAGAAAAGAATACAACTTAATCACTCAACTTAATCCTCTGAAAGAAGTTAAGAAAGGTACTTTCCCCTCCCTAAAAGATATAAAAACGGCTGTACCCTGTGCTTTAGGAGGCTGAGGCAGGTGGATCACAAGGTCAGTTTGACACCAGCCTGGCCAACATGGTGAAACCCTGTCTCTACTAAAAATATAAAAATTAGCCGGGTGTGGTGGCGCACACCTGTAATCCCAGCTACTTAGGAGGCTGAGGCAGGAGAATCACCTGATCCCAGGAGGCGGAGGTTGCAGTGGGCCATGATCGCACCACTGCACTCCAGCCTGAGGGACAGAGTGATACTCTGTCTCAAGAGAAAAAAAAAGATATAAAAAGGTAGGACAAATAACCTAAGATGGCATAAATAAATCCAAATACAACTAAAATCACAATAAAACCAAATGGACTAAATTACATAATTAAAAGACAAAACACAGTTCTGAACTGCACAAGAATGCATCCAAGATATTCCTCTCCCTGGTTTTCATCCTGAGGCCAGTTTAATAATCCTAAATCCCAGGGTCCACTCTCAATTCTCTGTACACACCAACATAACAACAATAATAATGGCTAACACAAATAGAGAGCCCACTATATGCCAGGAACTACTCTTAGTGCTTTTCATATATTAACTCATTTAATAGCAGGAAGTTGGATTTTACAGCTTGGGGACCAAATTTCACTCATACGAGCAGCAATAACTGGACCAAGAGGCAGCAGGTGGAACACTCATGGAAGGGAGACCATCCCCGGCCACATCGACCACTTACCCATTTCTCCCGGAGCCGGTTCACTTCCTCCTCATGGGCTGCCTTCTGCTGCTCCAAGGCAGTCTTCCCTTCTTGCTCAGCCCGGGCCAGCTGTCTGGCTGCAGCATCCCGCTCCTGCTCTGCCTGGCTCCGTTCAGTGTCCAGTTCCAGCTTCAGGCACCTCACTTCCCCTAACATGCCAGGGACAGGATCAGGCCTCTGCCCCCCTCCTTTTACCTAATAAAATTCTCCCTCTCCCCTGATCTCATGAGCAACTCTCATCTCAGAGGACCTGCACCCTACTGGAGAAGGACCTCTAATTGTCTCCCACTGTCTTCCTGTCTCTTCAACATCTCCATGGAATGGAGTGCGCCCCATCCCAGTTGGGTTCTCACCTTGGATTACTTCCTTGGCTTGAGTGACAGTTTGAATCTGGACCTCCAGCTGCCCCTTGGTGACCTCTATCACAGAATTTTGTTGTTGGGCTTCAAACAGACTGCTCTCTAGTAGCTCCTTGGCTGAGCTGTGAGGTTCAGGAATCAGAAGAGTTTCTTACCCATCAAGCCCCTTACCCTTCCTCAAGAGGAGTTGGGTTCTAAGTACTGGCTACCTGGAGAAGTTAGGGGGGCAATTATAAATTCATAATCAATTTAGGACCTACATACTTACGGCAGGGAGCTTAGCTTCACGCCTTTGCCTTGCAAAGCTCTCTCTGTGCTTGGCTGAATTGAGTCTGGGCCCTACCTGAGCCCCTGGAGTTGTTCAGCGAGGTCCTGCCGGTCACGCTCCACAGCCTGCAGCCGCACCTCCAGAGCCGCTTTCTCTCGTACTAGGGCCTCCTTCTCCTGGACTGCCCTGGCAAGCACTTCTTCCTGTCGCTTTGCCTCCTGATGTAGCTGCTCCAGCTGAGTTGTGGCTGCCTCCTGCTGGTGATGTGACTGAGGAGAAGAATGCGGTGAGAGATGGAGCAGAGCCTGGATTCCCCCCGGGGCCGCTACCACCAGGTTAGGGTCATTGGCTCTTCAGAGATTCTGGACCCAGCTCTGTGAGCCCGGATTGCTTACCCAATAGCATGCGGCATTTATCTATTTCCCTGATCAGCCCACAGATCCCCCAGCCCAGGAAGAATGCTCCCCTGTGAGCAAGACCCTGTGCTAGGGACAGCTTGACACCTGCCCCTAAGGAGGTTTTAGTCTTGAGAAGATGCACACATAATACTAGGAAGAAAGTCATCAATGTCCCGAGAAAGGGACTCTGTGAAGGGAGAATCGGTACAATTATTAGGACAATGAGAGGTTGTGTAGAGGAGAAAGATGACCTTTGAGCCAGGTCATTCATTGGCTCAGGAAAAAAATTTACTCAGCCCCTGTTATGTGGTAGGCACTATGCTAAAAGCTGGAGGAATAAAAACAACTAAGACATAGCTTTGCCTTCAAAGAGCTTTTGGTCTAATGGTGAAGATATATAAACAGATAATTATAGCATGAGGAATGTGGTGGTTAAAATAAGCATACAGTGCTATCAGAGTATAAGGAGAAGCTTCTAATTCAAACTGGGTGGTGTGAAGTAGTGGAGAATTAGTGAAGAATTCTTTTTGTTTTTTTGAGACAGAGTGTCATTCTGTTGCCCAGGTTGGAGTGCAGTGGCACGATCTCGGCTCACTGCAACCTGCGCCTCCCAGGTTCAAGCGAGATTCTCCTGCCTCAGCCTCCTGAGTAGCTGGGATTACAGGTGCGTGCCACCACACCAGGCTAATTTATGTATTTTTAGTAGAGACAAGGTTTCACTATGTTGGTCAGGCTGGTCTCGAACCTCTGACCTTGTGATCCGCCCGCCTCGGCCTCCCAAACTGCTGGGATTACAGGCATGAGACACTGCGCCCAGCCTCAGTGAAGAATTCTTATAGGCATTCTTTTTTTAAAATTGGAAGATATACTGCAAACTAGTAACACCGATCATTTCTAGGAAGTAAGACTTTCTCACTTTCCAGATAATTTCTGTAGTGTTTTAATTTTTTATAATGAGCATGTATTACACCTAAATGTGATAGTGTCCATTTTGCCTTCTTACCTCGCTTAGTTTCTTTTGAATTTCTTCCTTCTCTTCTTGGATGCCCCTGAGATCTGCCTGCAGCTCAGCCCCAGCCTCCTCAGCTTTCTGCAGCTGAACCTCCAGGTGAGTGTTCTTTTCCCACAGGGCTTCCCTCCTCTTCTCTGCCTCCACCAGGTCTACCTGCAAAGCGTTTCTCATCTGCTCTGCGGCCTCCATTCTGCTGCACACAGACTGGTTCTCCTCCTCTAACTACTGGCCAAAAAGGGAAGGGAGTACAGGCATCAAAGACAAATGATTAGTTTAGGAATCAAATGCTAAGACTGAAATCCAAGTGGGATATGAATCTATTCTCCAAAGATGAACAAAGGAGTGTTTATAAGATGGGGGAAAAATCCATTCATTTGATCTAGTGCCTATATTCCAGGTACCAGATGGGCTGGATGCTGGGGATGGAGATATGAAAGGCAAAATCCTGCTCTCAAATAATTCAGAATAATGGAATAGAGAACACTCAAGGAAACAGAGGTTGCAAGGAGGTTCTATCACTATAATTATAGGTTAAATTTGTAACCTATAGAAAAGATTATTTGGGATTTAGGATCTTCAGCAGATTCTTTTCTGGTGATTGTTATTATCTCACCCAACAGAATTAACAACCTAGTCTTTGGCCGGGCATGGTGGCTCACGCCTGTAATCCCAGGACTTCGGGAGGCTGAGGTGGATGGATCACCTGAGGTCAGGAGTTCGAGACCAGCCTGGCCAACATGGTGAAACCCCATCTCTACTAAAAATACAAAAATTAGCCCGGGGCAGCCAAGTGCAGTGGCTCACGCCTGTAATCCCAGCACTTTGGGAGGTTGAGGCAGGTGGATCACCTGAGGTCAGGAGTTTGAGAACAGCCTGACCAACATTGTAAAACCCTGTCTTTACTAAAAATACAAAATTAGCCAGGCATGGTGATGCATGCCTGTAATCCCAGATATTCGGGAGGCTGAGGCAGGAGAATTGCTTGAACCCGGGATGCGGAGGTTGCAGTGAGCCAAGATCGTGCCACTGCACTCCAGCCCGGGCAACAAGAGCAAAATTCCATCTCAAAAAAAAATTAGCCAGGTGTGGTGACACATGCCTGTAATCCCAGCTACTCAGGAGGCTGAGGCAGGAGACTGCTTGAACCCAGGAGATGGAGACTTCAGTGAGCTAAGATCACACCGCTGCACTCCAGCCTAGGTGACAGAGGATCCATCTCAAGAAAACCCCAGCCAAAACCTAGTCTTCCTTCCAGAACACATGGGCCCCTTCCCAACCTTAGTGACTTACCCTAAAGCCCAGAGCTGGTTCTGCTGGAGGTGTGGGAGGGGAATATTTATAATGGCTAAGCCCAATCCTTACAGTATTTGCTCTCCTCTGCATTGTAAATGTTCCTTTTGCTCATTTCAGACCTACATTTGGGAGCTGATCTGTCTTGCCCTCAGTTAGGGCCCAGCCCTTCCCTGGGGACCAGGAAAATCTTTGCTCACCTGGAGAAGCTGCTGGTTCAGCCCAACTTTATCTAAGGCCAAAGCCTCATTCAAGGCACTGAGCTTGACAGCTGCAGCCCGAAGATCAGCTACTTCTGTCTTCAGGGTGTTTTCAGAACTCGACAGCTCTGCAATTGACTGCTCTGCCTAAAAAACAGAGGGTTAAAGAGTTTCATATTTCCAATTTTCCTGGAACAGTGAACAGTTCACATTCCCAATACTGCTGCTTTTTGGTACGAGATTAGTTAATACTCCATTCCCTCTCCTGCATTCTAAACAAGTTTTCCCTTGATTCATTCATTAAGCAGTAAGACGGGAGCTCACAGTATAGAGATACCAATGTTAGGATAGAGAAATGACTATGATTGTAATGACGCCACAGAAAATGTAAGCACAAAGTGCTCTGGGAACTCAAAAAAAATATTAATATAGTTTGGAAGAGTCAAATATGCTTGGTAGAGGAGTTGATGATTAAATTGGGAATTGAGAGATGAGGAAGAGTTTGAGCATAAAGGAGGAGGAAAGAAGTAGTGCAGAGAAAGGGAAAAGTATATGCAGAGTATTGGAGTCATGAAAGAACATGGAATAACTGAAAAGGCAATTACTGCTCTGTGGCAGGAGCAAAGGATATGAGATGTTTAGGAAGGGTTTTGCAGTAGAAGGGGAGGCTAAAACACAGTTTGGGGCACATGACAAAAAGTTTCGAATGTGGCACCACAGAGCTAGAAAGCCATTGAATGGTTTTAAGAGACTGACATAACCAGGTTTATACTTTAGAAAACCCATTCTAATTCCAGTATAGAGGGTATGTTGGAAGATAGAGAACCCAGAAGCAGACTAATGACTGAGGAAAGATGAGGGATCCTGGCTTGAAGGTGAAGAATGAGGCAGGCTGCATGGGAACACACTTTCGAAGCCGCCCACCCAGCAAGTGAGGAGAGGAGGCCACGCACCCTAGCCAGCGCTGCGGTCACTTCCGTTTGCTCTTGCCTCAGTAACTCCCCTTCCAGGCGACTTGACTCCAGGGCTTCCCGAAGAGTGATCAGTTCACTGAGTGATTCTGACTGTTTGGCTTCCAGGCCCACCAGCGTCTCCTGACTAAGATGGGAAGGAGAGGAGTCTAGAGGAACTCTTAGGGATGGGCCGTAACCCCAAAGGTAACAGGAATTTAATCACCTTTGCTATGCAACAGAATGAGGATGGTCTATAAACACTGATAAGGAAAGACTTCTAAGACATGTCAAGTGAAAAAAAATCAAGGTGCAGAATAGTATATACATAATACACTATCTTTTATACAAGAAAGTGGGGGAAGAAAGAATATATGCCCATATTTGCATGAAGGAACACTGGCAAGATAAACAAGAAGTCAACTAAAATGGTTGCCTAAAGGGGGAAGGGAAATGGGATGGAGAAAGCACAAATGAGAGTGACACTTCTCTCTCTGTATCTTCTTAGCTCACTGAAGCCTCAAACTCCTGGGGCCTCATGTGATCCTCCCATCTCACCCTGCCATGGCTACAGGCACATGCCACCACGTTCAGCTAATTTTTTGCTGTTCCTGTAGAGACAGAGGTCTCACTATGTTGCCCAGGCTGGTCTTAAACTCCTGGCCTCAAGTGATCCTCCCACTACGGCCTCTGAAAGGGTTGGAATTACAGGGGTGCCTAGCCTTAAAATAGTTTTGACTTTTGAATCATATAAATGTATTATCAAGTCAGATAAATAAATTTAAAAACATATTATGATCTCTGTGGATTGTCTGCCCTTCTCCTTGGTACAGGGAGATCATTCTTAGCACAAGTCATGACCCTTATGGCAGCCCTTCAAGCTTCCACTATTCATGACTATCAGGTACAGGGAACTGGGGCACAGGAGAGGAGGGAAATACAGCAAAGATGAAGATATATCCCTGCTCCCAGTTATTAAAGACCTACCATATGCCAGGTTCTATGCTGGCATTTTCCAAAACATTGCTCTCATCTTCCCAGCAACTCTTCAAGGTAAATATTATCATCATCATTCTACAAATAATCTGTCCATGTGACAGAGCCATAATTCAAACCAAGCTTTTGCCCAGCTCAAAGTCCTTGCTTTTTCTGTGACATCATAAAGGGGAATTTACAGATTAGCTGGGGCCATTGATTCTGGATTTCCTTTTCTTGACCAGCTAGCGCATTTCCCATTACTTCCATGTATAAGGCTTACCCTTTAGCCAGCCCAGCCCAGCCCACTCTGAACATGCCATGAATCTTCCTGACTCCTTTTCTGTGCTAATCTATCCTTGAGCTCTTCTCCCACTCTCTATTAACCAAATAGGTCAAGGCCCAGCTCAGAGTCTACTCTCTCCTCCATAAAACATTCCCTAGTCCTCAATAATTAGCTGTCACTCCTGTGCTCCCAAAGGACTTAGTCTGAAACTCTATTTAACTCATACTTCATCCAGCCTCATGTCACAGTTAGTTGTCTGTCTTCTGGCAAGTTCCCTGAAATCAGGGCTTTTGTCTTATTCATTTCTGTATCCCCCTCAGTGTCTCATCCCATATGGGTGATCAACTAAGACTTAACCAACCATGAACTTTCCATATTCATCTTTCTGCAAAGGAAGAAGCAGCAAGCTAATCTGAACCCACTGCATGCCAGAGTTCTACATACTCTACTTTCTAAGAGAGGAGAGTAGGAGGGGAGGGTGTAGAATTGAAGGAAGACCAGGCCCCAGAGAGCAGACTGGTCTCACTTACAGACGCTCCCTCTCCCGGGCAGCCAGGTGCAGCTCCTCCTGCTGTTCCTCCTTCTGGCCCTGGGCAGAGTCCCCCTGCAGCTGAAGCTCCACATTTGCCCTTCGTAGGCGCCATGCCTCCTGCTCTAGCACCTCCAGCTGCTGCCGCAGCTCTTCCCTGGCCTTCTGCAGCAGCTCTCGCTCCCTGGAAAAAGGGAATCAGAGATGAGCAGAGACCGTGGGACCTAAAATTCTTTCTGGAAGCAGGCATCACAGGGTCAAAAGACCCTGTTTCAACATCCCATCTTCCCTTTTGAGTGTGAAACATTTTTATCATCACAAAGACTCCAACCCCCAAAGCTTGTTCTGGAGAAACAAGTGGAAACAGGGTAAAACAGCCAAGTCTCAGGGAGAACAGGATCAGCACCCCAAAAACCTGATGGGAGTGGGTAAATGGCTGGATGATGACTGAGACCAAGACCAGGCTGGGAGGGTGGGATGAACAGCCCATCTGCTCACTTGCTGAGAGAGTCCACCTCTCCCTGGAGGTCCACAGTCTGCCCTGCCAGAGTGTCTCGCTCCCCAGTGAGCTTCTGCAGCCGCTGTCTCAAGGCTTCGCCCTCTTCCTCCCACTGATCATGCTGCTGTTGCAACAAGTTCACAGCCTCTTGACAGCCTGCAAGCTGCTGCCTTAGGTCCTGTGGAGGGAGAGCAAGAGAAACCAGACGATGAGCAAGAGCAAAGGAGGGATTTCAGAACCCTGAAAGTGGGGCTGGAGAAGGGGGTTGGGGGATGGTGCAACAAAAGTAAGCTGAGAAGGGAGATGCAACTATTCAAGAAGACAGTCCCTCAGAGGTCACTGGGCTTCTGTGGCTCTAGATTTTTAGAGTTCGTCATCTCCAAATGTACAGTGGCATGGGGGAGTGGTAAGTGTGCCTAGGACTCTCAGAGTTGGAGAACATTGACCCAATAACCTCCCAGAGCTGTGGTTCCCAATCTTTGCATAGTGTTATGCAAAGATTGTACACAAAGTGAAGCACGCCATTGGCGTGGAGAATGTGCCTGCTACTCACAAGCACAATTCAGCAGACACAGGCAGATTCACTCTGAGATACTGACAAAACACCTCATGACTGGTCAACAAAGTAAAAGGGATAGTACAGGCTAGGGAGGTACCTGGGGCACAAACCAGTTTAGACACACACCCCTGTGACTGAGGGGGAATGCTGAGGGTTCTTACCTGCACAGCCTGGCGTCTCCGAGTCAGCACTGAACGCACCAGAGTAACAGCCTTGTCTGGATCCTGGTAATCAAACTGGCAAACGATACTAGAGTCCAATTCCAAAGAGTTCTCATGATCAGAGCCTTGGGCTATATTGTCCCCTTCTTCCACCATGACCTGAAACCCAATATAGCAAGGTCACCACCCTACTGACCAAAGCCTAGAGTCTATACAGGGACTTAACCCTGTAGCCTGGACAAACCTGATGTTTTCCTTCTCAGGTTCTCTCCCTTGGGGGAAGGAGGGGAGTATCCGAGAGCATAAAAGTCTGGTTCCTTCAACTCTCCACCTTTGGTCACCCAAGTCTAGGACTAGCAACAAGGTTAGAACACTGTCTGAGGTAACAATAAATGAGGAAATGAAAGAAGAAACGATTGAGATATTGAAGACCAGAATCTAGCCTCCAGCCTGAGAACTGCAGCTAGAAACAGGAAAGAGGGCCTGTCCCATCAGGTAGTGCTAAGACACGAATGCTTAGCTATCTCTTAGGGTTCTGGTCTTCAAACACACAAAACTCATCCCCACAAGACTTTAAGCACCTGAACCTCAGAGACTGGAAATCTAGACAGGACTGAAAGGACATAGAGACCTGGGGAGTGGAGGCATAACCTGGTTACCATGAACAGGAGGCTTCCCAGTACCTGGGTTATATCCTTGATCACCTGCTGTAAAGACAACTTCTCCTCTTGGGCATTCCTACTAAGAGATGCTTCATGTTCCATTAATTCTGTGTGATTTGTCTCCTGAACAGGGAACAGAATAGAGCCTCAGAGTCAAACTATCAAAAGTGAATTTATTACTCCAGGACCCCAAACAACCGAAGTCTAATTCTGTCTGTTCTATCAGCCCCACTTTTTCCCTAACCATACATCAATGCTAATATGTTGCCCGAAGAGTCTGAAGACAATGTGATGTGGTGATTACAAGTTTAGATTAAGTGATAACGAGTTCCAAATTAGACTTCACTGATTAGAATTCTGCTCTATCATTTACTATGTTGGTAACCATAGTCAACAGCTTCTTTGAGCTTCCTTTTCTTTAAAATAGAAATAAGTAACAGCAACTACTTGTTTTGAGGCTTAAATTAAAAATGCATGTAAATTATTCAACATAGTGTCTGGAACAACACAAATGTTCAATAAATGTAAGCTATTATTAGACAGGGGATGGGTGCTGTCTCTGAATAGTAAATGGATGCTTGAGACCTAATGCTAAACCAGAGAAACCTCTAGCCCTAAAGCTAGACATAATCTTGAAGACTCAAGAGTTCCTCTCTTCCTTCCTATTTGTGTTAGTGAAGGCCTGAAGACACAGACTTGCAACTATGTTTTATTTGGCTTATACAAAATTTGAATCAACATTTATAAATGGAAAGATTTTACATAAAAATATAAATTTCTGGCTTCTTCCAAAAAGTTAACAAATGGGCCACACCCAGCCCCCATTCCTACATGGAAATGATTCACTGAAGTTGAATGGTGGATGCCTCCTCTAGATGAGACATTTATTATTCAGGGTCTCACAATCCCTATTACTCCTCATAGTTTCCTTAATACTGAGCTCAAGTGACCCCTGCAGTCTTGAAAACTAAATACAACAGCACTGGAAAACCAGAATTCTTACAACTGAACCCACTTCATTTATTTACATTATCTGAGCCCCGTGGATATTCTGAATTGGCAAATTCCTGGGGCAAAAAAAAAAAAAAAAAAGAATCAGAAAGCTACAATCCCTGTTGATCTCAGCCTGGATGAGAAGACTAGGGGTGTGCATTTGAATAGGGGCTCGGGAGCTACCTAAAATCAGAGATCTGAAAACTTGTAGAGATTAAACATGGTATTAAGCTGGAGGGTTCTAACATCCAACCTTAGAGAATCCCTCTGATAACATCCCTGGCACATGTTAAGCCAATGACCAAAACCTCACTCCTTCACAGGCTGTTCAACTACTGAACAGTTCTAGTTGTGAGCCAGAATCTACTCCCCTATTAACTTCTAGCTATTGACATTGGTTTTGCCCTGGAAAACATTAAATATGTAAATTCTCCTTTCTTTTTTCTTTTTTGAGACGGAGTTTCACTCTTGTTGCCCAGGCTGGAGTGCAATGGCATAATCTCGGCCCACCACAACCTCCATTTCCCCAGGTTCAAGCGATTCTCCTGCCTCAGCCTCCCGAGTAGCTGGGATTACAGGCATGCGCCACCACATCCGGCTAATTTTTTTTGTATTTTTTTAGTAGAGATGGAGTTTTTACATGTTGGTCAGGCTGGTCTCAAACTCCCGACCTCAGGTGATCCGCCCACCTCGGCCTCCCAAAGTGCTGGGATTACAGGCGTGAGCTACCACGCCCGGCCCTTCATAAACTCTCTTTTTCCAGTGTCAGTCCTTCAGATATGTGAAGGTGGCTATCATGTCTTCAAGGGCCTTCAAAGAGCCTCAAGCTCTTTCTTCTCCCGGCTAAACACTGCCGTACTTCTCAGTTGTTTCCCATGTGACTAGATTTTAAATCTCTCCACACATCCACTTCCTGGTAACTCACTAATTTGCCAATGTGTCTCTGAAGGTATGTGTCAATTCTCTGGTAAGGACACACTGCATACATATGCCATTGCAATTTCCCCAGGAATATAGTAGGGATAGTAGGCAGTCAATAATATTTATTCAATGAATAAATGAATGAGTTAATTAATTTTCAGATTCAGCCAAAATTTATTTTTTAGCTTTAGAGGATTTCATCACAGAATATATAACTGGTATCCTGTACTATCTGTCCGTAAAGCACAAGGAACCTACAAGCCCACGACCAATTCCTTTCCAGAACAAAGGATCACGTACCAGGATCTCCACTGTCTCTCTCAGAGCCTTTACCATCTTTTCATAATCTTCATTTTGCTTCTGAGACTGGGTCAGCAGAGCAGAGAGCTCAGTCACCCTAAAGAGAAGAGCATAGCACTGTCACCAGAACAGCCCATGGATGTGGACAGAGCTAAAATGCAGCACACCCCAGCCCCAACCCCAACCACTCCCAACTGCAGCCTCCCCCAAATCCCTTAGGCACCCCTAGCCCCTCTGCACTCCCTGAATACCACATGATGCTATAGCCTTGAAGAGGGGGAGCAAAAAACCACTCAGACACATGCAGGGATTTACCACATCTCAAGGCTGGAACACGTGTTTGGGGGCCCGAGAGCTGAAGGAAAGCCCTGGCCCAGGCCCTTCCAGGCCTCGCTTGATCTTGAAGTCAAGCACCCTGAAGCCAATAAGAACATCAGAATTGCACATGGGATAGTCCCAAGGTCCCTCCAGCCCGAGGTTCTGACTCTGATAGGGAAAAAGGAAGGGCAATTTGGGGAAGATTATGTTCATCCTTCTTGATATTAATCTCAAGGTCCAGCAAAATCACCAAACACTTAACACTATACTTGGAGCTTACTGCTTGCTATCATGTGAGTGGCTAAATAAATATTTCTTGAATGAATGCTATATAAAAGTTTAATTTTTTTTCCAATTTTTTTTCCAATTTTTTTTGAGACAGGGTCTTGCTCTGTTGCCCAGGCTGGAGTACAGTGGTGCAATCATAGCTCACTCTCAAGCAATCCTCCTGCCTCAGCTTCCCAAGTAGCTAGAATTATAGGCACATGCCACCACATGGCTATTTTTTTATTTTTACTTTTAGTAGAGACAAGGTCTCACTATGTTGCCCAGGCTGGTCTCAAACTCCTGGGTTCAAGTGATCCTCCTGGCTCAGCAAAAGTCTTAATAATTTTATTCTATACCATCTCTAAGAACCTTAGCACACTGCATGGTCATTTGTCTAAGTATTGCATCACTCAACAAACATTCACTGGCCAGCCACGGTGGCTCAACCTGTAATCCTCGAACCTGAGAGGCCAAGGTGGAAAGATTGCTTGAGCTCAGGAGTTCCAGACTGGCCTGGGAAACATAGCGAGACCCCACCTCTACAAAAAAATTTAAAAATTAGCCAGGCATAATGGTGTGTGCCTGTAGTCCCAGTTACTTTGGAGGCTGAGGCAGGAGAATTGCTTCAGTCCAGCAGGTCAAGGCTGCGGTGAGCTGTGTTTACACTACTGCACTCCAGCCTGGGTAACAGAGCTAGACTCTGTCTCAAAAAACAAAGAAACAAAATGTATTGAGTGTCTAGTATACGGCAGGTGAAGTACAAAGCACTAGAAATACAAAACTTACTAAGACTTGGTCTCTGCTTTTGTACTTCTCAGTGCCTCCAAAAGCAAAAACGAAAAATAGCCCTGCATTTTATGTATGTACCTCCAACAGGTGAAGACACAACCCTCGTCGTGGGCATATATGAACTTTGTCCTGAGATTCAGTGGGGCTCTCTGCTCATTTCCCTGCCCTTCTACATCATTATTTTTTAAAAACCTACTTCATCGCTTCTCGGCCTTTTGGCTAAGATCAAGTGTAAAAACCTACTTCATTATAATCCAAAAATTAAAACAGCCTAACCAAAAAAAGAAGGTGGGGAAACTAAATCATCAATGAGATCAATGCTGTAATAAGAGGTCAAAAGACCACAGGGAAACAGTAACTTAGTAGGCTACCGAGGTCAGAGAAGGCTTCATAGAAGAGGTGACATTTCGGTGAGCTGCAGTGGCTCATGCTTGTAATCCCAGCACTTGGGGAGGCTAAGGCGGGTGGATCACGTGAGGTCAGGAGTTTAAGACCAGCCTGGCCAACGTGGTAAAACTACTAAAAATACAAATATTAGCAGGGTGTGGTGGCATGCGCCTGTAAACAGTCCCAGCTACTTGGGAGGCTGAGGCAGCAGAGTCACTTGAACTCGGGAGGCAGAGGTTGCAGTAGTTGAGATCATGCCACTGCACAATAGCCTGGGCGACAGAATGAGACTCTGTCTCAAAAAAAAAAAAAAAAAAAAAAAAGAGGTAATGTTTGAACTGTGCCTTAGAGGATAAGGCAGAGAGAGAAGGGAGGGAGGCATTCCAGACTAAAGTTGGCAGGTGCAAAGACAGGGAAGGGAAAGAGCTTGGCTGTTCTGGGAATGGTAAGTACTTTGGTGTTGATTGAGGACGGAGTGATAGCTAGCTCTGTACATCAACAGGAGAGAAACTGGGCTGAAAGACAGGCTGAGGGCAGAGGTCAGTACAAGACCCAACTGTGGCATCAGGTTTCAAAGCAGATTCCCTCGGGCACATCTTCTCCCCCTCCATGGTAGAAATGTTCCTGGCATCTCCCCTGCCTGTCCCTAACCCTCTAAAGGAGTCGGCTCTCTCTCAGCAAACCCTTCCTGCGACCCCAGGCCATCTCACCGGTCCTGAAGTTCAGCCTTCTCCAGATCCCCTTGACTCTTCAGCTGTATTAACTCCTGGCTCCTTTCATGGGCTTCCTTCTCCAGCTCCTGGGTCTTGGCTAGTAGCAGCAGCAGCTGGGCTGGCTCCCGCCCATCCATTCTTCCAGATCCGTTGGGTTCCCGAGACTGTGCTCCCACAGTCAAGCGCAGACAACAGGTCAACAGGGACCCTGAAAGCCTCACATGCTCAGCTTTTAGCTCCGTCAAATCTCTGAGTACAAGCAAGGAAAACAGCAGACTCCACTAGGAACCAGGGAAGGAGTGTGGTGATCAGGCCCAGTGAAGCCTGAGAAGCAGGGCTGGGAAAAATCATCTGCTTCCAACACCACCAACTCCCCCACCCCCACAGCTGATGCCGCTTCTATAGCAGCCCACTGTTATTAGTCCAGAATTGGTGGGGGCAAACCTCCTCCCTTGTTTTCCCCACACTGACCTGTCAGTAGCTGACTTCATTTCCAGGAAGTGGCGTCGGAATGTCACCACCTCCCGCCATAGACTGAGAAGGCGACCGTGCTCCCCTTTCAGGTAGCCCTTGAAGAACTGTGTGTTCAGAAACCCAGGTCATACCCAAAGGCAGAGGGCTATCTTTTGCCAACACAAGAGTCTTGGATTCCTCCTGACTACTGAGGAAAGGAAGGAGGGACTTACAGAAGATAGTTTATGAACAGGTATCTATCCAGGTTATGCTGAAGGGTTTAATGAAGTTGGCAGTGGGATTTGAGAGGTCAGAGAGCCTAGGATGGTATATTGCCTTCCTCTGGGCCAGATTAGAAAAGGATACACAGTAGCTGCTTAACAAATGGGATCTATTACCACAGACTTTTCTAAGGAGGGGTCAATGATATACATAAACCACTGAGCACAAAGCAAAAATGCAGGAAACATTTGTTTCCTTCAGCTGGGACCTGAAAATTCCGCAGGGCCCATAACTGCTCTTTCTTTCCCATTCAGTTTCGTATCTACCTCTTTAGCATCTAGATATGCAAGACCTCCAGACCAGGAGTCAGTAAGCTTTCAGATCCATTGAAAACCTAAGCTCGTCACTGCTGCAGGAAGAGTTGCTATGAGTGTCATGCTACCTCCCAACAGAACCTAGACTAGGCAGGTAGTGGCAGGTCTAAGCTGAAGGCCCAAGAAGGGTGAGGCTGCCAGCATGCACAGGTAAGGATGGTCAGGGACTTTAACAGCAACAGCTCAGTTTCCATCCAAGTCCTGAAGTTAACCCCTTCCAGTACTGACCAGGGCAGCATTCAGAATGCACAGCCTTCCTCTCGCAGTTCCAGTCCCCATTCTTCCTACCTCCTGCTCCATCCGCCACTGGCTCTCCTTCCTCATTAGCTCATCCCGGGCCCGGCTCCAGTCCACTGTCAATTTTTCCACATCTTCCCTAAGGGCTTTATTCACCACGTCAGCTTTTTCCATGTGCAGTCGAAGCTGGGTGTTCACCTCTGCTAGACTCTCACACCTGCACTGGGGAACGGTAAAAGCTGGTAAAAAATAAAGGTCTGGTCCAACACTTGGACCTCCTGGGAGTAAGATGGCAACCACTGAAATTTCCATTGCAGGAATTAGAGGGCTACGGCTGAAGTCCATGGCTCTAATCCACATTAGCCCTCAGGGCAGAGGGTTCCCATCAGCCTTTTCCATCAGCTGGCCAATCACCCAGGTCAGAAAGTTTAGGGTCCATCACCTCTGCTGCTCCTCCTCCAGTCGGACCAGCAGCTCATCCAGGTTTGGCTCCTCCACATTTTCCCACCTCTGGGGGATTGGTCCCTGTGCCAGACAGAGACAAGCCTTACTTACCTCCAAAGAGAACATCACTCAGACCAGTTCCCTGAGGCTCCCTTCCATGGCAGTCCATTTTATTTTTATTCTTTCTCCCCTTTGTTAGCAATATGCTTCTCTTCTCAATCACTGCATCCCTCACTCCAAAAGTAAAATGATGACCTCTCCTGAAAGATGGCCTTCGGTAGTAAAAAGAATCTTCAACCTAAGAAGTGATATATCTTTCACTAATGGCCTTAACTTCCACTATACTAATTGTTTGACCTTGAGAAGTGACTTAACTTCTTTCATTTTTTATTTTTGGAGACGGAGTCTCGCTCTGTTGCCCAGGCTGGAGTGCGATGGCATAATCTCAGCTCACTGCAACCACTGCCTCCCAGGTTCAAGTGATTCTCCTGCCTTAGTCGCCCAAGTAGTTGGGATTACAGGCACCCACCACCATGCCTGACTAATTTTTGTATTTTTAGTAGAGACAGGGTTTCGCCATGTTGGCTAGGCTGTTCTTGAATTCCTGGCCTCAAATGATCCACCCACCTCAGCCTCCCAATGTGCTGGGATTACAGGCATGAGCTACCACACCCAGCATGGAAAGTCACTTAACTTCTTGGAGCTACAGTGTCTCCAGCTACAAAATGAAAGTGATATCATTCCCTTCAGAAAGTTGCTGTGCAGGTTAAGAGACACAATTACAGATGCTCCTTGACTTATGCTGGAATTTCATCCCATAAACCCATCATAAGTTGAACGTAAGTTAAAGATGTGTTTTCAACTTATGACATTTTCTTTTTTCTTTCTTTCTTTTTTTTTTTTTGAAATAGTCTAGCTCTGTTGCCTAGGCTAGAGTGCAGTGGTGCAATCTTGGCTCACTGCAACCTCTGCCTCCTGGGTTCAATGATTCTCCTGCCTCAGCCTCCCGAGTAGCTGGCATTACAGGCAGGCACCATCATGCCCGGCTAATTTTTTGTATTTTTAGTAGGGATGGGGTTTCACCATGCTGGCTAGGTGGGTCTTGAACCCCCTGACCTCGTGACCCACCCACCTCGACCTCCCAAAGTGCTGGGATTATAGGCGTGAGCCACTGCACCCAGCCAACATTTTCAACTTATGATATTTTCAACTTAACAGTGAGTTTGGGCCGGACGCAGTGGCTCACATTTGTAATACCAGCAGTGGGAGGATTGCTTGAGTCTAAGAATTTGAGACCAGCCCGGGCAACATAGAGAGACCCTGTGTCTACAAAAAATAAAAAAATTAGCCAGGTGTGGAGGCATGTATCTGTAGTCCCAGCTACTTTTTGGGAGGCTGAGGTGGGATGATCGCTTAAGCCCAGGAGGCTAAGGCTGCAGTGACCCATGATTGCACCAGCGCACTCCAGCCTGGGCGACAGAGTAAGACTCTGTCTCAAAACAACCAACCAAACAAGCAAACAAAACAACCCCAAACAATGTGTTTATCCAGATGTAACCCCATCATAACCCAAGGAGCATACTGAATGCACATAGCTTTCACACCATCATAAAGTTGAAAACTTGCAACAATCCTAAGTTGCAGGGGACCATCTGTATATGACAGTGCCTCATGCTGCCTGGCCTGCATTGAAGGTGCTCAATAAGTTTTGGTTCTTTCCTTCCTCTGAGAGAACTTTTCTGAGGAAAATGTGAGGAGGTACTGAGAGGGAGCTGGAACAAAGGCAAATAAATGGGTTTTTCAAAGCCAGTTCTAATAGCACAGACATCCCTTTGCTGCAATGTGCTGTAGGCTCGCAAAGGCCTGCATCTAAGACAAACACTGACACCTGCCGGGGGTAACATGCACTTCTTCCCACTAATCCCACACTCCTTCCAATCTAATTTACATTTTGTCCTTTGAGAACCAAGGGTTGAAATCTGACAGGCCAGTTAGGTCCAATGAAGATACCAGTGTGATAACCCTCTCAGAGGCTGAGAAAGAGAGACTTCTACCAAACACCTCACTTGTACACTCCAACCTCCCTCAGTGAACAAATGAAATCTAACAAGTATATTCACTGAGGACCCAGGGGGCACACAGAGCTCAGCCTCACTCACTCCAGTGGCTTCCAGCCGCTTCTCCAGCTCTTGGCACCAGCTCCGGTACTGCAGCACCTGTGGCAAAAAGAACAGGCCCTGGGCAATGAACACAGCTGGCACAAACAGCCCAAAGCACAGGCCCCTGAGGATCTTAGGCAAACTTGCTATGAACAGGGGAACTGGGTGGTGACATTAAGGTAAGGCCATAACATCTTATAGTTTCTATTTGGGCATTTTTTTCTTTTTTGAGATGGAGTCTCGCTTTGTCTCCTAAGCTGGAGTGCAGTGGCGCAATCTTGGCTCACTGGAACCTCCGCCTCCCAGGTTCAAGTGATTCTCCTACCTCAGCCTCCCGAGTAGCTGGGATTACAGGAACATGCCACCACACTCAGCTAATTTTTGTACTTTTAGTAGAGACAGGGTTTTGCCATGTTGGCCAGGCTGGTCTTGAACTCCTGACCTCAAGTGATACAGCCACCTCGGCCTCCCAAAGTGCTGGGATTACAGGCATGGGCCACCGCGCCTGGCCTTATTTGGGCATTTAAATAATACTTTCTATATGAGCGAGACTCCATCTTAAAAATAAATAAATTAATAAATAAATACTTTCTATATGCCTTTTATATCATAGAGGCAAGATCATGGGCTTTGGCTCTAGACTAAGTGAGAAAACCTGGATAACTAACTTAACCCTTGTGAATTTCATCTTTAAAAGAGAAATATTAGTCGAAAGTGGTGGTGCACACATGTGGTCCCAGATACTCGAGAGGCTGAGGCAGGAGGATTGACTGAGCCCAGGAGGTTGAGGCTGCAGTGATCTGTGATCATACCACTGCACTCTAGCCTGGGCAACAGAGCAAAACCCTATCTCAAAAATAAAATAAAATAAAAAGGATATAATACGTACCTCGTGGAACAGTTGTGAGCATCAAAAGAGAAGCTGTACATGAAAGCTAGAAGGTCTGGGTCTTATCTCACCAAGCTAGATGTAGGCCAATCCCACCACAAGGCTCTGCCTCCTACAACCCTTATCTCATCTCAGCACCCAGCTCTGGGGGTTGTTCTCTTTCCCCTCCTCAAAAGGGCAGCTGCCTCACCTTGGCCTGCAGCTTCCTCACAAGGGTTGCTTGTCTCTGCTGGGCCTCCTGGGAGTTCTTCAGCTTCCGCCAGGAGGCTGCCTGATTCTCTGCCATCTGCTGCTGTAGTGCCAGTACCTGCTCTTCTAGCACCAGCTGCAGTGACTGGGGCTTCATGTTGTTCAACCCAGGGTTTCTTGTCTCCATGAGGGCACCAAGTGGCAGGCCCACAGGTCCCTAGGTAGCCAGAGGGTGTTCACATCCAGCGGAGTCTCTAACCATTGCCATGCCACTTCAACCTCCTCTTGAACTGGGGACCAAAGCACATAGTCAAATTGAAAGGACTGTTCTTGTACTATATACAAGACTCCTCAGAACCTTTAAAATACTAAAAGGGACCCTCATCTCTGAATGGCACTATGATGAGCAGCATTCCCCAAATTTAACTGACCATAAGACAAGCTCACAGGACTAGTGTCTCCTGGCATGCCTTTCGGAACTCTGCACTAAACCAAGAGCTCCTGGTTTATCACTGCATCCTTAGTTGCTGGCACAGTGGTTCACAAACACTTGTTGAATGAATCGCTGAAGGTGTTCTTAATCTAGCAGGGGAAATAGGCACAAACAATTACAATACATACAATGTGGCATGTGAAATAATAAGATGGTATGAGAAAACAAAGGAAGAGAACTTAACCCAGCCCAGGGGTGCTGTGAACTGAGTGAATCATCATCATTGTTAACACTTGCTGAGTGCTTCTGGAGTGCTGTTGCTTTAAGTACTTTACATGCATTACGTCGTTTTGTTTTTACAAAAATCTTGAAACCTTCCAACGCCTTCCCATTACACTTCACCAAACGTACTATTATAACTCTTTATATATAGATTAGGAAACTGGGGCTTTAAAAGGTTAAAAAACTTCTGCCAGGGCCGGGTGTGGTGGCTCACGCCTGTAATCCCAGCACTTTGGGAGGCCGAGGCAGGTGGATCACAAGGTCAGGAGTTCAAGACCAGCCTGGCCAACATGGTGAAACCCCGTCTCTACTAAAAACACAAAAAATTAGCCGGGCGTGGTGGCAGTCTCCTGTAATCCCAGCTACTCGGGAGGCTGAGGCAGGGGAATTGCTTGAACTGGGAGGTGGAGGTTGCAGCGAGCTGAGACCATGCCACTGCACTCCAGATTGGGCGACAGAGCGCGACTCCATCTCAAAAAACAAACAAACAAAAAAACTTGTGCCAGGCCACACAGCTGGCATGCAGTTGATGAGAGATTTGAACACAAGTAGTCTATCTGACAAAGAAAAGGAGTGGCAGGCATTTCAGGCAAGGGATCCAAAAGAGAGAAGGAACCAGTAGCAGCAGGATGGCCAAACACCCTCACCCACCAGGAGCTGGGCTAAAACAGGGCAATGGGCCACCACAGGCAGAGGCGGCCAGCCTAACGGTGAGCTTCAGAGATACCCAGGACAGGGGAAGGCATGGTGGTAGAGTTCTGGGTGCTATTCCAAGGTCTGCCTCCAATGGGCTCTGTGACCTCAGATGTGCTCCTTCCCTTTCAATTTCCTCATCCAGAAATGAGGGCATCATGACCTCTGAGTTACTTAGGCCTCTAAAACACACAATTATCCCACAACCTGGGCCAGGGGAAGAGTTCTCTCATTTTATTAACCCTAAGACTCTCACCAGCAGGGCTAAGGAATATCTGCATTTTCAACTACCTATCAACAAAATGGTATATACAGCAAATGCAAACCTAACATCTGCACATACAGTAGAAATTTCAAGGGCCCCAAATCCCTTTAATGCACCAAACTATTGATTTCCCACATCCTGGCTCAAATGCCATGTCCTATCATGTCCTCCCAGATGAATCCAGAAAGAGTTAATCACTTTTATAGCTATATACACAGAGAGAATACGTATGTTCTGATGTCTACTCTACATCTTATCATCATGGTCTATTTTCTCTGCTAATCCGTAAGTGCCTCAAAGGAAGGAGCCGTCTAATTCATTGTAAGTTGTCAACAATGTCCAATGAAGAAATCCATGTGAGCCTCACTCCTGGCAGAGCTGAGCCTTGGGCCAGAGATGACAAATCAGGGCCCTGCTAGCACTTTTCAGCCATTGTGTGGCCCACATAATAGTTTTTAAGCATTCAAATTAGGTGCCAACATTTATCACTGGGAGAAAGTACATAAAATCCATATTTCTGGTTCCTTTGGAAAATCAGAATACCTAGTGACGCTTGACCCATATTTCAATAAGGCAACAACCAGTAGCACAGTTGAATAGTGCCTGCCCCTTTAGACAGGGCACGTGCTCCGCACAGTTGAACAGCGCCTGCCCCCTTTAGACAGGGCATGCGCTCTCCAGTTCATCGTGGCCTCCCCATACACACACCGATTCTCTCCCTCACAATGATAGCATATTTCAGTTGTCATTTATCATTGCAACTGTGCTATTGTTTCTGTTATAGTAGCACTACAGAGGAAAACTCGGCTTACTAATTTACATTACCTCCTGAACAACCGAAGATACTTGAGTTTGCAAAGCCTGTACTAGGCAGTAAGGAAAGTGCATAAAGTAAGAACAGAATGGCACCAATAAAGGTTTGGTGGCACCAGTACTCCAGGCCTCTTCTTAGCCTACGAACCAGGGTAATACAACCTTTCCCCATACTATGACACCCTCCTTTTCAGCCTTTTTGCCAAGGCTGTGTGACCAACTCACCATGGTACTATGAAATGCTGGCTCTGTTGAGTGCAATGAAGCTCAATCCCTCTCTGCTGGTTGGAGGCACAGACTTTCCAGGAAAAGGTTCTCTTATCCCAAGATTTCTGCCAACAACTCTACCTACAATAATGTAGATCCAAGTTACTTCAAGGGAACTGAGGAGTCTTTTCTCTCCTAGTACTGTGAGGGCTGAGCCAGGCTTTTGCATGCAGTGGGAGTTTATGAGGCCCTAAAGGCCCCTCACACTTTGTTGAATCCCTATCCCAAAACATTAGGTTGAACCATAAGAAATTGCTAATATTATTCTATTATTATTATTATTATTATTAGAGAAACGATCTAGCTGTCACCCAGGCTGGAGTACAATGGTGCAATCATAGCTCACTGCAGCCTCAAACTCCTGGGCCGAAGGGATCCTCCAGCCTCAGCCTTCAGAGGAGCTGCAGGTGTGTGCCACCAAGCCTTTTTTTTTTTTTTTTTTCCCGGTAGAGACAAGGTTTTGCCTTGTTGCCTGAGCTTGTCTCAAACTCCTGGTTTCAGGCAGCCACCCTCTGGCCCAAGCCTCCCAAAGTGCTGGCATTATGGGTGTGAGCCACCAAGCCCAGCCTCACCCATTATTTTTTACCTACAAAAATGGCAATTTCACATAGTTCAACCTAATATCTCTAATAAGCAGTCCTGCCACACATAGTTCCATGAATTCTCATTAAGTTTTCTTTTAGAATATGGCTGTCAGTAACTTGCAAACATGATTTGGCAAGGTAGTATTAGTAATACTTCAACAAATAAATGAAATTATATTAGAATTATATAATTACTTTAGCAAATAATTAAAAAATTGTAAAGCTATTTAGAAATTTAGTCCAACCCCCCTCATCTTGCAGATAAAGAAACTGAGGCTTGTAGAGATAAAGCAACTTCATTTTGTTTATATTTTTATATGCCCCAGTTATCTCAAAAAATGATTTGCATGGCCAGGCGCAGTGGCTCATACCTGTAATCCCAGCACTTTGGGAGGCTGAGGCGGGCAGATCACTTGAGGTCAGAAGTTCGAGACCAGCCTGGCCAACACTGTCCAGCCTGGGCGACAAGAGCAAGACCCCATCTCCAAAAAAA
>NW_012101243.1:1560646-1563248 GCF_000951045.1 Mandrillus leucophaeus
AAAAAAAAAAAAAAAAAATTGCTGGTTGTGTGGCATGCACCTGTAGTCCCAGCTACTTGGGAGGCTGAGGTGGGTGGGCTACTTGAGCCCAGGAGTTCGAGGCTGCAGTGAGCCGCGATCACACCACTGCACTCCAGCCTGGGACAAAATGCTCTCTCAGATAAATAAATAAATAAATAAATATCACCTCTCCACATAACACTGGTACTTTCATTTACCTTACCATGCTTTTTCTGTCCCTATCTAATTATTATGTAATATACTTACCAAAATGCAGATTCCACAAGCACAAAAGCATTGTTTTACTGAATGCTGTCCCAGTTCCTACCTAAAACACAGCCTGCTTTATAATAGATGCCCATTATTACTGACTGACTATTATAAGACATTAGATCACATGATCCATATTATCACCAATGGTCTTACAAAATGCTAACAGCTCTATTACCTATCTAAAAAACAAAAAACAGACTGAGTGTGGTGGCTCACACCTGTAATCCCAGCACTTTGGGAGGCTGAGTTGGGCAGATCATTAGAGACCAGGAGTTCGAGACCAGCCTGGCCAACATGGCAAAACCCCATCCCTCCTAGAAATACAAAAATTAGCCAGGCATGGGCGGGCGCCTGTAATCCCAGCTACTCAGGAGGCTGAGGCGGGAGAATCGCCTGAACCTAGGAGACAGGAGGTTGCAGTAAACCAAGATCGCACCACTGTACTCCAGCCTAGGGGACAGAATGAGACCGCGTCTCCCCCCAAAAAAAAAGTAGGGGGAGGGATATAACTTATACCTTGGTCAGCGGCAGAGCAATGACTGAACCCCAGCCTGATTCCAAATTCTACTCTCTGCATTACATTAGCTGCTAAAGCATGGACATTACATTACCTAAAGCCATGGACTACGAACTCACAGCTTTGTGAGGGGCACTTCTTAAATAGGAATAATGACACCTATGTCTGCAGCTTTCTGATAGAAAAGGAGCAAAGAAAGGTAGAACTAATAGAACAGAGGGCGTACCAGTAGCCTTGGTTTTGTTGTGACCTCTATAAATTTGGGAACACCAGTTCTCCTTTCTAAGCCTTCTCAGGAAAATGCTGATTACAATCCTAGCCTCCAATAACTCCCGAGGCCAAAGTAAAGATCAATTCAAGAAACATTCATTAAACCCAAAGGCAATCTAGTCACGTTATCAAATGCCCTGGGGACAGTTTCCCAGCTCCATCCACTTATTAGTTGTGGGACTCCCAGAAAATTACTTTTTCTAATGTACCTCAGTTTCTTCATGGGTAAAACGTGAAGATATAGAAAGATCTCACCCCACAGGACTGTTGGAAAGACTAAATAGGCCTTTGGCCCAGCGCGGTGGCTCATGCCTGTAATCCCAGCACTTTGGGAGGCCGAGGTGGGCGGATCACCTGAGGTCAGGAGTTCGAGACCAGCCTGGCCAACATGGAGAAACCCCGTTTCTACTAAAAATATAAAAATTAGCCGGGTGTGGTGGCGCATGCCTGTAGTCCCAGCTACTCGGGAGGCTGAGGCAGGAGAATCGCTTCAACCCGGGAGGCGGAGATTGAGGTGAGCTGACATCGCGCCATTGCACTCCAGCCTGGGCAATGAGCGAAACTCCGTCTCTAAATAAATAATAAATGGGCCCCTTATGTGTAATGCATTCAGTAGCACCTGACAATTTGTGACCATTCCGTACAGTGAGCCATGACTATTATCATCACGTGCTAGGCCCTGGGATCTACAGATGAAAAAGACAAGGCATAACATCTAACGAAGGAGCTTACGATGTCAACAAGGGGCAGGGAAAGTAACTCGGTGCAGCGAGTGCAAAAACCGAGAAGCGAATGCAGCTGCGCCTGGAGAAGGCGGCGGCGAAGTGATACTTCAGCAGGGTCCTGAAGAATGGGAGCTCCAGAGTTGGGTGGCGAGTGGGACTGGGCTCTGGGATAGATCACGTGCAAAGCCGCCAGGACACAGACAGCGAGAGGGGCGGGAGGGCGGGAGAGCGCGGCGCCTCGCCCTCTCAACCCGGGACTGGGGCTACTGGACACGAGGGTCGGGATGCTCTCCTTCGGCGCCGACTGGAGCTTAGCGTACTGGTGGCAGCAGGAAGCTGAGGCAAGGGGGCCCCGACCCTAACGACGCGTCCCAGCCCCTCACTGGGCCTAGGGTTCCCCGCCCGGGTAACAAGAGGCCGCTGCGCGAACGGGATTCCCTCAGGCGCCCTAGACGGGCAGGTCTCTGGGCCTCGGACGGTTAACCCGAGCACCTCCCGCCTGCCCCTGAGGCCCCACCTCACCACGCTCGGCTCCAGCAGACGCCCGGCTGGTTGCTCAGCGCTGGAGCTGCGGCAGCCTCTGCTAAGGCCCCGCCGGGGACGGGGGCGGGGCCCGCCCCCCAATCTCCCGCCCTTTGGGAGGGGCCCGCCCCGCCAAGTCCTGCACCTATAGGCAGACTGCGCCGGCGCAGGGCCTCCCGCCATATTGGGTATTGGCAGCCGACTTACTAGAGAGGCCCTGAAGGAAAGGGAGTATTATTTTGAGAATTATAAGGTCCCTCGCCAGAAATGAGGACGGTCAGGGTCTCTAGATTCG
>NW_012101243.1:1565249-1566760 GCF_000951045.1 Mandrillus leucophaeus
AAAAAAAAAAAAAAAAAAAAGATTTGCATTATAGCAAATATACCATACTAAAAGGGAAGACTGGGTGCAGGGTGTACAGGAACTCTCTGTACTATGCAATTTTTCTGTAACCCTAAAATTGTTGTAAAAAATAGTTTAAAAAAAGATTTTGTTTTTTAAAACCAAAACAATCCTCATAAAACTAAAATTTATTAAAACAAGAATAAAAGGGAAGTGACAGAGAAAAATTATCTCAGGAATCTTTCTGAAATTCAGATTTAATTCTGAGCTTCCTCAAGACACAGTTCAGCATCCTTTTATGAACACACGCGGGATCAGATCTGCTAGGAATAAACTAGCAGAGCCCCCAAAGGGAAGGTAAGTTTCAACGTGCCTGAGAAAGGGAAAAGAGCAGTAGCTGGCAAATTGTAACAAACTGGATTACATTCAAATAAGATAATGAGTGTCTCTGTACTTCTAAGCTGTAAACCACTGAGCCAATGTTATCATTACTGCAGGAAAAGGGAAAAGATTCTTTGGTACATTAATTTATCCCATAAACACTCATGAATTTCAACTCAGTATCAGGAGTCTGCCACGGTGGTACAGAAATGAACAAGACCTACCTTCCTACTTTTGCTAAGAATCAGACGGGGAAGACAGTACCCTTACTAAAGACCAATAGCCACCTGTGAACCTGGAGTGGAAAGTGACAGAAGAGGGAGATAAATTATGTATTTGGTCCTCTCTCATCCAAAATACTACAAAAGGAGTATTTAAATAAAGTTTACAAGGGAAGCAACACCACCATCTAAACTTGGAATACAGGCATAAATGCTACAAGGACTAAGATGCAGAATGGTATTAAATACAATTTGTCACTTAAAGCAAAAACTGAAAAATATTTGAGGACACAAACATTGTATTTATTGAAAAAGAAACTACAGTATAGACATTTGTGTACAGAGACAATTTGTTTCTTATTCTCGAAAACAAAAAAACCAAATTACCATGCAGCTCCTTATTTAAATCTCATGTGGGGCCTTTCTCTCTTGTTCTCCTCCAACCTCTGGCCTCTCCCACTCAGTCTCCTTTGCTGCCTTTTCTCATCTCCCCAATATCTGAAGTTTGGAAACCCCAAGGCTTCAGACCTCTTCTCCATCTCCATTCATTTCCAAGGTAATCTGATCCAGTGTTTTGTTTTGTTTTTGAGACAGGATCTGGCTCTGTCACCCAGACTGTAGTACACTGGCATGATCTCAGCTCACTGCAACCTCTGCCTCCCCGGTTCAGGTAATTCTCATGTCTCAGCCTCCCAAGTAGTTGGGATTACAAGCATGTGCCACCACGACCAGCTAATTTTTTTGTATTTTTAGTAGAGACAGGGTTTCACCAAGGCAGGAGGATCTCTTGAGGCCAGGAGTTCAAGACCAGCCTGGGCAACACAGGGAGATTCCCACCTCTAAAAAAAAAAAAAAAACAGGCCGGGCGCGGTGGCTCAAGCCTGTAATCCCAGCACTTTGGGAGGCCGA
>NW_012101243.1:1569565-1587213 GCF_000951045.1 Mandrillus leucophaeus
CGCTGGAGCTGCGGCAGCCTCTGCTAAGGCCCCGCCGGGGACGGGGGCGGGGCCCGCCCCCCAATCTCCCGCCCTTTGGGAGGGGCCCGCCCCGCCAAGTCCTGCACCTATAGGCAGACTGCGCCGGCGCAGGGCCTCCCGCCATATTGGGTATTGGCAGCCGACTTACTAGAGAGGCCCTGAAGGAAAGGGAGTATTATTTTGAGAATTATAAGGTCCCTCGCCAGAAATGAGGACGGTCAGGGTCTCTAGATTCGCGAAAGGGATATTTCGGAAGCAGAGAAGAAAAATTGCCCTCAATCGTCTCCCTTTAGGCTTCAGTGTTATATATAGCGCATGTGCAAGGTCACCTGGTTCTAGGTGCGCCTGCGCACAGCTCCACCTACAAACCAGACTACAATTCCAACTGCGCGAGAAACAAAGGGGCTTGCTGCCACTGGTTGGCGATTAAACTGGCAGCGCGACCAGTTTCTGAGGGTTTTTCACCTTGCTGCTCAGACGCTCCCTGCAGCTTCAGGCAGCATAACACTTACAGGCGAGTTACTTACTCAGCACTCGATTTTGTCTACATGTCTGCACAGAGTGTTACGTTTACCTGACTTCATCCGTCCCGGAGCTGCAGTTTGTCTGCTTAAGCCTGACTTCTCTATAGAGAACTTTTTCTTCCCTGTAGGACCCATGCGTTATTCCCTTAGCATTTTGTGTATACATTTTTTTTTTTTTTTGAAATGGAGTCTTGCTCTGTCTCCAGGCTGGAGTGCAATGGCACGATCTCGGCTCACTGCAACCTCTACCTCCCGGGTTCAAGTAATTCTCCTGCCTCAGCCTCCCAAGTAGCTGGGACTACAGGTGCCCGCCACCACGCCCGCCTAATTTTTGTATTTTTAGTAGAGACAGGGTTTCACCATGTTGGCCAGGATGGTCTCCATCTCTCTTGACCTCGTGATCTGCCCGCCTCGGCTTCCCAAAGTGCTGGGATTACAGGCGTGAGCCACCGCGCCCAGCTACGTGTATGAATTGTTAATGCACTTTCTTAGAGTTGTAAACTCCATTTACCTGCCTCACTCTTGCAGTCAGTGGTTCTCAATTTTTAGTAGGAATTAAAAACAAAACTGGTAAATGCAGACTCTTGGATTCCACCCCCAGAGAATCCGTAAACCGGGGGTGGAGTCCAGGAATCTGCATTTTAGAAAGTACCCAGGGCGATTCTGATACATGGGGAACATGTTTTAGGAAGCACTGCATGAGATTGTGAGCTTGAGCATAGAGACTGTAATTTGGTCATCTGACTATAGCGCTCAGCACAAGGCCTGGTACAAAATAGGTGCTCAATAAGTGTTGAGTGAATGGATGAATGAGTGGATAGCTCGAGTAAAACAGCAAGGCTTTAGGTTAATCCACAGCCAAAGGTAATCTGAGAAAGGAACACTTAAAAGCTATATTTTATCTTTCTCCTGTAAGAACACAAAAAAGATCTTAATAGCTGATTTGAGGAATAGAGAAAGTGGAGAGTAAAAGGGGAAGGAAGGACACAGATTCTGAAAGGCAAACTAGAGAGGGGAAAAGGAACATCTCCAGTCACTAGACAGAGAAAACGATGCAAAGAAGCAGTGGTGTGGGATTCCATCCTAAGGGAATAATCGCACAACAGGCATTATGCATGAATGTTCAGTGCAACAATATTTGAAATAGAAATGAAACAATCTAAATGTTATGCACATTAAGCTCTTTTCTGCCTCAGGGCATTTGCATATACTCTGCCAGCTACCGAGACCACTTTTCCCCCAGCTCTTGGCCTAGCTGGTACCTTCCTGTCCTTCAGGTCCCAGTTTAAATGATACTTCTTCAACTAGGTCTTCCCTGACCATACTGTCTAAAGTAATACCTTATATTTTCTAGGGTAGTCTTCTGTTTCTTTTCTTTTTTTTTTTTTTTTTTGGGACAGAGTCTTGCTCTGTCGCCCAGGCTGGAGTGCAGCAGTGCAATCTTGGCTCAGTGCAAGCTCCACCTCCTCAGTTCACACCATTCTCCTGCCTCAGCCTCCTGAGTAGCTGGGACCACAGGTGCCTGCCACCTTGCGTGGCTAATTTTTTTTGTATTTTTAGTAGAGACGGGGTTTCACCATGTTAGCCAGGATGGTCTTGATCTCCTGACCTCATGATCCACCTGCCTCAGCCTCCCAAAGTGTTGAGATTACAGGCGTGAGCCACGACGCCTGGTCGTATTCTGTTTCTTTCATAGCACTTTCCATTTATTATTTTGTTTTCCTATTAACATTCCCTCCAAAATTTAAGCTTCGTGTGAATAGGAGACTTATTCCTGGGATTTAGCACAGTCTCACATATATGGTAGGTATCAAGTAAGTATCCATTGAATGAATGAATCAAGTCAGCCCTAGTGTTACAAAGTTTAATGACATAACATCCATTAGCAAACTAGACAATATATTTTAAGACTATGAGGAGTCCGCCGGGTGCGGTGGCTCATGCCTGTAATCCCAGCACTTTGGGAAGCTGAGGTCGGGAATTCTATACCAGCCTGACCAACAGGGAGAAACTCCATCTCTACTAAAAATACAAAATTAGCCAGGCGTGGTGGTGCATGCCTGTAATCCCAGCTACTTGGGAGGCTGAGGCAGGAGAATCACTCAAACCTGGGAGGCGGAGGTTATGGTGAGCCAAGATTGCACCATTGCACTCCAGCCTGGGCAACAAGAGCGAAAGCCCATCTCAAAAAAAAAAAAAAGACTATGAGGAGTAAACAGGTTTCAGACTACCAAGATATACCAAACCAAACAGTAATCTTTGATGTTTGTAAAGCGGGATTCATTCCCTTATTTATTCATTCACCTAGTGGACATTTATTGAGCATTGATTATGTTCTAGTATTGAATAATAATACAATGTAGTAAGGACAAGTTGGAAATCGTATTAAAACATAATAATGTGGTACAACTGGATATTATCTGAGCCAAAGCCCAAAGTGGAGTTAGCTGGTGTGTGAAGCGGGGATAGGCAGGGGCAGGTGGGAATGGTTTTGGGATGAGACTTCCACCTCAGATCATCGGGCATTAGATTCTCATGAGTGTGTAACCTAGATCCCTCTCATGCACAGTTCTTAATAGGATTTGCCTCCTATGAGAATCTGATGCTGCTCCTGAACTGACAGGAGGTGGAGCTCAGGTGGTAATGCTTGCTAATCTGCTCAACTCCTGCTGTGCTGCCAGGGTCCTAACAGGTCAAGACTGATAGTAGTCCGTGGCCCAGGGGATTGGAAACCCCTGCCCTAGTGATTCTGTAGGCATAAGAGTACACCACATCAGTCTTTACACATCCTGCAAATGGCTGGGAGACGTGGCTCATGCCTATAACCCCAGCACTTTGGAAGGCCAATACAGGTGGATCACTTGGGCCCAGGAGTTAGAGACCAGCCTAGGCAACATAGTTAGACCTTGTCTCTACAAAAAATCAAAAAATGAGGTGGGAGGATTGCTTGAGCCCAGGAGGTCGAGGCTGCAATGAGCTGTGATGGCCCTACTGCATTCTAGCCTGGGTGACAGGAGTAACACCCTCTCTCAAAAAAAAAAAAAAAGGAAAAAAATGGAAAAAAACCACCGCATTCTGCAAACTGCATGGAGCATTTGAAACGCACAAACAGGTGTTCCTACCCAACACCTGTCTTGGGGCCCAAGAGTCCTATAAAGACTTAAACCAGACAATTCAAGTCTGATCATGTTCAGACCTGTCTGATGAACCAGACTGGGGAGTTCTCAAAGGTGGCTGGATTGGAGGGAAAGACAATGGATCAGTTGAAAGAAAATCAACCCTGGTCCCTGCCAGGTGAGGGGAAGGGTTTCTTCCTTTACATCCTAAATTCCATCTCTAGAAATATGCCTTATACTCAAACCCTCTCTGAGGGCTATAATATGGATCTTTGCTACAACCAGCCTTGCTTGTTATTTATACATGTTCCTCCTAGTCCATGCCAAGAGGCTGTCTGGGCTAACCGAATTAAAATATATATATATGTGTATATATACATGTCAAATTTCAAAGTGAGGTGCTAAATCACTGTACATATATATGTGTGTGTATATATATATTTTTTGTTTTTGTTTTTCTGTTAGTCTAAAATCTGTTTTAAAGTTCCTAAATCCCTTATCCCAATATAAAGGGGTCTGCAGGTGGAGGATAGATAATTTATGTGGAGATATTTCTGGCTATGAGTCCCCATTCCTCCTTGGGGAAGATTGAAAGGACATTACCTTTAACCACTCAAACCAAGTGACTGGGAGACGGGGCTTCCATGAGAATCTGAGATGCAGAATCCATACTATTGCAGTTAGGGAGTATCGTGACCAGGATATGCTTCCTGCCTGTGAAATCTAGCAAGAAGAGACAAGCCTGCTGGCTACTAGGTCCTGTTCAGCAGGGCTTTCTGGAGGTATAAAGGGACCCCAGGAAGAAGAAGCTAGACAAATGGCCATTAATAGATGCCTTTTCTAAGGGAACTGCAGGAGAGGGGCCGGTAGTGAACCCCTGAAGAGTGTATAAAAGCACCCCATGATGCTTTGATGATAGATAGAGATGGCTATAAACATCCACGAGGCCCAGAAAGCATTAAGCCAGCTGTTACACTAGTTCAAAGAAGACTTTTCCCGCCCCCATCTTCCTCTCCATGTTAACATGGAGACATGTTGAGTGACTGAAGTGAACTGAGGATGACAGAGGGGGAAAAATAGAGGGAAAAAAACCCAGCCATTTTCTTCTTTCTTTCTTGCTGCAAGGTAACGGTCTGGAGCACCAAAACGATAGTCTCTTGCTGCTGTTAATCTGAGTCCATTCTTTTTTTTTTTTTTTTTCCCAGAGTCTCACTTTGTAGCCCAGGCTGGAGTGCAGTGACACGATCTTGGCTCATTGCAACCTCCGCCTGCTGGATGCAAGTGATTCTCATGCCTCAGCTTCCTGAGAAGCTGGGATTACAGGCGCCTGCCACCACACCCAGCTAATTTTTTTTTTTTTTTTTTAGTAGAGATGGGGTGTTAGCGAGGCTGGTCTTGAATTCCTGACCTCAAGTGATCCACCCACCTTGGCTTCCCAAAGTGCTGGGATTACAGGCATGAGCCACCGCGCCTGGCCCATTCTGGTTTTTTTTTAGAAACAGAGTCTTGCTCTTTCACTCAGGTTGGAGTGCAGTGGTTTGATCATAGCTCACTGCAGCCTCAACTTCCTGGGCTGAAGCGATCCTCCTGGCTCAGCGTCCTGAGTAGGTAATACTATAGGCATGTGCCACCATTCCTGGCTAATTTGTTTAAAAAATTTTTTGTAGAGATGGGGACTCACTGTGTTGGCCAGGTTGGTCTTGAACTTCTGGCATCAAGCAGTCTTCCTACGTTAGCTTCCCAAAGTGCTGGGATTATAGGCTTGAGCTCCTGTGCTGAAGTTCCATACATTATTTTTAAAATATTGATTGGGCATCTATTATGTGCCAAAAGTTGAGCTAGACACTGGGAGGGACCCAAAGAACAATAATAAATGAACTCTGTCCAGAGCCTCTGTTCACAAACTCACATGACGGGCAAGCAAGTAAAGAAACAGGGAGCAGCTGACTGCACAGAGTCAGTGCCACTACGACTTGTTTGTGAAGGATAAAAACTCTAAAAGTAGCCAGGTGTGGTGGTGCACTACTGTAGTCCCAACTATTCCGAAGGGTCACTTGAGCCCAAGAGGTCGAGGTTGCAGTCAGCTATGTTCAGGCCACTGCACTCCAACCTGGGCAACAGAGCAAGACTCTGTCTCAAAAAAAAGAAAAAATTGCTAAGCAGATAAGCCAGGCATGGTGGCATGTGGCTGTAGTCCCACCCACTCAGGAGGATGAGTCAGAAGAACCTCTTGAGCTTAGGAGTTTGAGACCAGTCTGGGCAGCATAGCAAGACCCCATCTCAAAAAAAATGCTAAACAAAGTGGCGGGGGTGGGGTGGTGGTGGGGATTCCAAGCAGCATGTGCAGAGGTACAGCAGTGTGCTAGAGCATGGGATGTATTAGGAATGCTGGACACTCCTCTTGCTGATGCTACCACTTGGTTGAATTGTGTAAATCTCCCTAGTTGGATTCCCTTTGTCAGCTGGATATTTTCTCCCTGGTCCTGACTCAGCCTCAGTAGGCAGTTCTTATTCCATTCCTAGCCCCCTCTCACTGACCAAGTCAGGCTCTAAGCAACCAGTGTACCCAAGCTTGAGATTCTTGAAGTGGATGACATCTTTTCCCTATCACTCAGGGCTTGGGCAATAAAGGATGTTCAGTCACAGTTCCCATAGGACCAGGTCCTCTCCTTCCTCAAAAATGGGCCCTTGGTCGGGCGTGATGGCTCATGCCTGTAATCCCAGCACTTTGGGAGGTGGAGGCAAGTGGATTGCTTGAGGCCAGAAGTTTGAGACCAGCCTGGCCAACATGGCGAAATCCTGTCTCCACTAAAAATACTGGGCCTGGTGTCGCTCACCTGTGATTCCAGCTACTCGGAAGGCTGAGGCACAAGAATTGCTTGAACCTGTGAGGAGGAGGTTACAATGAGCCGAGATTGTGCCACTGCACTCCAGCCTGGGTGACAGAGTGAGACTCTGTCTCAAAAAAAAAAAAAAAAAAAAAAAAAGCGGGAGGGGGGGGGGGGCCCTTAACTATATTCTTTTTGTTTAAAAAAAAAAAAAAAAATCCTGTAGCCAGGACTACATATGTGCGCCACCACATCCAGCTTGCTTTATGTTCTTGAACAACCCTCTTTCCCTCTCTGAGCCTCAAATTCCTCAGCTGCAACATGGGGATAATAATACTTACCAACTAGGGTTCTTATACGCAAAGTGGGAATTGGAATTAGATGGAGGGAAGGAGTGGGAAGGAGTGGAGGAGTCCAGCAAGGATCTGAGATTTCTGAGCTCAAGAATGACAACAAAGTTTCCGGTGATTAGAGAGGTTTCCTGTGATTAGAGAGATTGGGATGTGAGGGGAGAGGGGAACTTTCTCTTTTGAATATTTTTACAACGAACATGATTTAATTTTATAATTAAATGTATTTGGTATGAATATCATGCATCGATAAAGAGGTGTTTTAAATTTTTTTTTTTTATTTTATAGAGACGAGCTTGTGCCAAGTTGCTCAGGCTGATCTCGATCTCCTGGGCTCAGGCAATCTCCCCGCCTCAGCCTCCCAAAGTGCCAGGGTTACAGGCATAAGCCACCGCACCCGGCCTAATAAAGTTTTTAAAAAGCTTATGTTACTATATTGTGTGGAAAATCATCTAGGAGACTGATCAGAGTGGTTGCTTCTAGGGAGGACTGAAAGACCCAGGGTCTGGGGTGGGAGGAAGATGTTTTCTTTTGCATTCTTTTCTACTGTTTGAATTTTTAAAATCATGAATTTATATTACTTTTCTTCCTAATATGTATGACTTTTTTAAAGTTTTAGAATTATTTTAAAAATAAAAATATTTTCTAGAATAAATATTAAAAACATGTGGTTATTTTATTCATACCCCTCTACCCACAACAGACAGACACACGCAACAATCACACACAATTTCCAGCTTCAGATGACAGTACAGGTATTTGCAGCCCAGGGAAGAATTTGATTGACCTATGGACAGAAGGCCCAGAGACAATCAACTCTAGCAAGCTGCAGCTCCCGAGTAGCTCAGCAGGGGGAGCCGTTGAGAGCGCGTCCTGAGCAGTGGCCGCTGCTGCGGAGTTCAGAAAAGAAACCAGGGGCCGGGTGCGGTGACTTAAGCCTGTAATCCCAGCACTTTGGGAGGCCGAGACGGGCGGATCACGAGCTCAGGAGATCAAGACCATCCTGGCTAACACGGTGAAACCCCGTCTCTACTAAAAAAATACAAAAAACTAGCTGGGCGTGGTGGCGGGCGCCTGTAGTCCCAGCTACCCGGGAGGCTGAGGCAGGAGGCGGAGCTTGCAGTGAGCCGAGATCGCGCCACTGCACCCCTGGGCGACAGAGCGAGACTCCGTCTCAAAAAAAAAAAAAAAAAAAAAAAAGAGAAACCAAGTTTACGGCGCAGGTGAGGGTAGGCAGAGGCCGCTCTGCTCTTGCCAGGGTTCTCAGGGTTCCCTGGGGTTGGGAGAAGGAGCACAGATGAAAAGGGAAGGGACTCTGGGCTTTCCTCCCGGCCAGCTCCTAACCTGTAGGGTGGTCTGTCCTCTCTTCACGTGGGAAGGGCACTGGATTCAGAATTAGGGGCTTGGGTTGAATTCTAGCTCTGTCATCTTTAGCTGTGTGAACTTGTGCCAGTCACTTAACTACTCAGAGATTTAATTTCCTCATTTATGAAACAAGGACAATATTAACAACGGAAACTTTTTTAAAACAAAACAAAACTATAATTTATGATTAGCCGGGTGCAGTGGCTTGCGCCTGTAGTCCCAACTATTCAGGAGGCTGAGAAGCGAGGATCGCCTGAGCTCAGCAGTTCGAGGCTGCAGTGAGCCGAGATCGCACCACTGCACTCCAGCCTGGGTGACAGAGTGAGACCCTGTCTCAAAAAAAAAAAAAAAAGCAATAAATAAAATTATAATTTATGAAGCACATACTATATTTTGGTCATTGAAAGGTGCTTTACATGTATAAACACATTACTTCTTATAACCACTCTGTGATACAGGGGTTTTTTTGGTTTGTTTGTTTTGTTGTTGTTGTTGTTTTGAGACGGAGTTTCGCTCTTATTGCCTAGGCTGGAGTACAGTGGCCGGATCTCAGCTCACTGCAACCTCTGCCTCATGGGTTCAAGCGATTCTCCTTCCTCAGCCTCCTGAGTAGCTGGGATTACAGGCGCCTACCACTACACTCAGCTAATTTTTTTCTATTTTTAGTAGAGACAGGGTTTCACCATGTTGGCCAGGCTGGTCTCAAACTCTTGACCTCAGGTAATCTGCCCACCTCAGCCTCCCAAAGTGCTGGGATTACAGGTGTGAGCCACCACACCCGGCCTGTTTTTTTTTATTTTTATAGAGACAGGTCCTGCTATGTTGCCCAGGCTGGTCTTGAACTACTGGGCTTAAGCAATCCTCCCATCTCAGCCTCCCAAAGTGCTGAGATTACACGTGTGAGCCAGGTATGTTTTTACCGGTTTGCCCAGCCAGGTATATCATCATGATCCCCGTTTTATACATGAGGAAACTGAGGCAGGGAGAGATGAAATAATTTGCTTGAGATTACATAGCTGATAAATGGGGGGAGCCAGGATTTGAAGGTGAGTGGCTTAGCTCTTAATCATTATGTCACTACTCTCCTGCTTAAAACATCCCATGGGGTTCCCAGCGCACTAAAAGTAAAGTCCAAGCCAGGCCCGGTGGCTCACACCTGTAATCCCAGCACTTTGGGAGGCTGAGGCGAGTGGATCACTTGAGGTCAGGAGTTTGAGACCAGCCTGACCAATATGGTGAAACCCCATCCCTACTAAAAATACAAAAATTAGGCGGGATGTGGTGGCCCACGCCTGTAATCCCAGCACTTCGGGAGGCCGAGGTGGGCAGATCACAAGGTCAGGAGTTCGAGACCAGCCTGGCCAACATGGTGAAACCCCGTCTCTACTAAAAATACAAAAATTAGCCGGGCGTGGTGACAGACACCTGTAATCCCAGCTACTTGGGAGTCTGAGGCAAGAGAATCGCTTGAAACCGGAAGGCGGAGGTTGCAGTGAGCTGAGATCCTGCCACTGCACTCCAACCTGGGCAACAGAGCAAGACTCTTGTCTCAAAAAAAAAAAAAAGAAGAAAAAATAAAAAGAAAAGAAAATCCAGCTCCCTTTCCAGGGCTTACAAAGTCATACATGATGTGGTTCTGGCATGATCTGACCTCACCTCCTGCCATTGCCCCCTTTGCTCACTCTGCTTCAGCCACACCAGCTCCTCCTTACCTCAGATGTACTGAGTGCATTCCTGCCTCAGGGCCTTTGCAACTGCTGTTCCCTCCACCTGGAATGCTTGTCCTCCAGACTTCAGTATGGCTCATTTTCTCACTACATCTGGGTCTCTGCCCAAACATCACCCCCTCAAAGGGCATTTATTTCTAAAATAGACACCTCTTTGACCATGCTTAATTTTTCTTCACAGCACTTAGCATTCTCTTATGTGTGTGTTTGTCTGTCTCTTCCACCAGAATGTGAGAAGAGACAAACAAATGCATAAGAGAAATTTCAGACAAACCACTTGGTTTGTCTTGTCCATGGCTAGATACCCAGAACTCAGACCTGGGGCCCATCCCATGGTAGGCACCCAATAAGTATTTGCTGAATAGTTAAGTAGATAAAGAAATGAATACCCAACGTCACCCAACTGGCAAATAGTAGAAGTGGAACACTGCGTTGTTTGGTCCCAGCGCCTGTGCTCTCAGCCACTGTGCTGTGCAGGACTGACTCCCAGAGAGATCTCGGGAGGTTCAGATAGCTTCATGAATGGGAGGCCATTTTGAAAACTGACAAGTGCTTGAAAAAAGGGATTATTATTATTATCACTCAGTTCACTGTTTGCTCATCTGGGGACATAATATAAAAGGGATAATAATAATCTGACAGGCTGGGCACAGTGTCTCACGCCTGTAATCCAAGTACTTTGGGAGGCCGAGGTAGGCGGATCACTTGAGGTCAGGAGTTCAAGACCAGCCTGGCCAGCATGGTGAAACCCCGTCTCTACTAAAAATACAAAAATTAGCCAGGGGTGGTGGTGCGTGCCTGTAGTCCCAGCTACTTGGGAGGCTGAGACAGGAGAATCACTTGAACCTGGGAGGCGGAGGTTGCAGTGAGCCGAGATCACGCCATTGCACTCCAGCCTGGGTGACAGAACTAGACTCTGTCTCCAATAATAATAATAATAAAATAATAATAATAATAATCTGGCCTACTGACTTTATAAGGATGTTTTATGGAACACCAATGAGATAATGGATGGGGAAACATACACGCAAAAGGCTCTACATGGCAGAAGGGGCTGCAGAGATTACTTCCATGTCAGTGGCTTCCCAAGGCTCCCATCCTCTACCTCAAGTTTGACATTAATATTGCTGACAGGAGAGGGGGAGGTTGGGGGACATGGGGGACCCAGGGACGTTGTGTCCCTGTAATTAAACATGTCGGGACTGAAGCACTGCCAGCGGCAGCATCTGGTTGCAATTACCAGAGGGAACCAAAGTGATTAGTCACCTTTATAGTGAGAGCCAGGCAGGAACCCTGGGCTCCTCTCTGGAGAGGGCCTTCTAACCAAGCTCAGAGTCCCCTTTCCCTGCTCCCACCCTGTTTCTGGGAGTTCCCTGGTCCTCAAACAATAGTCCTGGCCCCAAGACTCCTCCATGTCCCCAAAGTCCCAGCCCACTGGTGAGACGTTGACTGAAAGGAATACTGTAACTTCCCCCAATGCCCTATCACTTCTCATGTTTCTAAGGACCAGATTAAGTTTGTGTGGTATAAAATGTGTTGAAACCAAAATTAGATTTCAAAAATAATTTAACCTTTCTGAACTTAAATTTATTTATCTTTAAAATGAGGGTATTGGGCCAGGCGTGTTGGCTCATGCCTGTAATCCCAGCACTTAGGGAGGCCAAGGTGGACAGATCACTTGAGGTCAGGAGTTTGAGAACAGCCTGGCCAACACAGTGAAACTCTGTCTCTACTAAAAATACAAAAATTAGCTAGGCATGGTGGTGCACACCTGTAATCCCAGCTACTCAGAAGGCTGAAGCAGGAGGACCCCTTGAACCCGGGAGATGGGGGTTGCAGTGAGCTGAGATCGTGCCACTGCACTCCAGCCTGCGTGACAGAGCGAGACTCATCTCAAAAAAATTAAAAGAAGTTACTTTCGGCCAGGTGTGATGATTCACACCTGTAATCCCAGCACTTTGGGAAGCCAAGGCGGGCAGATCACTTGAGCCCAGAAATTTGAGACCAGCCTGGGCAACACGGCGAGACCCCGTCTCTACAAAAAATACAAAAATTAGCTGGGCATCGTGGTGTGCACCTGTAGTCCTAGTTACTTAGGAGGCTGAGGTGGGAGGATTACCTGAGCCCCATGATTATGCCATTGCACTCCAACCTGGGCAACAGGTGAGACCCTGTCTCAAAAAACAACAATGAAAACCAGTACCTTCACAGCATTGTCATGAAGATAAATAACACATAAATGCAATGGAGTACAAAACCCAGAGTCTAGTTGACTGGAATAAGTGCTTAAAAAAAATAGCTATTATTGGCCGGGTGCAGTGGCTCACACCTGTAATCCCAGCACTTTGGAAGGCCAAGGCAGGCAGATCACGAGGTCAGGAGATTGATACCATCCTGGCTACCACGGTGAAACCCGATCTCTACTAAAAATACAAAAATTAGATGGGCGTGGTGACATGCCGCTGTAGTCCCAGCTACTTGGGAGGCTGAGGCAGGAGAATCGCTTGAACCTGGGAGGCAGAGGTTGCAGTGAGCCAAGATCATGCCACTGTACTGCAGCCTGGGTGACAGAGCAAGACTCCGTCTAAAAAAAAAAGCTACCATTAATAATTGCCATTAATACATTAATAGCTGATGACTTTATGCAATTTATTTTTATTTTTTAGTAGAGACAGGGTTTCACCATGTTAGCCAGCATGGTCTCGGTCTCCTGACGTCGTGATCCGCCCACCTCGGCCTCCCAAAGTGCTGAGATTACAGGTGTGAACCACGGGCTTGGCCGCAATTTATTTCACTGAATCTCCAACAAGAGTCCTGTGAGGTAAACACTATCATTATCCCTGTTTAGAGTTTCAGAGGGGTTTAGAGGCTTCCCAAGATCACACAATGCATAAATAGCAGAACCAAGATTCAAAACCAGGTCTGTTTGTCTCCAGAATCCTTGCTTTTTTTCAAGCCACATACAGAGATGTCGTGGTTGTTCAACTCATTCATTTATTCACGCTCTGAGCTTAAAAAATGCTTAAGAAGTGGCAAGACAATTCTTCCCTTTAAGGAACTTAGAGTCTAATGGGAAAGGCAGGTTATGTCCACAAATAACTACACTTCAAAGTAGAAAATGATGATTTTTGTAAATAAGGGCCAGTTAGAGATTCATTTACTCATATAATACGTACTGACAGCTGCCGTGTGCTGGGCCCAGTGCCAAGCACTGGGTATAATTGAAAGATAAATATGGTACAGTCTAGTTATAATCTAATGGGAGAGACAGGTATGTAAAGAAATTATTATAGTTATAAGGAATTAAGTTATGATTTTAAAATATGAAAAAATATAGAGCAGAAGAAACAAATTGTGTTGGCATAGGGGGCAGAGGCAGAGACTGAATAAACTTTCAGCTGCCAAAAAATGTAAAAGAGCACAGAAAATGTGCGATGGCAGCTCAGGGGGAGTGTGCATTTTCTGGAGGATGCAAGAAGGCTTCATGGAGGAGGTGGCACATGAGTTGGCACTTGTTTGATGGGTAGCTTTTAGTAGAGGGAGGGTTAAACCAGAGAGAGCTTGGAGGCCTAGAAGCCAGTTATAGGGGAGAATCATAGCGGGACAAGCAGTGAGGAGGACAGGGCAATGATGGAGGGAGTGAAGGGAGGGATGCCAGAGAGGACTGGTTCAGGGGTAACAAATCTATAATTTCAATTTTTAAAATTTTATTAATATTATTTATTTACCTACTTATTTTTTTTGTGTGTGATGGACTGTAGCTCTGTCACCTAGGCTGGAGCGCAGTGATGTGATCTTGGCTCACTGCAACCTTTGCCTCCACACCCGGCTAATTTTTTATATTTTTAGTACAGATGCCTGTAATTCCAGCACTTTGAGAGGCCAAGGTGGGTGGATCACTTGAGCTCAGGAGTTTGAGACCAGCCTGGCCAACATGGTGAAACTCCTTCTCTACTAAAAATACAAAAAATAGATAGGCATGGTGGTGTGCACCTGTAGTCCCAGCTACTCGGGAGGCTGAGGCAGGAGAATCGTTTGAACTCAGGAGGCAGAGGTTACAGTGAGCCAAGATCATGCCACTGCACTCCAGCCTAGGTGACAGCGCGAGACTCTGTCTCAAAAAAAAAAAAAAAAAAAAAAAAAAAAAAAGAAAAGCCTACCTGACTATTGCTTCTCCCCTGCCGTCCTTCTTACAGCGTGACAAGTGTTGTTGCAGTGAAATGTACAGAAGGGGTAATTGGCCCTGTCTAGGGACCAGGAAAGACTTCCCAAAGGAGGTGAATTTTCAGCTAAACTCAGGATGTGGAGTGCTTTCTCCAGTTGTGGGAGAGAGAGAGGAGGATATTTCAGGTGAAGTGAACAGCTTTCCCCGCTGACCCTGGGGTAAGTTGCTCAGGGGCTCTATCGCACAGGTCCCCCAGAGGAAGGGAGCTTCCATACTTCAATGAGTTTTCATTTAGAATACTCTTGAGTTCAGCTGGAATTCAGAACTTCCAGACTTACCAGAAAAGCATCATGTGGGAAATTGTGCCGGGCGCGGTGGCTCACGCCTATAATCTCAGCACTTTAGGAGACCGAGGCAGGTGGATCACGAGGTCAGGAGATGGAGACCATCCTGGCTAACACGGTGAAACCCCGTCTCTGCTACAAACATAGAAAATCAGCCGGGCGTGGTGGCGGGGGCCTGCAGTCCCAGCTACTCGGGAGGCTGAGTCGGGAAAACGGCGTGAACCTGGGAGGCGGAGCTTGCAGGGAGCCGAGATCTCGCCACTGCACTCCAGCCTGGGCGACACAGCGAGACTCCGTAGAAAAAAAGAAAAAAGAAAAGCATCATGTGGGAAATGGCTTTTCCAGCCTCCTGTAGGGGCCGCTGCTGCCCCAGACTCAGCCAGTCTCTTCTAAGAAAACTCGGAGGACGTCTTTGCCGGGGTGGAGGTGGGGTACACCCTGGACCTGCCGCCATCCAAGGAGTGGGCTTAAGGGCGGCAGTGCCCCCAAGCCTGAAGAATATGCACTCAGTCAATGGCATTTGGGGGTAGGGAGGGGGTGTAGTGGGCACAGATATTTTTCAGTCTCTGGGTCACCACAAGTTTATTAAAATAAAAGAAAATGTGGGTAAATGCTGCCATCTGTCTGTCCCTACTCCCAATACACACACACACACACACACACACACACACACACAGAGGCACACACACACAGACACACATAAACACACACATACAACAAATCAGGCCCCAGGCTAGATGCAGGAGTTGAAACTGCTTTAAAAACACTCTAAGGACTTAACTACAAACCCACACTCCCCATGCTTCTGGGGCTTAAGATCTTTGAGCTCATTCTTCAGCATCTCTCCTTGGGAAGGTGGGGTGGGCTACTCCATGAGGTGGAGGTGAAGACCCCTGAGTCTGCTCCATGGAGGGGGAGGCCCCCTAAGCCTAGAGTCCCGCTGCGGGGCTCTGTGCCAAGAGCCCCCGTGAGCCATGGCCTCGAAAGGGCAGCGGTGATTTTTTTCACATAAATATATCGCACTTAAATGAGTTTAGACAGCATGACATCAGAGAGTAATTAAATTGGTTTGGGTTGGAATTCCGTTTCCAATTCCTGAGTTCAGGTTTGTAAAAGATTTTTCTGAGCACCTGCAGGCCTGTGTGTGTGTGTGTGTGTGTGTGTGAAGTATTTTCACTGGAAAGGATTCAAAACTAGGAGGAAAAAAAAACTGGAGCACACAGGCAGCATTACGCCATTCTTCCTTCTTGGAAAAATCCCTCAGCCTTATACAAGCCTCCTTCAAGCCCTCAGTCAGTTGTGCAGGAGAAAGGGGGCGGTCGGCTTTCTCCTTTCAAGAACAAGTTATTTTCAGCTGCTGACTGGAGACGGTGCACGTCTGGATACGAGAGCATTTCCACTATGGGACTGGATACAAACACACACCCGGCAGACTTCAAGAGTCTCAGACTGAGGAGAAAGCCTTTCCTTCTGCTGCTACTGCTGCTGCCGCTGCTTTTGAAAGTCCACTCCTTTCATGGTTTTTCCTGCCAAACCAGAGGCACCTTCGCTGCTGCCGCTGTTCTCTTTGGTGTCATTCAGCGGCTGGCCAGAGGATGAGACTCCCCAAACTCCTCACTTTCTTGCTTTGGTACCTGGCTTGGCTGGACCTGGAATTCATCTGCACTGTGTTGGGTGCCCCTGACTGGGGCCAGAAAGCCCAGGGGACCAGGCCAGGATTGGCCAAAGCAGAGGCCAAGGAGAGGCCCCCCCTGGCCCGGAACGTCTTCAGGCCAGGGGGTCACAGCTATGGTGGGGGGGCCGCCAATGCCAGGGCAAAGGGAGGCACCGGGCACACAGGAGGCCTGACACAGCCCAAAAAGGATGAACCCAAAAAGCTGCCCCCCAGACCGGGTGGCCCTGAACCCAAGCCAGGACACCCTCCCCAAACAAGGCAGGCTACAGCCCGGACTGTGACCCCAAAAGGACAGCTTCCCGGGGGCAAGGCACCCCCAAAAGCAGGATCTGTCCCCAGCTCCTTCCTGCTGAAGAAGGCCAGGGAGCCCGGGCCCCCGCGAGAGCCCAAGGAGCCGTTCCGCCCGCCCCCCATCACACCCCACGAGTACATGCTCTCGCTGTACAGGACGCTGTCCGATGCTGACAGAAAGGGAGGCAACAGCAGCGTGAAGTTGGAGGCTGGCCTGGCCAACACCATCACCAGCTTTATTGACAAAGGGCAAGGTGAGGGGGCGGGGTGGCAGGGGCACGGCTCAGAGGGAGGGGCATCTGCATGAATGGAGGGGCTTTCAAAGCCCTGGCACTGCCCTGGTGGGAGACACTGTGTGCATCTGGCCCGGGGTGGGTGTATGGGGACACTCACACATATCTCACACATAGCAGATCCCGAGCTGCCCACACATCAGGGCTGGAGGGCACCTAGGAATCACCAGGTTCAACGCCTGCAAGGTGCAGGGCAGGCACTAAAGCCTAGAGAGGAGACAACACCTGCCAGTTGATGGCAGAGTTGGAGACCGGATTCCAAGACTTGATTCCCCAGCTGTGCATCTGTCCCTGCTGGGCTGGCCGAACTTTCCACGCTCCAGGGGTTTGTAGGTGGGCTCAGATGGCAGAGAAAGAAATGAATCTTGAGGTCCCCGTGGTTCTGCAACTTTGCCCTCAGGCAAGGGGATAGAGGAGGCAAGAGAGGTGCTCACAGTAAATGGGGCATCTTGGAGTCATGGAATGATGTTCGAATATATGGGGAGGGAGCAGACCTAGGGTCTAACTCGCAGTGTGACCTTGGGAAAGCCCCTTCTCACTTGGGGTCTCTGTTTTCCCATCTGTACACCTATATGGGGTTGGACAGGGTGGTTTCTGAGAGCGCTTCCGACATGAAAACTTTAGGTCCTGTCCTGAACACGCCTCATTCTCCTTACATTAACTCGGGAGACTACCTGCTCCCCTCTGTCTCTCTCTGCTCCCCTCTGTCTCTCTCTGCCCACCTAGTGTTACTGTTGCAGCTTTTCCTCTCTACTTGCTGTGTGATCTAAGCAAGTCCCTCCCGCTCTGAGGGCCTCAGTTTCTTCCTAGTGTGAAGAGGGAGGTGGGCTGTTGGTTGCTCAAGTTGCCTGCAGCTCATTTGCTCTGGTCCTAGGCTGGCAGGGTGGGGGAGGGGTCAGAGGATGGGAGAGGTTTCTCATTAGAGCTGGCCTGGAGGGGGCTGCCGGGG
>NW_012101243.1:1587315-1592779 GCF_000951045.1 Mandrillus leucophaeus
GGAGAGGCACAGAGGCAGCAGGTCTGGCTGAGGTGGGGGAGGTGGTCTGGCTGCCTGCCCAGCCAGGGAAAGCTGTGACCCCTTGGGGGCTCATAAAATAAGTCCTTGTGCCCCCCAGCACTAAGGGAGCTTCGAGAGGGGGAGATGGGGAGTTTAAAGGCCTAATTAGTCACCTTCTAGAGCAATATATGAAAGCTCCCCAATGGCAAATTGGTATTCAGGAAGGAGGGCATGCTGATTCAGAGATACTACTGAGCTTCTCACATAAACATACATAGCCTTATGTTTATACAGACGTGCTGAATCACACATGTACACGCATGCTGACTCACACACGTACACACATGCTGAATCACACATGTACACACATGCCGAATCACACATGTACACGCATGCCGAATCACACACGTACGCATGTGCACACACACCTTCTTACATACACGTGTACACAAGATCGATTATGCACATACATACATATATGTGCTCTTCAAATAGTACACAAGCCCAATCATTTATACATATAATGCATCATTAACGTATACTCTTTCATATTCACACATGAACCCAACATTAACGTATACTCTTTCATATTCACACGTGAACCCAATCACACACACACATACAACTGTAACACACGCACACACTCAGGAGAGTAAGACACATAGGCAACAAAATCCTTGCACTGGGAAGCCAGGAAAATTGGGCTGTAGGTCAGTGTGGACCAGCTTTGACATTAAGTTGCTGTGTGACCTTAGTCAAGTCACTCCCCATCTCTGTGCCTCATCTGTAAAACAAGAGCAGTAAGGTCTCCTTTAAGGGATGGTGGAAGCAGCTGAGAATTTGAGCAAGTCATCTAACTTCTCTGAACCTTGGGATTCTCCTCCAGAAAAGCATGGGTTTTTTTTGTTGTTGTTGTTCATTTGTTTTGTTGTTGTTTGTTTTTTAGCCAGGGTCTCTCTCTGTTGCCCAGGCTGGAGTGCAGTAGTGAATTCATGGCTCACTGAAGCCTCGACCTCCCTGGGGTCAGTCAATCCTCCCACCTCAGCCTCCTGAGTAGCTGGGACTACATGTGCACGCCACCATGCCTGGTTAGTTTTTGTATCTTTTTGTAGAGACAGAGTGTCACCATGTTGTGCAGGCTAGTTTCAAACTCCTGAGCACAAGCAATCTGCCCACCTCAGCCTCCCAAAGTGCTGGGATTACAGGTGTGAGCCACTGTGCCCAGTCAACAAGAGTAATTTTAATGCCCACTCCACCTATCTTGCAAATGAGATACCACGTTAGCTCATGGCTGGGAGAGACAGAGGTAGAAGGCAGTTACAAGGCTGATAAATATCTGATAACATGTAGATCATGACACAAACACCAGAAGCAGGCAAATCATCCCCAGCCACATCTACAGGTGAACACCCCTACTTGGTTAGCTACATAGGAGGTGCTCTCATTTTGAAAAAGGCTCTCAGTGGTTTGGCTCTTGGCTTCTGTCAGAATGGGGCAGAGGTGAAAGAAAGCTCTCTGGACGGGGAGAGAGCTGGGGCCTTCCCCTGCAGCCTCGAAGTGACTGACTCCCTTGGTGAGGTTGCAGGGAATGACTTCTGGGTGTTCTCTCTAGATGACCGAGGTCCCGTGGTCAGGAAGCAGAGGTACGTGTTTGACATTAGTGCCCTGGAGAAGGATGGGCTGCTGGGGGCCGAGCTGCGGATCTTGCGGAAGAAACCCTCGGACACGGCCAAGTCAGCGGCCCCCGGAGGCGGGCGGGCTGCCCAGCTGAAGCTGTCCAGCTGCCCCAGCGGCCGGCAGCCGGCCGCCTTGCTGGATGTGCGCTCCGTGCCAGGCCTGGACGGATCTGGCTGGGAGGTGTTCGACATCTGGAAGCTCTTCCGAAACTTTAAGAACTCGGCCCAGCTGTGCCTGGAGCTGGAGGCCTGGGAACGGGGCCGGGCCGTCGACCTCCGTGGCCTGGGCTTCGACCGTGCCGCCCGGCAGGTCCACGAGAAGGCCCTGTTCCTGGTGTTTGGCCGCACCAAGAAACGGGACCTGTTCTTTAATGAGATTAAGGCCCGATCTGGCCAGGACGATAAGACCGTGTATGAGTACCTGTTCAGCCAGAGGCGAAAACGGCGGGCCCCACTGGCCACTCGCCAGGGCAAGCGACCCAGCAAGAACCTTAAGGCTCGGTGCAGTCGGAAGGCACTGCATGTCAACTTCAAGGACATGGGCTGGGACGACTGGATCATCGCACCCCTTGAGTACGAGGCTTTCCACTGCGAGGGGCTGTGCGAGTTCCCTTTGCGCTCCCACCTGGAGCCCACGAACCATGCAGTCATCCAGACCCTTATGAACTCCATGGACCCGGAGTCCACACCACCCACCTGCTGTGTGCCCACGCGGCTGAGTCCCATCAGCATCCTCTTCATTGACTCTGCCAACAACGTGGTGTATAAGCAGTATGAGGACATGGTCGTGGAGTCGTGTGGCTGCAGGTAGCAGCACTGGCCCTCTGTCTTCCTGGGTGGCACATCCCAAGAGCCCCTTCCTGCACTCCTGGAATCGCAGAGGGGTCAGGAAGCTGTGGCAGGAGTATCTACACAGCTTGCATGAAAGTGGATTCCAATAAGCTTGCTCGCTCTCCGAGTGTGACTTGGGCTAAAAGGCCCCCTTTTATCCACAAGTTCCCCTGGCTGAGGATTGCTGCCCGTCTGCTGATGTGACCAGTGGCAGGCCCAGGCCCAGGGAGACAGACTCTGAATGGGACTGAGTCCCAGGAGGCAGTGTTTTCCAATGAGACTCAGCCCACCATTTCTCCTCACCTGGGCCTCCTCAGCCTCTGGACTCTCCTAAGCACCTCTCGGGAGAGCCACAGGTGCCACTGCCTCCTCAAGTCACATTTGTGCCTGGTGACTTCCTATCCCTGGGACAGATGAGAAGCTGACTGGGCAAGGGTGGGAGAGAAGAGGAGAGGGCTTGGACAGGGTTGAGGAGTGTGGGGCTGTTAGACTGTTAGATTTAAATGTATATTGATGAGATAAAAAGCAAAACTGTGCCTAAAACTGTGGCATATTTCTTGTTTACTCCAGGGGACCCAGTGACCCGTTGAAGAATTTCTGACCCAGGGAGGGGAGGTGGGTTGCTTCATGTATAAACTCAGTTTTCAGAGCCCCATCCCCACCCCCACTCCTGGAAACTGAAGCAGAATGGGACAGAGAGTACAGCTTAGCAGGGCCAGTGCTCACCTCTAACCCCATTCCTGTTCCTTCCAAAGGCCCCTGGGTCCCGAGCTCTATTTTCTCCATTAGGGCCTGGCAACAGAATTTTATTTTCTTCTTGACATTCCTTAGTCACGTTTGTTGTCTCCAAAATAGATCCCTAAAAGGGAGGGAAACTGGGGATTTCATTTCTTCTAGAGTCATTCCTACATCATTCACCAATATCTGCCTGCCCCTGCCACCCCCATACTCACAGAATTACCTGGGCACCATTGAAAGAGTCCTCTATCTCTCCCCTGGGAAATCTGGGCTGCCAAGGCTCTCCTCCTCCCTGTTGGGGCATGTCCTCTCACCAGTAACCACTGCTCCTCACATGACCCTGTCTGTGGCTCTGTTGCCCTCCAGCTTGGCACCCTCACTGCTCACCCATCAGCCCCCAGCTCCAGAAACAGAATTGGAGCCCCCTGCCTTTATATTACACATTCTATAAATACATAATTATACACCAGATAAATAAACACCCCGCTAACCTCAGACAGACCAATGCCAGGCACATCCTGACAATGTTTCCTGCTTGGGGCTTGGCCCAGAGTAAATGCTCACTTCCTTTTCTCAGCTGGAATCTTTGGGGAGGCACAGGGCACAGACTTTTGGGAGGGGAACACAGACCTCTGGTGGGGAAACAGGCACCTGGGTTCCTTGGGCTGAGGACTCTGGTTCTACCTGGCTGAAGAGACACAGGGAGAACCAGGAGCAGTCTAAGCCTCCGCTTCCCACCCAGCGAACCTCAACACTTCCCCCACCTCCCTCCAGCTGGGTATTTGATTCCCGGGGCTCCTTGCCAAAGCTGTTTCAACAGTAGGGATTGCCACCCAGCTATGGGCAGACCTCATGCCCTTTCCCTCTAGGCCTGAAGCTTGAGCACAGTGCGGGAGTAGCCTACCTTTGAGCTGCCTCCTTGGTCCGGAGGCCATTACCTCTCTCTGAGGGGCCAGACTGAGCCTGGAGCCTCCCCTCACTGGCTCACTGGCGGCCGGGCTTCATTGTGTTTGGCTAGTGGTGGGCCTGGCAGCTCTGGAAGTAAACAAAGGAGCTACCGTGGCAGACAGAGCTGTGGTATGTGTGAGGGGAGAATGGGCCTGGAAGGGAGGTGCTGGGGAAGCCAGCGAGTGGGCTGGGGATCCAGGGGGAGCAGTATAGAAGCTGGGGGGCCAGAAACACAAGGGCAGAGAGATAAGATGAAGAGGTCACAGGTGGGGCGGGCTCCCACAAGTATTATTTCCTGAGCTGCGTGTCCCTGGTTTCTTGGAAAGTTCTGACTGAACTGGAGCTTCTCTCTGCCTTAGCCCTGTCAGAGAGGTTCGTGTCATCTGAGCCACAGTGCTCCTCCCGCTGAAGGCCTGGGCTCCCAATGGACTGTTTGGATTGACACCCTAGGAGTTTCCTCTACCACCTCAACCTGCCCCAGGGCTCTCTTTCAGACTGTGGACCCTCCTGCCTTTTCCCACCCAGACTCTGGGGATTCGATCAGGTCATCCATCCTAACCACAGGATCTGTTCAAGGGCCTCCTTGGAAAACACTGTCCCCCAGCCACCCACCTCCAACCGCAACCATAACAAGCTGCAAACTGGTACTGTTCATTCTAGCCCCAAAGGGTACAAGGCATCTATCATACTTGAGAGTTCGTAAACACTCTCCTGCCCGTGGTCTCTCAGCTCTGAAGGCTGCACAGTTTCAAAATTTTGGTTCTGTCACTTAGAGTTAGAGGCCTCGGGCGAGTAACTTAATTCCATGAACCTTGGTTTCCTCATTAGTAAAAAAAAAAAAAAAAAAAGAGGGTAAACAATATGTTTATTTCATGGCGCTAACTGCAAGGATATGAGAAACACTCAACACAGTAGCAGGCACAGAGGTGGCACTCAGGATGTGTTAGCTGTTATCATTACCATGCCTTGCATAGTGAAGCAGGTAAGGCAAGAACTCTCCACCCTCACTTTTTACAGATGGGGAAGCTGATACCCAAAGGGGCAGAGTGATAACTACGGGTTCCTGCAGTTCTGCATTCTTCTTCTTGTTCTTATTCTTCCTCTTGTTGTTGTTGTTGTTGTTGTTGTTGTTCTTCTTCTTCTTCTTCTTCTTCTTCTTCTTCTTCTTCTTCTTCTTCTTCTTCTTTTAAGACAGGGTCTTTCTTGCTTTGTTGCCCAGGCTGGAGTTCAGTGTTACAATCATAGCTCACTTGCAGCTTTCACCTTGGCCT
>NW_012101243.1:1593114-1600887 GCF_000951045.1 Mandrillus leucophaeus
AAGTATTCCTCTGTCGCCTAGGTTGGAGTGCAGTGGCACAATGTCAGCTCACTCACTGCAACCTCTGCCTCCTGGGTTCAAGGGATTCTCCTGCCTCAGCCTCCCAAGTAGCTGGGACTACAGACGCATGCCACCATACCAGGCTAATTTTTGTATTTTTAGTAGAGATAGGGTTTCATCGTGTTGGCCAGGCTGCTCTTGAGCTCCTGGCCTCAAGCGATCCTCCTACCTTGGCTTCCCAAAGTACTGGGATTACAGGTGTGAGCCACTGCCCTGGGCCCTCAGTGTTCTTTATACCATTCTTGCTGCTGCTCTCTGGGCCCTTGACTCCACTGACTGCAGTCCTGGCAAACTGTTGAATCACCTCCCTGGGTCTTGGCTCCTTGGTCTTAAAAGTTTCTCCTTGGGGACACACAGTGCTGTTAGTTTCTTGGGAGGAATAGCTAAGCAGAGTTTAGGGCAGTGAAAATTGAGAGGCCCACGGGAGAGAAAAGAGAAGAGGCTTCCAGTGCTCTGCTCCCCACCTCATGGCCCCTCCACATCTCCTTGTCCCAAGGTCACAACAGGAGAACCCACTTTTCTAGGGCATGGAACATACAACCTCAGGAAACTCCTCAGTCTTCTGACTCCACGACTAGTTCTGACCTGAACACAGATGTAAGAAAGTATAGTGGGGAAGTGTTAGTCACACAGGCCTGGGAATCAGGCAGACCTGAGTTCTAGTCCTGGTTTTACCACTCTCCAAGTGAGCTACTTTGGGGAAGTTACTTAACCTCTCTGAGCCTCAGTTTTCCTATATGTAAAATAAGGATAATATCAAATTCGCTGGGCTTAGGGTTCAGGAGAGGGAACGTTCATTCGTTTCACCAATCATGGATCCAGTCACTCATTCATTAATCAGCAACTATTTATTGAGAGTCAACTATGGGCCAGATACTGTGCTGAGGATAATAGTAACAACCACAGTTGTTAATGTTTATCAAGGACTTATTGCATGCCAAGTACTTGTGCTTTACAGGAATTCCCTTACCTTGCAACAATCCTGTCCTCAAGATCTATGCATAAATGGAAGAAGAAATAAAGATTCCAAAGGATGTTAGGATACGATAGGCTGAATCAGAGGAGATAAAATAAAAGAGAGAAAACAGTCAAATTATCCATCTGAATTCATGAAACCAACTGCACACGTACAGAATGTAAAAAAATGTGATTTCACAATTTCAGATGGGGAAGAAATGGTGTTGTAGGTGGCTATGAACTCAATGGAGCTAGCTAGAGCTAGCTGAATGTAATGCGGCAGCCTAAATGCTAATGCGATTGCGGGCTTCGTTAACAGACACGTAGTATAAACCCAAGGAAATTGTGGTTTCACTCTGTTCAGGGACCACAGTGAGAGGGGCAGAGGCAGACAGAATAGTAAGGGGCCTAGAAACAATGCCTTGTGAGATTCAGTTGAAGAAACTAGAGATATAGAGATAAGAAAAGAAAAGAAAAGGAGGAGGAGGAAGAGCAGAATGATGACAACTTAGAGGAAATGATCACAGCTTTCAAGACCGGAGGACTGGCTGGGCGTAGTGGCTCACATCTGTAATGCCAGCACTTTGGGAGGCCGAGGCAGGCGGATCATGAGGTCAGAAGTTTGAGTCCAGCCTGGCCAACATTCCCCGTCTCTACTAAAAATACAAAAATTAGCCGGTGTGGTGGCACACGCCTGTAGTCCCAGTTACTTGGGAGGCTGAGGCAGGAGAATTGCTTGAACCCAGGAGGCAGAGGTTGCAGTGAGCTGAGATCACACCGCTACACTCCAGCCTGGGTGACAGAGCAGGACTCCGTGTTAAAAAAAAAAAAAAGACTGAAGGACTACCATGGGTAAAAGAGAAGTGATTGGTTTGTGTGGCTCCAAAGCACAGATTTATAAAGAGAAGTAAAGGATAGCCTATTGCTGCCATGTGTTCGGCAGTTCCTGTGCCAGGCACTGAGCTAAATGCTTTTGTCCTGACTTCATTCATTCCTTACAACCATCCTGGGAGATAGCTACTATAATCTCCATTGTGCAGATGAGCTACTATACTACATTCCTCCTTAGGCAGAAGTCAGATGAATTTAAAAGAGTTTTTTAAGTCTAAAGATGGAAAAGGCAAAATACTAAGTTCTCCATGGCAAGAAAAGCTTAGGGATGGGTGTGGTGGCTCACATCTGTAATCCCAGCACTTAGGGAGGCTGAGGTGGGAGGACTCCTTGAGACCAGGAGTTTGAGATCAACCTGGGAAACATAGGGAGACTCTGCCTCTACAAAAAATTAAAATATTAGCTGGGCATGGTAGTGTGTGCCAGTAGTCCCAGCTACTCAAGAGACTAAGGTGGGAGAATTGCTTGAGCCTGAGAGGTTGGGACTAGTGAGCTGAGATCACACCACTGCACTCTAGCCTGGGCAACAGAAGGAGATCCTGTCTCAAAAAAATAAAAAATAGGCCAGGTGTGGTGGCTCACGCCTGTGATCCCAGCACTTTGGGAGGCCAAGGCCGTTGGATCACTTGAAGCCAGGAGTTCGACACTAGCATGGCCAATATGATGAAACCCTGTTTCTAATAATAATAATAAAAAAAAATAGCTGGATGTGGTGGTGCACCCCTGTAATCCCAGCTACTTGGGAGGCTGAGGCAGGAGAATTGCTGAACCAAAGAGGCGGAGGTTACAATGAGCCGAGATCATGCCACTGCACTCCAGCCTGGGCGACAGAGTGAGACTTCATCTTAAAAAAAATAACAAAATAAAAATAGAAAGTAAAAAACGAAAAAAAGAGCTTAGATAACGACTTGGGCAACTGGAAAAGGGATTTGAGCTTGGTTTAGAGGAAGAGAAAGAGCAGTGCAAGAGAGGGTAGTTGATTAGATAAACACTAAAGTTCCCTTCAATCCTGCACATTGAACATAGGTTTGAGCTATGGTGTCAGACAGCCTGAAATTAAACTCCAGCTATGCCTCGTCCTTGCTGTGTGACCTTGGACAAAGTCACCACAGCTATCTTTCCTCACGTTTCCTCATATGTCAAATGGAGACAATAATAGTTCTTATGTCATGGAGCTGTTGGGAAGGTTATATATAATGTTCATAAAAAAGTCCTTTGAAGAACGTCTGGCCTATAAACTTTACCTATATTTATTGATAATGGGGGAGTCAAGGCCTATAAACATGACATATTAAATACTAACAAAAGAAGTAAAGAATACAGCCTGGGCCGGGAGTTGTGGCTCACTCCTGTAATCCCAGCATTTTGGGAGGCCAAGGCGGCTGGATCACATGAGGCCAAGAGTTTGAGACCAGCCTGGCCAATATGGCAAAACCCCATGTCTACTAAAACCACAGAAATTAGCTGGGCGTGGTGGTGCACAGCTGTAGTCCCAGCTACGTGGGAGGCTGAGGCATGAGGATCACTTGAACCCGGGAGGCAGAAGTTGCAGAGAGCTGAGATCATGCCACTGCACTCCAGTCTGGGTGACAGAGTGAGATTCTGTCTAAAAAAAAAAAAAAAGAATACAGCCTGTGCAACATACTGAGACCCTGTCTCTGAAATAGCTGGGCCTGGTGGTACACGCCTGTAGTCCCAGCTATTTGGGTGGCTGAGAGAGGAGGATCACTTGAGCCAGGAGTTTGAGGCTGCAGTGAGCCATGGTCATGCCACAGCACTCCAGACTAGGCGACAGAGTGAGACCCTGTGTCTGAAAAAAGAAAAAAAACAAAAGAAAGAAATGAAGAATTATGTGAGAAATACATAATGGTTTAACTCAGGTAAATAACAGAAAGAAGGTAATTAAATGTTCATATGACAAGTGAGAGGAACAATGGAAAAAATAGTAAGAAGGCTTCATGGAGGATGAGGGACTGAGCTGGGTCCTGAAGATTGAATGAAACTTGGGTGGAGTTTGTCTTGATCGATTTTCTGTTGCTGTAACAGAATGCCACAGAATGGGCAATCTGTGATGAACAGACATTTATTTAGCTCACAGTTCTGGAGGCTGGGAAGTTAAAGAGTATGGTGCTGGCATCCGGTGAGGCCCTTGTGCTGCTTTATCCCATGGGCAAAGGGCAGAAGGTGGAAGCGAACATGTGAAACAGAGAGAGGCATGAGGGGCTGGATTCGCTTTATAACAACTCACTCTCGGCTGGGCGCGGTGGCTCACGCCTATAATCTCAGCACTTTGGGAGGCCAAAGTGGGCGGATCATAAGGACAGGAGTTCAAGACCAGCCCTGACGGGGTTTAGTAGAAATCGTGTCTCTACTAAAAATAGAAAAATTAGCCAGGCATGGTGGTGCGCACCTGTAATCCCAGCTACTCAAAAGGCTGAGGCAAGAGAATCGCTTGAACCTGGGAGGTGGAAGTTGCAGTAAGCCAAGATCATGCCACTGCACTCCAGCCTGGGTGACAGAGTGAGACTCCGTCTCAAAAAAAAAAAAACAAAAAACCCAAAAAGCAAACAAACAAAAAAACCCACTCATAATAACTAACCTGCTTCTGTGATAACAACATTAATCAGTTCCCAATGGCTCTGCCCTTTATGACCCAATCGCATTCTTATTAGGGTCTACCTCCCAACGCTATGGTATTAGGGATTAAGTTTCCAACACGTGAGCGTTTGGAGGACACACTCAAAATACTCAAGCCATAGCAGGGTTCAAGGAAGGCATGTTCAGCATAGGGACTATATGAGCAAATGAATACCATGAGTTAGCAAGGTGCAGAGGACATATCTTCCCATCCTTAAAATCATATCGTGCTGATGATTGGTTCCACTGGCTCTGTGAAGGATGGCTTCAGCTGGGAGCTGCCAGGTCCCTTAGGTGTGGGCACTGGAGGCTGTCCACTTGCCTTATGAGAGGTGCTGTCTTGGAAAACAGAGAAAACCCAAGAGCCAGGGCCTCAAAGATCAGACATATCACTTGAGAGTTGGTGAGGAAAGAAAACAGTAGTAAAAACTGGTACCAGGAACTCCACAATATATGTAATATATTTTGGATATGTAATATATTGTACTATTTGGTAGTACTCATATAATAAAAACGACCCTTGAAGATTCTTTAACTCTCTCTTGATGAGTTTAGTATGACCATTTTCCCCCTCCAATACGAAAACAGTTTCTTTGATTAAGGCCCATGTAAACAGCTGGCTTGCAGGAAGGGGCCATGTTGTAAAAAACATTTATCTTTTTTTTTTGTTTTTTTGAGATGAAGTTTTACTCTTGTTGCCCAGGCTGGAGTGTAGTGGCACGATCTTGGCTCACTGCAACCTCTGCCTTCTGGGCTCAAGCAATTCTCTTGCTTCAGCCTCCCAAGTAGCTGAGATTACGGGCGCCTGCCATCATGCCCGGCTAATTTTTGTATTTTTAGTAGAGACAGGGTTTCACCATGTTGGCCAGGGTGGTCTTGAACTCCTGACCTCAGGTGATCCTCCTGCCTCAGCCTCCCAAAGTGCTGGGATTACAGGCGTGAGCCACCGCGCCTGGCCAGAAACATTTATCTTTAAACAATAAAATCATATTCAGCCCAATGAGATGCATATTCTATGAAGGAAGGAACCAAGACCAGCCATGGAAACAGCACAGATTCATATTCTCATCTCAGGCACCGCTAGTTGATTCTTCTTCCTTTTCTTTTTTTAAAAAAATTGTGGTAATAAACACAGAACAAAATGTACCATCTTAGCCATTTTGAAACACATACTTTATACTGTTAACTATATTCACATTGCTGAGCAACAGATCTCTAGAACTTTTTTATCTTGCAAAACTGAAATTCTACACCCATTGAGCAACTTCCCATTTCCTTTTCCTCCCAGCCCCTGGTAGCCACCCTTCTACTTTCTGTCTCAATGAATGTGACTACTCCAGGTACCTTACATAAGTGGAATCATAGAGTATTGGTCTTTCTTCTTTTTTTATGTTTTTCCTAAGAAGTCAAGTAAATCAACTGGGTACATAATGTGACTCCATTGCATTTGTTGAATGAATGAACAATAACTGTCTTCAAAAGGAGTTTACAGTCTAGTTATAGAGACAGGAATGCAAACAAATAATTTCCATTATTTTTTACTTTTTATTTTTTAATTTTTTTGGGGATTGAGTTTCGTTCTTGTTACTCAGGCTGGAGTGCAATGGCACCATCTCAGCTCCCTGCAACCTCTGCCTCCCACGTTCAAGCTATTCTCCTGCCTCAGCCTTCCACGTAGCTGGAATACAGGTGCCTGCCACCATGCCTGGCTATTTTTTTTTTTAATTTTTAGTAGAGACGAGGTTTCACCATGTTGGCCAGGCTGGTCTCAAACTCCTGACCTCAGGTGATCCGCCTGTCTCAGCCTCCCAAAGTGCTGGGATTACAAGTGTAAGTCACCGTGCCTGGCCATATTTTTACCTTTTTTTTTTGAGACAGTGTCTCCCTCTGTGGCCCAGGCTAGAGTGCAGTGGTGCAATCTTGGTTCACCGTAACCTCTGCCTCCTGGACTCAAGCAATCTCCCATCTCAGCCTCCTGAGTAGCTGGGACCACAGCTGTGCACCACCACAGCCAACAATTCATTTTTCTCTTTTTTGTAGGGATGGGGTCTTGCCATGTTGCCCAGGCTGGTCTTGAACTCCTAAGCTCAAGTGATCTACCCGTCCAACACTTTGGGAGGTCGAGGCAGATGGATCATTTGAGCCCAGGTGTTTGGGACCACCTGGCCAGCATGGCAAAACCCTGTCTCTACTAAGAATACAAAAATTAGCTGGGCGTGGTGGCACATGCCTGTAATCCCAGGTACTCAGGAGGCTGAGGCATGAGCCTGGGAAGCGGAGGCTGCAGTGAGCCGAGATCGTGCCACTGCACTCCAGTCTGGGCGGCAGAATGAGACTCTGTTTCAAAAAAGGATAGAATTTAATACCTGCTTGGAAACGGTTTCAGTATATTCAATATTGTTCACCCTTCCTATTTTGCCATGTTTAAGAATTGATTTTAAAGTCTTAGTAAGATATGTAAAAAGCAAGACAAGATAAATCAAATGTGAGTCAACAGAAAAAGAAAACAAGGGAACAAAATGAAGCCAAGAATGGGGCTAAAATGTGGATCATAATGATCTATATCTGCTACAGGCGAGCAATACCTAAGCTGTCTAGCAACCAAAACAAAGCAAGAAAATAGGCTATTACACAGATTATTGCATCTGAGTTAATCAAGCATTGCTCAGCAAATTTGTACAGCCATTCTTGAAAACTAATGTAACAAATATCTTCGATTACATTATTACAATAAACACAGCAATAAGGTTCATAGAAAGGTTTTTTTTTTTTTTTTTTTTTGAAATGGAGTCTTGTTCTGTCATCCAGGCTGTAGTACAGTGGCGTGATCTTGGCTCACTGCAACCTTCTCCTCCCAGGTTCAAGAGATTCTCATGCCTCAGCCTCCCGAGTAGCTGGGATTACAGGCACATGACACCACACCTGGCTAATTTTTGTATTTTTAGTGGAGACAGGGTTTCACCACATCAGCCAGGCTAGTCTCGAACTCCTGACCTCAAGTGATCCGCCAGTCTCAGCCTCCCAAAGTGCTGGGATTACAGGCATGAACCACTGTGCCTGGCCAATAGAATGGTTTCTTAAAATTGTTTGCACTGGCCGGGCGCGGTGGCTCAAGTCTATAATCCCAGCACTTTGGGAGGCCGAGACGGGTGGATCATGAGGTCAGGAAATCGAGACCATCCTGGCTAACACGGTGAAACCCCGTCTCTACTAAAAAATATAAAAAAC
>NW_012101243.1:1600937-1610716 GCF_000951045.1 Mandrillus leucophaeus
AAACCCCGTCTCTACTAAAAAATATAAAAAACTAGCCGGGCGAGGTGGCGGGCGCCTGTAGTCCCAGCTACTCAGGAGGCTGAGGCAGGAGAATGGCGTAAACCTGGGAGGCAGAGCTTGCAGTGAGCTGACATCCGGCCACTGCACTCCAGCCTGGGCGACTCCAAAGTGAGACTCCGTCTCAGAAAAAAAAAAAAAAATTGTTTGCACTGCACTAAGGGGCAAATAAAACAATTCTGTGTGGGGGCCAATAAGACACGGAAACCAGCTCTCTGCTGGGTTAATTGATAGGTAAAGGGCACAGACTGTTCCTCAAAGAAAAACAGACATTATAACTGATCCCATTGGCAAATATTGTCCTAGAGTATATATATTCTGAATGTTCTAGAACAGTTTCAGTATAAAATTTGTCTTTTTAATAAAGGTCATTTGGCCAGGGTCAGTGGCTCATACCTGTAATCCCAACATTTTGGGAGACCGAGTCAGGTGGATCACTTGAGGTCAGGAGTTTGAGACCAGCAAGCATGGTGAAATCCTGTCTCTACTAAAAATACAAAAATTAGCCACATGTGGTGGTGTGCACCTGTAATTCCGCTACTCAGGAAGCTGAGGCAGGAGAATCTCTTGAAGACGGAGGTTGCAGTTAGCCAAGATCATGCCACTGCACACCAGCTTGGGTGATGGAGTGAGACTGTCTCAAAAAAACAAAAAACAAACCATGATTTATGGCTGGGCATGGTGGCTCACACCTATAATCCCAGCATTTTCGGAAGCCCAGGTGGGAGGATTGCTTGTGTCCAGGAATTTGAGACCAGCCTGGGCAACATAGCAAGACCCCATCTCTACAAAAAGTAAAAATAATTACCTGGGCCTAGTGGCATGTGCCTGTGGTCCCAGCTACTTGGGAGGCTGTGGCAGGAGGATCACTTGAGCTGGGAGTTTGAGGTTGCAGTGAGTTGTGATCATGCCACTGCACTCAGCATGGGTGACAGAGGGAGACCCTGTCTCTAAAAAAAGAGGTGATTGGCTGGGTGTGGTGGCTCACACCTATAATCCAAGCACTTTGGGAAGCCGAGGCGGGTGGATCACCTGAGGTCAGGATGTGCTATCAACATTACTTGTTGATCAAGACCAGTCTGGCCAACATGGTGAAACCTTGTGTCTACTAAAAATACAAAAATTAGCCGGGCGTGGTGGTAGGCACCTGTAATCCCAGCTACTCAGGTGGCTGAGGCAGGAGAATTGCTTGAACCCGGGAGACAGAGGTTGTGGTGAGCCGAGATCGCGCCATTGCACTCCAGCCTGGGCAACGGAGTGAGACTCTGTCTCAAAAAAAAAAAAAAAAAAAAAGGTGATTTATTAAATATGTAACTTTCCTAAATATTTTCACATAGATAAATTCATAAATGAGCATAAGTTCTTGATAGACAATAGCTTTTCATTTTAGGAAAGCACAATCACTTTATTTGAATGGAGATGGGTACCTTCAGCTTGATTGCGTAATCCAATGGGATTGGGACACTGCCCCCCTTCCCTTCTTCTTTCTGGCTTCCTGTGACAGTTTTTTTCCCCAGGGAAAGAATGTATCACCTTGCCTCTTCCAGGGAGGGACTCTTGATCCTTGGCAGTTAACAGAGAATAAAAGAGGTTTCCTTATTTGAAGCTAAAATGAAAACAACTTGGATAGCTTTCCAGTTTCATATACAGTGAAAGCAAGCTAGAGCAAGCCCTAAAATTGGGGTCGCATTAACATCTCACCTTGCCAAGTCTAGAGAACATGCTGGAAGTAAACTACGCTATGATCTACAACCTATTCTCTGTAAACCAGCTAAGAGAGCCCTTTTAAAACATGTCACCGCTTTGCTTAAAATAAAATAAAATGCAAACTCCTTATCATGGACCTTCAAGGTCTCCAAAATCTGGACTCTGTCTGCCTCTCAGACCTCATTGTTTTTTTTTTTTGAGATGGAGTCTCACTCTATCGCCCAGGTTGGAGTGCAGTGGCGCCATCTCTGCTCACTGCAAGCTCTGCCTCCCGGGTTCACGCCATTCTGCCTCAGCCTCCCGAGTAGCTGGTAATATAGGCGCCTGCCACCACACTCGGCTAATTTTTTGTATTTTTAGTAGAGACGGGGTTTCACCGAGTTAGCCAGGATGGTCTCAACCTCCTGACCTTGTGATCCACCCACCTCGGCCTCCCAAAGTGCTGGGATTACAGGCGTGAGCCACTGCCCCCGCCCTCAGACCTCATCTTTTATACTGCAACCCTTACTCATTACCTTCCAGTCACACTGACCTTGGCTTTCCTTTTGTCCTCAAAATCAAGCCAATTCTTACCTCAATGCCTTTTCATGTGCTGTTCTTTCTGCCCGAAATGCTCCATTAACATAACTTGCTGACCAAGTCAGTTGTAGTAGTCCAGGTGAGAGAAGACTATAGTCTTACCTATGAAGGAGGCAGTGGAGATTGGAGAGGTGCAGATAGAATTCATATGTATTGGCCGGGCATGGTAGCTCATATCTGTAATCCCAGCACTTTGGGAGGCCAAGGCGGGTGGATCATGAGGTCAAGAGTTCGAGACCAGCCTTGCCAACACGGTGAAACCCAGTCTCTACTAAAAATATAAAAATTAGCTGGGCGTGGTGGTGGGCACCTGTAATCCCAGCTACTTAGGAGGCTGAGGCAGGAGAATCGCTTGAACCTGGGAGGTGGAGGTTGCAGTGAGTGGAGACAGCGCCATTGCACTCCAGCCTGAGTGTCAAAGCAAGACTCCATCTCAAAAAAAAAAAAAAAAAAAAAAAAAAAAAAAAAAAAAAAAAAAAAAAAAAAAAAAAGAAGAAGAAGAATAGAAGAGACACAGAGACAAACACCCAGGGAGGGAGAATGTCATGTGATAACAGCGGCAGAGATTGGAGTTATGCAGGTGCTAGGTAAGAAATGCCAGGGATTGTTGGCAACCTCCAGAAGCTAGAAAAGGCAAGGAAGGTTCCTCTCCTGGAGCCTGTGGATAGAGCGTAGCCCTGCCAACACCTTGATTTCAGACTTTCAGACTTCATAACTACCAAACAATAAATTTCCATTGCTTTAAGCCACCCACTTAGTGGCACTTTGTTATGGCAGCCCTAACAATCTAATGTAGTTATAAATGGTGGTTTTGGAGAAGGAGGACAGAGTGGAACTTAGTAAAAGTTGAAAACCATATTTATTGGTACCAATATAATCTTTGCTTGATTTTCTTCAATAGTACTCAAGAATCCAGAGGCAGGCATGGAAAAAATACACAATTGCAGGGTTGAGGTCTTTCTAGGTGGACAAGATAGGAAGACAATTGAGCAAGGGAGTTAATACTGGCAAGGGAGAAATTAAAACGATAGACCGGATGGGAACTAGATGGAAGAACCAAACAGGTGAGAGGGTCAACAGACTATAAAGAGAAGAGATAAAAAGTGCAGTGTCTCAATGGGGGTAGAACGACAGGTGTACTCGGAGTAATGAATGAAAACCAGAATAATAGGATGGTGAGAACACAGAATGACATAAATTAAAAATTTCAGAATTCAAACAATTCTGGTGATGAGGTCTAAAATTGGCCATGGGAGTGGGTGGGGAAGCACACTTCATAGAAATGGAATAATCCAATATGTGACCTCTTGTGACTGATTTCTTTCATTTAATGTTTTTTGAGGGTCATCCATGTTGTAGCATGTATTAGTACTTCATTTCTTTTTATTGCTGCATAATAATCCATTGTCTGGATATACTATATTGTGGGTTTTTTGTTTGTTTGTTTTGTTTTTTAGTTTTGCTCTTGTTGCCTAGGCTGGATTGGAGTGCAATGGCACGATCTCGGCTCACTGCAACCTCCACCTCCCAGGTTCAAGCAGTTTTCCTGCCTCAGCCTCCTAAGTAGCTGGGATTACAGGTGCCTGCCACCACGCCTGGCTAATTTTTTTGGTATTTTTAGTAGAGACAGGGTTTTGCCATGTGGGCCAGGCTGGTCTCGAACTCCCGACCTCAAGTGATCCCCCGCCTCGGCCTCCCACAGTGCTGGGATTACAGGTGTGAGCCACTGTGCCTGGCCACCATATTGTTTTTATCTATTCATTGGTTGATGGATATCTAGGTTGCTTCTACTTTTCTACTGTTATGAACAATGCTGTGATGAACATTTGCAAACAAGCTTTGTGTGGACATATGTTTTCATTTCTCTTGGATATATACCTTGGAATGGAATGGCTGAATCATATGGTAACTCTATGTTTAGCAGTCATAGAACAGCCAGACTGTTTTCCAAGAGGTTGCAGTGAGCTGAGATCGCTCCAGCCTGGGCGACAGAGCGACACTCTCTCTAAAAAAAAAAAAAAAAAAAAAAAATTGTTTGTAGAGATGAGGTCTCACCACGTTGCCCAGACTGGTCTCAAACTCCTGGCCTCAAGTGATCCTCTTGCCTGGGCCGCCTGAGTTGCTGAGATTACGGGCATGAGCCACCATGCTTGGCCCAATTGTTTTATTTTAAATAAATGGCTAGGTTTCAATGTGGGGCCTATAAAGAAGTATGGGAATTCTGAGGGGTGAAGTCACTGTGAAAAGAAAGATGGGCAGAGGGAGCTTAGGGAGAACAGTGGAGATCGCCAGGGCTTCAGGCTGAGAGTTTGGGGTATAAGAAGTTGAGGAGCTCTGGCAGCGGAGGGAAGCTGAGCAGCACTGGGGAGCTGAGGTTAAGGAGAATGGGGAGTCCTCTGCGAGAGGACTATGGAATCTATGTGAGATAAAGTTGTCTATACTGCCAGCCTGTTCTAGAAAGTTCCTTCTACTTTCTGCATTCATGAAACCTGGCCTTCCCATTTGAATATTACTTCCCTTGTAGCCCTCCCTGGAATGTTATCTGTCATCACTGCATGCTCTGTTTGTGTTAAGACTGGGAGTTGTCCAGGTCTGGTGGATCACACCTGTAATCCCAGCACTTTGGGAGGCTGAGGTGTGTGGATCACGAAGTCAGGAGTTTGAGGCCAGTCTGGCCAACATGGTGAAACCCTGTCTCTACTAAAAATACAAAAAATTAGCCAGGTGTGGTGGTATGCGCCTGTAATCCCAACTACTCGGGAGGCTGAGGCAGGAGAATCGCATGAACCTGGGAGGTGGAGGTTGCAGTGAGCCGAGATTGCACCACTGTACTCCAGCCTGGTTGACAGGGCCAGAACTTGTCTCGAAAAAAAAAAAGAAAAAAAAAAAAAAGACTAGAGTTGGAGTCTTCATCCACTTGCTGTCACATACTTTCAGTCCATTACCCCAACCTGCCGCTCCTCTAAGGCTCATGCTATATGTTCATTCTACTACCAACCTGATGGATACTCTGTTTATCGTAGGCTTTGGCATCAGACGTTGTGTATGCCTCTTCATTCTGAGTCTAGCCATCGTCCTAGGCAACCTAAATGTCTGTGTACATGACACATCCTAAATTCTGGGTTCTCAACTCGTTCAAGGCCTCCACTTCAGGGACTTTTCAGTTTCACTTCACTTCAGTCACATTCTTCCACAGCCACCTCTAATTCTGAAATATTAAATTCAAACATCTCACTGTCTGACCCCAATTTCTTATCTTTTCAGTTCTCATTCAATTATTCTCTTAACATTTTATTTTATTCATTTGTTCCTTTATATTTTCTAACAGCTCCTCCCTCTCTTTATTTCTTTCACCATACAGATTTCCTGGCTTATCATTTGAAACTTTCTTGACAACATCGGCATTTATTTATTTATTTATTTATTTTTTGCGAGATGGAGTCTTGTTCTGTTGCCAGGCTGGAGTGCAATGGCATGATCTCGGCTCACTGCAACCTCTGCCTACTGGGTTCAAGTGATTCTCCTACCTCAGCCTCCCAAGTAGCTGGGACTACAGGTGCGTGCCACCATGCCCAGCTAATTTTTTTTTGTATTTTTAGTAGAGATGGAGTTTCACCATGTTGTCCAGGATGGTCTCGATCCATTGACCTGCTGATCCAGACAACACTGGCACTTTCTATGCTCTGATTACATCCATTGCTGACCTGGAAACACCCTAATCCTTCATTGAATCCAACTCTAGCTCTCTCTCCTGCTAATACTAAGACAGCAAATGACTGGAGAAAAATCACACAGAAATAGACTGATGCCATTAACATTTTTGTTCTTAACCTGGGCGTACGTGGCCCCTGCCTACAGTCCTAACTACTTAGAAGGCTGGGCAAGAGGGTCACTTAAATGCAGGAGGTTGAGGCTGCAGTGAGCTATGACTGTGCCACTGCACTCCAGGCTGGGAGACAGAGATCCTGTTTTCAAAAAAAAATTATTTTTCTCTTAAATGTACAAGAATGTTCAAGAAAATATTGGTTATTAGAAAAAAATGGAAAAAAGCTGTCTATCAACTATACCATATCTGTGGTATAGTCATATGATGGAACAGTTTTTTTGTTTGTTTGTTTTGTTTTGTTTTTTTGAGACCGAGTTTCGCTCTTGTTGCCCGGGCTGGAGTGCAATGGCGTGATCTCGGCTCACTGCAACCTCTGCCTCCTAGGTTCAAATGATTTCCTGCCTCAGCCTCCTGAGTAGCTGGGATCACAGGCACGCGCCACCGAGCCCAGCTAATTTTGTATTTTTAGTAGAGACAGGGTTTCTCAATGTTGGTCAGGCTGGTCTCAAACTCCTGACCTCAAGTGATCTACCCACCTCGGCCCCCCAAAGTATTGGGATTACAGGCGTGAGCCACAGTGCCCGGCTGATAGAACAGTTGTTAAAATGAACTGGATCTATACAAAAATTCTATATAAAATTTTAAAATGCCGGGTGTGGTGGCTTATGCCTGTAGGCCCAGAACTTTGAAGGCAGAGGCGGGCAGATCGCCTGAGGCCAGGAATTCGAGACCAGCCTGACCAATATGGTGAAACCCTGACTCTACTAAAAATACAAAAATTAGCTGGGCTCGGTGGTGGGTGCCTGTAATCCCAACTACTTGGGAGGCTGAGACGGGAGAATCGCTTGAACCCAGGAGGTGGAGGTTGTGTGAGACAAGATCACGCCATTGCACTCCAGCCTGGGTGACACAGCAAGACTCCATCTCAAAAAACAAACAAACAAACAAACAACAAAAAAACCTGTTTCTTGATTTTTTATTTTAATTAATTCATGTATATATTTTTTGAGACAGGGTCTCACTTTGTCACCCAGGCTGGAGTGCGGTGGCACGATCAATGCTCACTGTGGCCTCGACCTCTCCAGGCTCAGGTAATTCTCCCATCTCAGCCTCCTGAGTAGCTGAGACCACAAGCACATACTACCACAAACAGCTAATTTTTTTGTGCTTTTATTAGATACAGGGTTTTGCCATGTTACCCAGGCTGGTCTCAAACTCCTGGGCTCAAGAGATCTGCCCACCTTGGCTTCCCAAAATATTGGGATTACAGGTGTGAGCCACCGTGCATGGCCCAAAGTCAACTTCTTAAATATGAATTAGGTAGCCCTCCCTACTTAATATCCTCCAATGGCTGGGTATGGTGGCTTTCACATGTAGTCCCAGTTACTCAGGAGGCTGAGGCAGGAGGATCCCTTGAGCCCAGGAGTTCATGACCAGCTTGGGCAACATAGAGAGATCCTGTCTCTTGAAATATAATTCCTCCGGCCAGGCACGGTGGCTCACGCCTGTAATCCCAGCACTTTGGGAGGCCGAGGAGGGCGGATCATAAGGTCAGGAGTTTGAGAAGAGCCTGGACAATATGGTAAAATCCCGTCTCTACTAAAAATACAAAACTTAGCCGGGCATGGTGGTGCCCACCTGTAGCCCCAGCTACTTGGGAAGCTGAGGCAGAAAAATCACTTGAACCCTGGAGGCGGAGGTTGCAGTGATCTGAGATTGCGCCACTAAACTCCAGCCTGGGCGACAGAGCAACCTGCCACCATAGCTGGCTAACTTTTTGTATTTTTTGGTAGAGACAGGGTTTAGCCATGTTGCCCAGGTTGGTCTCTGAACTCCTGGTCTCAGGTGATCCACCTGCCTTGGCCTCCCAAAAGTGTTGGGATTACAGGCATGAGGCACTGCACCCATCCTTAAAATACACTGTTTTATTTCCTACCTCAAGACTGTTCTGAAATCTTCTTTCCCTCTCCCACTTCCCAACATTTGCTGGTAGAATAGCATTTGTACATAGACCAATAGAACAGAATAGAGCCCCAAAATAAACCTATGCATTTGGAGTCAATTGATTTTCAACAAACGTGCAAAGAACACACAATGGGGAAAAGGCAGTCTTTTTAATAAACGGTGTAGGGACAACTGGATATCCACATGCAGAACGAAATTAGACTCTCATCTCATACCATATACAAAAATCGAGGGCTGGGTGTTACGGCTTACACCTTTAATCCTAGCACTTTGAGAGACCGAGATGAGAGGATTGCTCAAGCCCAAAAGTTTGAGACAAGCCTGGGAAACATAGGGAGACCCCCTCGTACCCCGTCTCTACTAAAAATAAAAAAATTAGCCAAGCGTGGTGACACACACCTGTGGACCCAGCTATTCAAGAGGCTGATGGGGGAGGATCACTTGAGCCCAGGACTTCGAGGCTACAGTGAGCCTTGATTGCACCACTGCACTCCAGCCTGGGCGACAGAGAAAGATCCTGTCTCAAATAAAAATCACTTCAAAATAGATTTAAGCCTTAAACACAAGACCTCAAACTAAAATTACTAGAAGAAGAAAATATAGGGGAAAAGCTACATGACTTGGTTCTCAGCAATGATTTTTTAAAATATGACCCCACATGTTCATTGCAGTGGTATTCACAACAGCCAAGATAGGGAATTAACCTAAGTGTCCATCAGTGGATGAACGGATAAAGAAAATGTGGTGGCCGGGCGTGGTGGTTAACGCCCGTAATCTCAGCACTTTGGGAGGTCGAGGAGGGCACATCATGAGGTCAGGAGATCAAGACCATCCTGGCCAACATGGTGAAACCCATGTCTACTAAAAATACAAAAATTAGCTGGGTGTGTGGTGGCACATGTCCGTCTGTCTCTTATACACATCTAGATGTGTATAAGAGACAGCTCCTGGCCTCAAGTGATCCTCTTGCCTGGGCCGCCTGAGTTGCTGAGATTACGGGCATGAGCCACCATGCTTGGCCCAATTGTTTTATTTTAAATAAATGGCTAGGTTTCAATGTGGGGCCTATAAAGAAGTATGGGAATTCTGAGGGGTGAAGTCACTGTGAAAAGAAAGATGGGCAGAGGGAGCTTAGGGAGAACAGTGGAGATCGCCAGGGCTTCAGGCTGAGAGTTTGGGGTATAAGAAGTTGAGGAGCTCTGGCAGCGGAGGGAAGCTGAGCAGCACTGGGGAGCTGAGGTTAAGGAGAATGGGGAGTCCTCTGCGAGAGGACTATGGAATCTATGTGAGATAAAGTTGTCTATACTGCCAGCCTGTTCTAGAAAGTTCCTTCTACTTTCTGCATTCATGAAACCTGGCCTTCCCATTTGAATATTACTTCCCTTGTAGCCCTCCCTGGAATGTTATCTGTCATCACTGCATGCTCTGTTTGTGTTAAGACTGGGAGTTGTCCAGGTCTGGTGGATCACACCTGTAATCCCAGCACTTTGGGAGGCTGAGGTGTGTGGATCACGAAGTCAGGAGTTTGAGGCCAGTCTGGCCAACATGGTGAAACCCTGTCTCTACTAAAAATACAAAAAATTAGCCAGGTGGTGGTGGCGGGCGTCTGTAATCCCAACTACTCGGGAGGCTGAGGCAGGAGAAT
>NW_012101243.1:1611294-1615148 GCF_000951045.1 Mandrillus leucophaeus
CAGGAGGTGGAGGTTGTGTGAGACAAGATCACGCCATTGCACTCCAGCCTGGGTGACACAGCAAGACTCCATCTCAAAAAACAAACAAACAAACAAACAACAAAAAAACCTGTTTCTTGATTTTTTATTTTAATTAATTCATGTATATATTTTTTGAGACAGGGTCTCACTTTGTCACCCAGGCTGGAGTGCGGTGGCACGATCAATGCTCACTGTGGCCTCGACCTCTCCAGGCTCAGGTAATTCTCCCATCTCAGCCTCCTGAGTAGCTGAGACCACAAGCACATACTACCACAAACAGCTAATTTTTTTGTGCTTTTATTAGATACAGGGTTTTGCCATGTTACCCAGGCTGGTCTCAAACTCCTGGGCTCAAGAGATCTGCCCACCTTGGCTTCCCAAAATATTGGGATTACAGGTGTGAGCCACCGTGCATGGCCCAAAGTCAACTTCTTAAATATGAATTAGGTAGCCCTCCCTACTTAATATCCTCCAATGGCTGGGTATGGTGGCTTTCACATGTAGTCCCAGTTACTCAGGAGGCTGAGGCAGGAGGATCCCTTGAGCCCAGGAGTTCATGACCAGCTTGGGCAACATAGAGAGATCCTGTCTCTTGAAATATAATTCCTCCGGCCAGGCACGGTGGCTCACGCCTGTAATCCCAGCACTTTGGGAGGCCGAGGAGGGCGGATCATAAGGTCAGGAGTTTGAGAAGAGCCTGGACAATATGGTAAAATCCCGTCTCTACTAAAAATACAAAACTTAGCCGGGCATGGTGGTGCCCACCTGTAGCCCCAGCTACTTGGGAAGCTGAGGCAGAAAAATCACTTGAACCCTGGAGGCGGAGGTTGCAGTGATCTGAGATTGCGCCACTAAACTCCAGCCTGGGCGACAGAGCAACCTGCCACCATAGCTGGCTAACTTTTTGTATTTTTTGGTAGAGACAGGGTTTAGCCATGTTGCCCAGGTTGGTCTCTGAACTCCTGGTCTCAGGTGATCCACCTGCCTTGGCCTCCCAAAAGTGTTGGGATTACAGGCATGAGGCACTGCACCCATCCTTAAAATACACTGTTTTATTTCCTACCTCAAGACTGTTCTGAAATCTTCTTTCCCTCTCCCACTTCCCAACATTTGCTGGTAGAATAGCATTTGTACATAGACCAATAGAACAGAATAGAGCCCCAAAATAAACCTATGCATTTGGAGTCAATTGATTTTCAACAAACGTGCAAAGAACACACAATGGGGAAAAGGCAGTCTTTTTAATAAACGGTGTAGGGACAACTGGATATCCACATGCAGAACGAAATTAGACTCTCATCTCATACCATATACAAAAATCGAGGGCTGGGTGTTACGGCTTACACCTTTAATCCTAGCACTTTGAGAGACCGAGATGAGAGGATTGCTCAAGCCCAAAAGTTTGAGACAAGCCTGGGAAACATAGGGAGACCCCCTCGTACCCCGTCTCTACTAAAAATAAAAAAATTAGCCAAGCGTGGTGACACACACCTGTGGACCCAGCTATTCAAGAGGCTGATGGGGGAGGATCACTTGAGCCCAGGACTTCGAGGCTACAGTGAGCCTTGATTGCACCACTGCACTCCAGCCTGGGCGACAGAGAAAGATCCTGTCTCAAATAAAAATCACTTCAAAATAGATTTAAGCCTTAAACACAAGACCTCAAACTAAAATTACTAGAAGAAGAAAATATAGGGGAAAAGCTACATGACTTGGTTCTCAGCAATGATTTTTTAAAATATGACCCCACATGTTCATTGCAGTGGTATTCACAACAGCCAAGATAGGGAATTAACCTAAGTGTCCATCAGTGGATGAACGGATAAAGAAAATGTGGTGGCCGGGCGTGGTGGTTAACGCCCGTAATCTCAGCACTTTGGGAGGTCGAGGAGGGCAGATCATGAGGTCAGGAGATCAAGACCATCCTGGCCAACATGGTGAAACCCATGTCTACTAAAAATACAAAAATTAGCTGGGTGTGTGGTGGCACATGTCCGTAATCCCAGCTACTCAGGAGGCTGAGGCAGGAGAATCGCTTGAACCTGGTGCGGGGAGGTTGTAGTGAGCTGAGATTGCGTCACTGCACTCCAGCCTGGTGGTGGCAGAGTGAGACTCCGTCTCAAAAAAAAAAACAAAAACAAAAAAAAAACAAAGAAAGAAAATGTGGTTTATGACCAGGTACAGTGGCTCATGCCTGTAATCCCAGTACTTTGGGAGGCAGAGGCGGGCAGATCACTTGAGGCCAGGAGTTCGAGACCAGCCTGGCCAGCATGGCGGAAACCCTGTGCCTACTAAAAATACAAAAATTAGCTGGACATGGTGGCACGCGTCTGTAGTCCCAGCTACTCGGGATACTGAGGAACAAGAAGTGCTTGAACCCAGGAGGTACAGGCTGCAGTGAGCTGGGACTATGTCACTGCACTCCAGCCTGGGCGCCAGAGCAAGACTCTGTCTCAAAAAAAAAACAAAAAAGTGATTTTTATATATAATGGAATGCTATTCAGCTTTAAAGAAGAAGGAAATGCTGTCCAGGCATGGTGGCTCATGCCTGTAATCCCAACACTTTGGGAAGCCAAGGTTGGCCGATCACCTGAGGTCGGGAGCTTGAGACCAGCCTGACCAACATGGAGAAACCCCGTCACTACTAAAAATACAAAATTAGCTGCATGTGGTGGCACATGCCTGTAGTCCAGGCTACTCGGGAGGCTGAGGCAGGAGAATTGCTTAAACCTGGGAGGCAGAGGTTGCAGTGAGCCGAGATTGCACCACTGCACTCCAGCCTGGGTGACAAGAGCGACGCTCTGTCTCAAGGAAAAAAAAAAAAGAAGGAAAGGCTGACATCTATGACAACATGGATGAACTGGGAGGACATTATGTTAAGAGAAATAAACAAGGCACAGAAAGACAAATCCTGCTTGATTTCTCTCAAATGTGTAATCTAAATAAGTTGAACTCATAGTAGTAGAGAGTAGAATGGTGGTTACTAGGGACTGGGGAGATGTTTGTCAAAGGATACAAAATTTCAGTTGGGAGGGATAAATTCAGGAGATCTATTGTAGGCCAGGCACGGTGACTCACACCTGTAATCCCAGCACTTTGGGAGGCCAAGGCAGGTGGATCACCTGAGGTCGAGAGTTTGAGACCAGCCTGACCAACATGGAGAAATCCCGTCTCTACTAAAAATATAAAATTGTTGGGCATGGTGGCACATGCCTGTAGTCCCAGCTACTCAGGAGGCTGAGGCAGGAGAATCACTTGAACTCGGGAGACAGAGTTTGCAATGAGCCAAGATCATGCCATTGCACTCCAGTCTGGGCAACAAGAGTGAAACTCCGTCTCAAAAAAAAACAAAAACAAAAACAAAAACAGAAGAGATCTATTGTATAACATGGGGACTGTAGCTACTATGAATATATATTGTATTCTTGAAAATTGCCTAAAGAACATATTTTAAGCATTTCTAGCACAAAAATATGAGGTAAGGCATATATTAATTAGCTTGACTTAGCCGTTTCACAATGTATACATATTTTAAAACATCCTGGCTAGGTGCACGGTGGCTCACTCCAATAATCCCAGCACTTTGGGAGGCTGATGTGGGTGGATCACCTGAGGTTAGGAGTTTCAGAGCATCCTGGCCAACATGGCGAAACTCCGTCTCTATTGAAAATACAAAAATTAGCCAGGCGTGGTGGTGTGCATCTGTAATCCCAGCTACTTGGGAGTCTGAGGCAGGAGAATCGCTTGAACTCGGGAGGTGGAGGTTGCAGTGAGTTGAGACTGCGCCACTGCACTCCAGCCTGGGCGACAAGAGTGAAACTCTGTCTCAAAAA
>NW_012101243.1:1615631-1622772 GCF_000951045.1 Mandrillus leucophaeus
AGTCTCGCTCTGTCGCCCAGGCTGGAGTGCAGTGGCCCAATCTCAGCTCACTGCAACCTCTGCCTCCCAGGTTCAAGCGATTCTCCTGCCTCAGCCTCCCAAGTAGCTGGGATTACAGCACAGGGCACCATGCCTGGCTAATTTTTTTGTGTGTTTTTAGTAGAGACAGTGTTTCACCATGTTGGTTAGGCTGGTCTTGAACTCCTGACCTCAGGTGATCTACCTGCCTCGGCCTCCCAAAGTGTTGGAATTACAGGCGTGAGCCACCAGGCACTGCCCTGTATACTCTTCACTAATCCTTTCCTATCAATATTCAAATAGGTTCTCCTTAAACAACCAACCAACCACAAATCCCAAAAATTTCTTCCTCTACCAGGCACATGACCGCCCTCTTGCCTTGACTTTCAGGACTCAGTTGTCCCCCGTATTCCTTTTATCTTAGTCTCCTTCTCTGACTTTTTTTTTTTTTTGAGACACAGTTCTGTTCTGTCGCCCAGGCTGGAGTGCAGTGGCGCGATCTGGGCTCACTGCAACCTCCGCCTGGGATTACAGGCACACACCACCATGCCTCGCTACTTTCTTTCTATTTTTAGTAGAGACGGGGTTTTGCCATGTTGGCCAGGCTGGTCTCGAACTCCTGACCTCAGGTGATCCGCCCGCCTCGGCCTCCCAAAGTGGTGGGATTACAGGCGTGAGCCACCGCGACTGGCCCTCTGGCTCTTTCTAAAGACCGAGATTTCCCAAGGTCCTGTTCTTTTAAACCCTCATTGAAAAGTGTTGGGATGGAGTCTGGGAAGGAAGAGCTGAGGAGTGGGGCTGGGTTAGGTGGGGAATAAAGAGAGGGGTATGAAAAGCCCGAGGTCTGGGTCAAGAAGATGGGCATGGGAGAAGGATTTGAGCTACTCTGACGTGTAGTGAGGAAGACAGCAGGGAGGCGCGTGCCCGGGAATGACAGCCTCTTGCACAGCCGAGAAAGCAAGCGCGCGTGCGCTTAGCGGCCTCTCTGCGCCTGCGTCGTCCGTGCCAGTCTTTCGCAGGCAAAAGGAGGACATAGAAAAGGGGACACCGGAAGCTCACTCTTCACCCGGAAATGGTTATTGAAGAACATGGCGTTGCTGGTGCGAGTCCTTGTGAGTGAAGGAGTAATTTTCTACGGTAGCCCTCTGGGTCCCGGGTTGGAGTTCGACAAGGCAGGGCGTGAGAGATTGGAAGGAATTGCAAGAGGGGAGCCTGTGTTATAGCTAGGCTGCGTGGCCGCTTTTCCGTGGGGAAACTGAGGCAGCTTCCTACCTCTTCCTACCCCCGTTTTGACCTTAGCTCCCCTATCTTTCGAGGAGGGGAAGAGTGACATCTGGCCTTTATTTGATGGGGTTTGCTTTTCCTTCCGTCCCCCATGTAACTGCTTCCCCTCAGGGAGAGGAGTATGTAGGACACTGATTGGAGTTTCAGGAGACCTGGGTTCTAGTCCCTGACTGTCACTGATGTATAGGGTGACTTTAAGCATGTCACTTTTGGGCCTCATTGTCCCTATGTGAAAAACGAGGACATTTATCTCCGGCAGTCCCTTTAGATTCTGAGATTCTCAGTGTTTCTTTCATAGGTCATAAGTCAGTTCTTAACTGTACAGTTAGGTGGAATATAGATTATTAGATTGAAAGCTGCGTGAGAATTGGAGCCATGTCTGTCTCGGTCGTTTTCACTTTGCCTAGCATGGTGTCTGGTACATCATAGGTGCTAAATGATTACTTGTTGAATAAATGAATGAAGTAAGGAAAGACTATTAGACTCTTTAGCACCCGTGTATGAAACTACTGCACCTCTTGAGATTTAGTCCTGATCCTTCTAGCATACTCTTTCCTCTAGGAATTAAAAGAGAAAAGAAAGTGGCAGCAGAAAAAACGTTAGGATACAGAGCTTAGTTTTTAATCATGGAGGGATGGGAGGGTTTATAATTTTAGCGAGTCTTCAAATATTGGGTCAAAGACATAGATTTTCATAGTAGACATGGTCTATTCCTGCCTCTGGATATCTTTTGAATTGTTATTTTACATTTGTGTTTTTGATCTTTTTATATATGGCTTACAAGGACGGCAGTTTTACTTCTTGTGTTCCTTGCCAGCCTAGCAGAGTGAGGTACCCTGAATTGCTGTTCAGTAAATTTTTAATTGTAGAATCCCCCCGTAACTGCCAGAAAGATTCACCTGGTGAAGTGATTGTTTGATTCAGAAATGAGGACTGCTGGGGAAATGGCAATTAGTATGATCTGAATTTAGTGTTTTTTTTTTTTCTTCCCCTCCCACCCTTTAGTTGTTTTTTTTGAGACAGAGTCTTGCTCTGTCGCCGAAGCTGGAGTGCAGTGGTACGATTTCGGCTCACTGCAACTTCCACTCCCAGGTTCAAGCGATTCTCCTGTGCTAGCCTCCCGAGTAGCTGGGATGACAGGCATGCACCACCACACCCAGCTAATTTTTTTTTTTTTTTTTTTGAGACAGAGTCTTGCTCTGTCACCCAGGGTGGAGTTCAGTGGTGTGATCTCAGCTCACTGCGACCTCTGCCTCACAGGTTCCCTGCCTCGGCCTCCCAAAGTGCTGGGATTACAGGTGTGTGCCACCAGGCCAGGCTAATTTTTGTATTTTTAGTAGAGACGGGGTTTCACCATGTTGGCCAGACTGGTCTTGAACACCTGACCTCATGATCCGCCTCCCTTGGCCTTTCAAAGTGCTGGATTACAGGCATGAGCCACTGAGCCTGGCCTGATAACTAACATTTTATAGGGCAATTACTATGTGCTAAGCACTTTAAAATACTTCCCTAATCCTTATAACATCCCTTTGGAAAGGTGGGCATGTTATTTCCTCTATTTTACAGATAAGAAAATGGAACCACAGAGAAGTATTCCTGGCCAGGCTCGGTGGCTCACACCTGTAATCCCAGCACATTGGGAGGCTGAGGCAGGTGGATCACTTGAGGCCAGGAGTTCAAGACCAGCCTGGCCAGCGTGGTGAAACCCTGTCTCTACTAAAAATACAAAAATTAGCCAGGCCTGGTGGTGGGTGCCTGTAATCCCAGCTACTTGGGAGGCTGAGGCACGAGAATTGCTTCAACCCAGGAGGCAGAGGTTGCAGTGAGCTGAGATTGCGCCAGTGCACTCCAGCCTGGGTGAAAGAGTGAAACTCTGTCTCAAAAAAAAAAAAGTATTCCTGAAACATTCTTGTTAGTCTTGCCTTATTTTTTCCTCTTTTTGTCTTGTCAGCCAATATTTTCCCTTCTCCAGTGATGGGTTTGGGAAGGAGGAGGAAACAAACACTGCTATTGTTGAGTGACTACAGCAGAGAGCCTGGGCATTTGATCAGTAGAACTGGACATACTTATGGTTTTTATGAGTTGTCCTGGGCATTGGTGATTGTTTTTGCTTTTCTTTGGAAATCGTAAAAATTACAGAAAGCCACCCTGTACTTTAGAAAATTTTTAAAAATTGTGGTAAGATACGTATAACAAAATTTACTTTTTAAACTTTTTTTTTTTCCTGAGATGGAGTTTTGCTCTTGTTGTCCAAGCTGGAGTGCAATGGTGTGATCTAGGCTCACTGCAACCTCTGCCTTCCGGGTTCAAGTGATTCTCCTGCCTCAGCCTCCCGAGTAGCTGGGATTATAGGCCCGCACTTTTTAAGTATACATTTCTGTGGTATTGAGTGCATTTACACTATTGTGCCATCTTTACCACCCTTATCCACAGAATTCTTTTCATTTTGTAAAACTGAAACTCTGAACCTATTAATAGTTCTCTATAGTCTTTTCTCCCCAGCCCCTGGCAGCCACCGTTCTACTTTCTGTCTCTGTGAGTTTAACTACTCTGTGTACCTCATATAAGTGGAATCATACAGTATTTGACATTTTGTGACTGGCTTATTTCATTTAGCGTAATGCCCTCAAGGTTCATCCATGTTGTAGCATGTGTCAGAATTTTCTATCTTTTTTTTTTGGAGATAGGGTCTCGCTCTATCATGCATGCTGAAGTGTAGTGGCTCAGTCATAGCTCACTGCAGCCTTGACCTCCTGGGTTCAAGTGATCCTCCCACCTCACCTCCTGAATATCTGGGACCACAGGTGTGTACCTGGCTAATTTTTTTTTTCTTTTTTGTAGATGGGGTCTCCTTATGTTGCCTGGGCTGGTCTTGAACTCCTGGGGTCAAGCAATTCTGTTGCCTCGGCCTCCCAAAGTGCTGGGATTACAGGCGTGAGCCACTATGTCCAGCCTGTTTAATTTGTTGAGGAATTGTTCTACTGTTTTCCACAGCAGATACACTGTTTTCCGTTCTCACCAGCAGTGCACAAGGGTTTCAGTTGCACCACATCCTTGCCAACACTTAGTATTTTCTGGTTTTTGTTTGTTTTTGAGACAGGGTCTTGATCTGTCACGCAGGCTAGAGTGCAGTGGTCCAGTGACAGCTTACTGCAGCCTCGACTTCTGGGCTCAAGTGATCCTCTCATCTTAGCCTCCCGAGTAGCTGGGACTACAGGTGTGTGCCACCATGCCCAGCTAATTTTTACATTTTTAGTAGACAGGAGGTTTTGCCGTGTTGCCCAGGCTGGTCTCAAATTCCTGAGCTCAAGTGATGCTCCTGCCTCTGCCTCTCAAAGTGTTAGGATTACAGGTGTGAGCCACCACACGTGGCCTTATTTTCTGTTTTTTTTTTTTTGACAATAGCCATTCTAATTATGAAGTGGTGTCTCATTGTAGTATTGATTTACATTTCTCTAGTGGCTAATGATATTGGGCACCTCTTCAGGTTTTTTTTCTTTTTGAGATGGAGTTTCGCTCTTGTTGCCGAGGCTGGAGTGCAATGGCGTGATCTCGGCTCACTGCAACCTCCGCCTCCGGAGTTCACATGATTCTCCTGCCTAAGCCTCCCGAGTAGCTGGGATTACAGGCCCACATCACCAGGCCCAGCTAATTTTGTATTTTTAGTAAAGACGGGGTTTCCCCATGTTGGTCAGGATGGTCTCAAACTCCCGACCTCAGGTGATCTGCCTGCCTCGGCCTCCCAAAGTGCTAGGATTAGAAGTGTGAGCCACCGTGCCCAGCCTTAAATTTTGTATTTTTAGTAGAGATGGGGTTTTGCCATGTTGGTCAGGCATGACCCACCGCATCTGGCAAGTTTTTTATGTATTTTGAATATCAGTCCCTCATCAGATATATGATTTGCATGTATTTTTCCTATCCTATGGGTTGCTGTTTCAGTCTGTTGATACTGTTATTTGATACACAAAAGTTTTTAATTTTCATGAAGTCCAACTTTTTTTTTCTTTTTTCTTTTATTGCCTACTCTTTTTTTTTTTTTTTTTTTTAAACAGGGTCTTGCCCTGTCACCTAGGCTAGAGTGCAGTGGCATAATCTAGACTCACTGCAGCCCCTGCCTCCCAGGTTCAAGCGATTCTCCCGCCTCAGCCTCCTGAGTAGCTGGGATTACAGGCATGCACCAGGACACCTGGTTAATTTTTATGTTTTTAATAGAGAGGGGTTTTTCCCATGTTGGCCAGGCTGGTCTCGAACTCCTGGCCTCAAGTGATCCGCCCACCTCAACCTCCCAGAGTGCTGGGATTACAGGCATGAGCCACCATGCCTGGCCCTAATATTGCCTACTTTTTTGATATCGTATCCAAGAAATCATTGCAAAATCCAATGTCATGAAGCCATTCCTGTAAGTTTTCTTTTAAAAGTTTTATTGTTTTAGGTCCTACATTTTGGTCTTTTATCCATTTTGAGCTAATTTGTGTACATGTTACAAGCTTTTACTATATTTTATGAGCTCTTTTCTTAGTGATCTGCCCTGGGATTACAATGAACATCTTAATTCATAACAGTCTTGTTTGGATTAATACCAACTTGATTTCAGTAATATGTAAAGACTTTCTTTCTATGTAGCTCTGTTCCTTCCCCCAGGTTGTGTTATTGGCATCTAAATTACATCTTTATCCATTATATGTCTACCAATGTAGATTTATAATTATTTCTTCTTGTAGTTGTCTTTTAAATTAAAAAGAAAAAGAAAAAAATTACAAACAGAAAATCCATTTATACCATATTTTTTATTTACGTAAACAGTTACTTTTACTAGTCTACTTTATTTCTTCATGTAGATTTGAGTTATTCTGTAGTTTCCTTTCATTTCAACCTGAAGGTCTCCCTTATTCTTGCAGGGCAAGTCTACTACTGACAAATTCTTTCCATTTTGCTTATCTGGGAAATCTTCATTTTTCCTTCACTTTCGAATAATAGTTTTGCCGGATATAGAATTTTTGTTTGAAAATCTTTGTCTTTCTGTGTTTTGACTATTTTATCCCACTGTCTTCTGGCTGCTACAGTTTCTGAGAAGAAATAAACTGTTAATGTTCTTGAGGATGCTTTGTATATGATGAGTTTCTTCTCTTGCTCATTTAAAGAATCTTTGTCTCTTGGCAGCTTGCATATGATGTGTCTGCGACTCTCTTTGTGTTTATGCTATTTGGAGTTAGTAGAGCTTCTTGGATTCCTAAATTACCATTTTCCATTATGTTCAGGATGTTTTCTGCCATTATTTCTTCAAATATTTTTCTGTCCTTCTTTTATTTTCTTTATTGTCCTCTTTATTTTCTTTGCTTCTGAGACTAATTATACATATATTGATGTGTTTGATGGTGTTCCACAGTCTGAGGCTGTTAAATTTGTTCTTCCTTTTTTCTTTTTTGCTTTTCATTTTGAAGCTATTAATTTGTCTTTATTGCTTTTCCTTTCTGTTCCTTGGACTGGATAATCTAAATTGACCTATCTTCAAGACCACTGATTCTTTTCTTCTGACTGTTGAAATCTGCTGTTGAGCCCCTCTAATGAGTTTTTCATTTTAGTTGTTGGACTTTTCAATTCCAGAATTTATTTTGTCTTTAGAAAAATAACTTCTCATTCTGTTGCTATTCTCTTTAGTGAGACGTCATTCTCATACTTTCCTATAGTTTGTTTGTTTATGTATTTATTTTTTTTTTGAGACGGAGTCTGGCTCTGTTGCCAGGCTGGAGTGCAGTGGCACCATCTCAGCTCACAGCAACCTCCACCTCTTGGGTTCAAGCAATTCTCCTGCCTCAGCCTTCTGAGTAGCTGGGATTAC
>NW_012101243.1:1625337-1626417 GCF_000951045.1 Mandrillus leucophaeus
CTCACCTAGTTGCTAAAATTTTTTTGAAACCCCAAAATCAATACTTGCGGCACTTTTGTAGTCATTTGTGGACATTTGCAGAGGGTGAGGAATTTGAGCTGCCAATGTGCATGTTCCTAGCTGAGGTGGGTCAACATTCCGCCTTCTTGTTTCAGTTTTCATACTGTAACAAGTATTCTTTTCATGGCCTGTTTAGTGCCATATTTTTCATACTTTTGTGCTTTTGTTGGTGAATCCCATCTTTAAAATGTCCCCTAAGCGTAGTATGGAAATGCTATCTAGCATTGCTGAGTGCAAGAAGGCCACAATGTGCCTTATGGGAAAATATGTTTATTAGGTAAATTTTGCTAAGTGAGTTATAGTGCTGTTGGCTGTGAGTTCAGTGTTAATGAATCAACAATGTATATTAAGTAGGGTGTTTTTCAACAGAAACCCATAAAGCAAGGCTATGTATTGATTGGTTGATGAATGTTGTGACCAGAGGCTTGCAGGAACCTAAGTCTGGCATTTCCTCTAGAAGCAATTGTTCAGTATTTGCTCACTCAGTGTTTGTGGTGATTTTATGGTGAATAACTAGAATCCGCTACACCTGTTAATCGTTTTCTAGCTCATGAATGAGCCAAGGAAAATACTGTGTATCTTAAAAAAACCACATGCACAATTACAGGCCTGTCAGTGGACTGATTAAAGGGTAGTCAGTACAAGAGGTGGTATGTCAGAATGTTTTGAAATACTGATGTAAAAATCACTGCAATTAGCAATGTGCATGGGAAAGAAAAACGTGAAGCCTATCTTAAAAATTTTGGTTTTGAAGTGTTGGAAAGGCAAAATGACAATAAAACTAGTTCCCACTTAGTAACAGTGCATTTATCTTAAGTTAAAGGAATAACTTTTTGCCATTGGGAATGGCTATAGATGTTTTTTGAACTTGGGAGAAGTTGAGATGTGCTAATTGTTATAGGCCTAATATTTTAGTACCTTAAGAGAGAGATAAGTACTTCCACAGATATATATTTATAGATGAAGTGTTAGAAGAGGTGGAAAGGAAAAAGGACAAGTAGAGGCTGACACGGTGGCTCA
>NW_012101243.1:1628867-1630481 GCF_000951045.1 Mandrillus leucophaeus
CTGGAGTGCAGTGGCACCATCTCAGCTCACAGCAACCTCCACCTCTTGGGTTCAAGCAATTCTCCTGCCTCAGCCTTCTGAGTAGCTGGGATTACTGGTGCCTGCCACCACACCTGGCTAATTTTTGTATTTTTAGTAGAGGTGGGGTTTCATCATGTTGGCCAGGATGGTCTCAAACTCCTGACCTCAGGTGATCCACCTGCCTTGGCCTTCCAAAGTGCTGGGATTACAGGTGTTTGCCACTGTGCTCGGCCACTTTCCAATAGTTCTTTAGACATGTTTTCATTTAGATCTTTGAACATATTTGAAATAGTTAAAAATCTCTTTGTCTGCTGTCTGGATTTTCTTAGAGACAGTTTCTATTGATTGCATTTTTCCCCCTGTGTGTGGGCCATACTTTATTGTTTCTTTGCATGTTTTATAACTTTTTTTTTTGTTGAAAACAGGACATTTTAAATAATGTGGCCACTCTGGAAATCAGATTGTTTCCCTTCCCAAGATTTGTTGTTGCATTTTTGTTTAGTGACTTTTCTGAATTGATTCTGTAGTCTGTATTCTTTGTCGTTTGTGGCCACTGAAGTCTCTGCTTAGTTTAGTGGTCAGGTAATGATTAAGCAAATTTCTTTAAATTTCTGTTAAATTTCTTAAAATTCTGTTATCACTGCCTGGAAGCAGTGAGTATCCCAGTTTTTCCTGTGGGGCTCTGTGTGCATGTTGGGATGTACCTATAACTCTCTGCCAGACATTTGATAACTACGCCTTAACTTTCACTTCCTGCTGTGCAGAACCTCAAGGTCAACCACAAGTAAGAGATGTTCTTAGATCTTTCCTGAGCATGTGCACAACTTTGGGTATGTGCACAGACCTGGGTATGTTCATGGCTTCCTAGATGCCATGAATATGTTGGGACTTTTCTAAGCCCCTGTGGATGTCTCATTCACCAGCTTTTCCTTTAAACCTTTTTGGTTAGTCTATTGTTTTCTCCACCTGTTGTTCACTGCCTCAGGAAGCCATGAAGTCAAACAGTTACCTCTATTTGTTTTCAACCGGTGCTCCTGGGGAAGAGGTTTTTATCACACTGGGTGAGTTCTAAGACAGTCTTGAAATAGGGCCTTCTAAGGAACTATCAGACAGATTGAATAATGCCAATTCTTTGTAAGGCTTTGATGAACATCATCCCCATTCTGGAGTCAACTTTTCTCTTGAGGAGACTAGTTCGTTTAGTGGTTGTTGCTATTTAGAAACCAAATCTGGATGCTACATGTGCTCATTGCTATTGGAGTGTCATTGTCTGCAGGCCCTATGAGGATGTGGGTGGGAAATATATATATGTCTATATATACACATAAACATGCATACATCTTTTTCTTTATATATTAAAAGCCCACACCAGTTATTCTAAATCCATTCTAATACCACAGAGTTTGTTCTACTCTTTTGCCTTGCCATATTTGTTAACTCCTTTCTCTGATAGAAACCTGACCCTTCACCCTTAATGTATTTATTGATTTACTCAAATCTTTCCTGTGTGTAATCAATCTTTTGAAAGCTCAGATTGAAAACTCCCAACAAAGTGGGAGGAGGCAGTGTATTCAGTAATTTTTTTTTTTTTTT
>NW_012101243.1:1633101-1635320 GCF_000951045.1 Mandrillus leucophaeus
TCACTGCCTCAGCCTCCCGAGTAGCTGCCACCACGCCCGGCTAATTTTTGTATTTTTAGTAGAGATGGGGTTTCTCCATGTTGGCCAGGCTTGTCTAGAACTCCTGACCTCAGGTAATCTGCCTGCCTCGGTCTCCCAAAGTGCTGGGATTACAGATGTGAGCCACCGTGCCCGGCCTAGAGAGATTTCTTGAAGCAATTGAGCTTATAGTTTGGGTTGGAGTGAAGAGGAGAGTCCCAGAGGAAATTACTACAAGGGAATTAACATGTGTGGAGTGGAGCAGTGATTCCCAAACCAGAGAATCTGAGTCAGGTTTTGAAACTGTTGAGTGGAAATCACAGTAAGTATTATGAGTTTAGAGGGATCCAATTGGTAAAGACCAGTAAGGATCAGGTATTTAAGTTACAATAAAGAGGTCCTTGGAAACCTCTTTTGAGAAAGGGAATGAATGCCAGATTCCAAACAATATTTTAAGAAAACGGTTTTTGCTTCTCTGTCAGTTTGCTGGGGAAAGCAGGGCTTGCATAATTCAATAACCGTTGTTCATAACAGTGATGCCATTGGTTGTGTTTTTCTGTTACCAAAGTGCTTTTAGAAATGTTCCTGGGAACACTTCTATGAGATAGCTTTTATTATTCCCATTTTTCATAAGGGAAAATGGAGGCCCAGATTGTTGAGTAACCAGTTCACAGCTATTTGATGGCTGACTTGGGATTACCTTTTCTGCTACACTTCAGTGGTTTCAATTAAGGATTTGGACAAGAATTGTAGAATTGGAGAAGGAAAGAACAGCTGATTGTTCCTTTCTTCTAATAAGAACTGATTTAAAAGTAATGGCCTAAGACCAACCGGAGCCAAAATTACAGAGAAAAATTTTGTTGACATTGGAAATTACATGATGAAATTCTTCAGAAAATCTTCCAAAAGTTTGCATTGTTTCAACTTGTAATTTCCTCTTGCTCCCCCTGCCCCCCCGCCCTTGGCCCTGAATCTGAAGCAGTTTCCTCTTATCCCATACTTAACATTTTTAGGACAGGAACATCTGACATTGAATGATTCTAGTAAATCTGTCAGTGTTCGTAAAACAAAACACCAGTAACTGTCTCTCATTTGGAAAACCACTTCAACCGATCAAACCGCAGCTCAAATAAAATATTTTTAGCTCCACTTTTCATTTGAAATATAAGGTGCTGTAAGTGGCAATTATACAATTTTAGAACTGTGAGACACTTTAGAAAGCATCTGTAGGTTTAAAAATTTAATGCCTTTCTCCCCCCACCTCAACCTGTTACTGTCTACTTGAGGAAATGGAGATTCAGATTCAACTTAATATTGTGCTGAACATACTGCAAGGTACATTTGTTAATTTTAAAGAAAATCCCAAGAAGTAGGGATTTTGTCTTATTTTTGATAAAAAGAGACAACCAAGGCTCACAGAGGTGATTATCTGATATGTAGCTTCTGAACAGTACTTTCTGCCTTTAGTTATGTGGCACTTTCCACAATATGCTGTTTTAATTGGTTCCAGACTAGGTCATACAATGTTACAGCTAGAAGGTACCTGGCAGATACTCTACCCTTTCATCCCTGGGTTCATATCTTAATCCTGCTGTTAGAACTGTGTGATATTGGGAGGTTGTTTATCCTCTCCATGCCTCAGTTTCCTTTTTTATATAAATGGGATAATGGTATACCTACATGAGTGGTGATTGTGAAGTTTAAATGAGTTCATATATGTAAAGTATCAAAAAAGTGCCTGCCATCAAATGCTCATTAAGTATTCCTGATAATTGCTATGAGGAAACTGAATGTCACAGAGATTAAATTACTTGTAAAGATAATATTAGAGTAGCTGAATTTAAACTAGAATCTTTGACTGCTAGTACAGTTGTCCCTGAGTATTCCTGGTCCTTTGGTTCCAGGACCTCCCTCGGATACCAAAATCCATGGATGCTCAAGTCCTTGATACGAAGTGGCATAGTGTTTGCATATAACCTATGTATATCCCCCTATGTACTTTAAATAATCTCTAGATTACTTACATTTAATACAATATAGGTGCTATGTAAATAGTTGTTATACTGTATTATTTAGGGAGTAATGACGAGAAAAAAAAGTGTAAATGTTTAGTATGGCATCTTTTTTTTTCCTGATTTTTTTTTTTTTTTTTTTTTTGAGATGGAGTCTTGTACTGTCGCCCAGGCTGGAGTGCAGTTGCG
>NW_012101243.1:1636446-1637515 GCF_000951045.1 Mandrillus leucophaeus
TTTCCTGTGTGTAATCAATCTTTTGAAAGCTCAGATTGAAAACTCCCAACAAAGTGGGAGGAGGCAGTGTATTCAGTAATTTTTTTTTTTTTTTTTGAGATGAAGTCTCGCTCTTGTCCCCCAGGCTGGAGTTCTATGGCGCGATCTTGGCTCACAGCAACCTCCGCCTCCCGGGTTCAAGCAATTCTTCTGCCTCAGCCTCCCAAGTAGCTGGGACTGCAGGTGCACGCCCCCATGCCTGGCTGATTTTCTTGTATTTTAGTAGAGACGGTTTCACTGTGTTGCCCAGGCTGGTTGCAAACTCCTGAGTTCAGGCAGTCTGCCCGCCTTGGCCTCCCAAAGTGCTGCAGTAATTTTTTGTTGTTGTTTGAGATGGAGTCTCACTCTGTCACCCAGGCTGGAGTGCAACAGCATGATCTCTGCTTACTGCAACCTCCTCCTCCTGGGTTCAAGCGATCCTTGTGCCTCAGCTTCCTGAGTAGCTGGGATTACAGGTGCGCGCCACCACACCCGGCTTATTTATATATATTATATAATTTTTAGTACAGACTGGTTTCACTATGTTGGCCAGTCTGGTCTTGAACTCCTGACCTCAAGTGATCCACCTTGGCCTCACAAAGTGCTGGGAATACAGGCATGAGCCACTATGCCCGGCCTGTATTCAGTAATTTTTGAAGGAATGGTTAAACATTCTCTTCTTCCCTCTGTGGAAATATCCTTTTGTATTATAGCATGCCATATTGTAACTGGAAGGAAAGTTTGTTACCGTAGTATCTGTTCTTTGGACTCCAGAATTGAATTAATATCCATGGCATTTGGAATATAGGCACCAGCGGTGACTTATAAAGTGGATTTCGACTGGGCGTGGTGGCTCATGCCTGTAATCCCAGCACTTTGGGAGGCTGAGGCCAGGGGATCACCTGAGGTCGGGAGTTCAAGACCAGCCTGATCAACGTGGAGAAACCCCGTCTCTACTAAAAATACAAAATTAGCTGGGCGTGGTGGTGCATGCCTGTAATCCCAGCTACTTGGGAGGCTGAGGCAGGAGAATCGCTTGAACCCAGGAGGC
>NW_012101243.1:1641725-1647242 GCF_000951045.1 Mandrillus leucophaeus
CTGGCCTGATTTTTTTTGTTTGTTTTTTGAGACAGAGTCTCCCTCTCTGTTGCCCAGGCTGGAGTGCAGTGGCACAATCTCTGTTCACTTGCAACCTTTGCCACCTGGATTCAAGTGATTCTTATGCTTCAGCCTCCAGAGTAGCTGGGGCTACAGGTACATGCCACCATGCCTGGCATTTTTTTTTTCTGAATATTTTAATCTGTGGATGGCTGAATCCATGGATGCAGAACCCATGGCTGTGGAGGGCTGACTGTGTTGTACATCATGCCTTGCAAAGGATTTTCAAGCAATTTATGTGTGTGGTCCTCATTATGGCCCTATAAGGTCTACAGGTCAAGTGAAGAAAACCCTCAGATCCCTAGAGTTGGTTCCTAAAATTAAGATTTTCAGTGCTATGTACATGGCTGTCATTTATACAGTAGAATGTATTTCAGCTTCTTAAAATAAAGCAGACTTCTCATTTAACAAGACAGAACTCTCCCTTTCTCCAGCCTAGCCTCTCCCTTTGGCCAAGAGACCTTTCTGAAGTGAGCTTCATGTTAGAGGGAAATTGTGAATCTCAGTTTCTACTTGAACAGCCATGTAATCTCTCTTGTCTTGGAAATCCAGTTGCCCGTGTGTGTTTTCCCACTGTAAAACTTCTACCCTAGTTTCCTCCTCCTTTTGGGGATGATGATGATCTCAGCATTGCTTACTATAAAGGGATTCTATGAAGATCAGGTAAGGAAGTCAGTGTTTATGAAAACACACTGTAAGCCAGGCACAGGTTATGCAAGCCTTTAGTCCCAGCTACTTGGGAAGCTGAAGTGGGAGGATCACTTGAGCCCAGGAATCAGGCATTTGAGGCTGTAGTGTGCAATGTTAGCACCATGACTAGGCACTGGACTCCAGCCTCGGCAATGTAGTGAGACTCTGTCTCTTAAAAAAAAAAAAAAAAAAAGAGGCCAGGCACAGTGGCTCACATCTGTAATCCCAGCACTTTGGGAGGCCGAGGTAGGTAGATCACTTAAGGTCAGAAGTTTGAGACTAGCCTGGCCAACATACTGAAACCCTGTCTCTACTAAAAATACAGAAATTAGCCAGATGTGATAGCTCATTCCTGTAGTCCCAGCCACTCGGGAGTCTGAGGCATAAGAGTCACTTGAACCCGGGAGGTGGAGATTGCAGTGAGCCGAGATCATGCCACTGCATTCCAGCCTGGGTGGCAGAGCAAGACTCGGCCTCAAAAAAAAAAAAGAAAAAGACATTGCAAACTGTAATTTGAATTATAATCTAATCATAAAATGCCAGAAGTCTGCTTATTTTGTTTCTCTTCCCAGAGGGAGCCCATGCCCACTGCTTGAGTCACCTATTACCAGAATTATTTTAGTCTGTGGAACCAGTAGTAGGCAGTGGTATATCTTATCCTTGGAGAAATGAGCATGTGGAGGCTTGGTCTTGGTCCCGTTTTGGAAGTTCTTAATTCATGTGATACCCTATTCTGGCAGGATTTCTAAACTTAGGTACTAAAGGTCAGATCTGGAATGATCCTGAGTACAGTCGCTTCTGTCCCTGTGGAATTAGAGTGTGCCACCCTCCTGGCATATGGCTGCAACCCAGATATGATATTGTGAGAGAAGAAATATATATTTGGTCTTTATCCCTGGTTCCTGGCACAGAGCTCTTGAAACCCTTGCAAAATGATTGGGGTGAGAGGAGTGTCTTTTGTTGTTTATAATAAGCCCCTTTCAACAATATGTAAGTTTATGGGGTTTTTTTTTTTTGTATAGCCGGGGGTCTCACTTTGTTGCCCAGGCTGGTTTCGACCTGGCTTCAAGTAATCCTGCTTCGGCCTCTCAAAAATGCTGAGATAATAGGAGTGAAGGCATGAGCCTCTATGCCCAGCAATGAGTTTGTGTTAATAAGGTGTCTCTTGGAGGGTAGAGGCTGGTTGCTAGAGGAACAAATATGTGAGTAGAAGGTTGGAACTTGTAGCTTCTCCCACTCCTCCCTGACTTTTGGAAGGGGAGAGGGGCTGGAGATTGAGCTAATCACCAATGGTCAGTGATAGTCAATCATGTCTACATAATGAAGCCTCCATAGAAATCCTTGGGTTTGGAGAACTTCTGGGTTAGTAAATATATCAAAATGTAGGGAAGGTGGCACACCCGGAGAGCAGGCTCCCACCCCATACCTCGTCTTTTGCATCGCTTCCATTTGGCTCTTCTTCCCGAGGCGTATCCTTTATAATAAACTGATAAACGTAAGTGAAGTGCCTCCCCGAGTTGAGCCGTGCTAGCAAATTATTGAATCTGAGGAGGCAGCTGTGGGAATCCCCAATATATGAACAAGTTGGACAAAAGTGTGAGTAACCTGGGGACTCACTACTTGTGATAGGAGTCTGAAGTGGGGACAATCCTGTTGGATGGAGCTGTGAGGTCTCTGCTGACTCCAGGCAGTTAGTGTAAGAATTAAGTTAAATTGTAGGACACCCAGTTGGTGTCTGCAGAGAATTGGAGAATTGCTTGGTATGGAGACCTCTTGCCCCTGCACATTTGGTATCAGAAGTGGAGTGTTGAGTATAGAAAAAAGAGTTTTTCATCTCTACCAGAAGTTCTCTGAACCCTGTCATTTAGAATTTTTATGGAGGTTTATGGTTGGCATGATTGATTCAATCACTGGGTACTGGCGATTGGCTTAGTCTCTAATGAGGTGGGGATGCCGTGAGGAGTTGAGGTTGAATTCCAACCCTCTACTCCTGTGGTTGGTTCCTCTGGCAACCAGCCTCCATCCTGCATGAATCACCTCATTAGCATAAACTCAGGTATGGTTGAAAGGGGCTTATTATGAGTTACAGACAGCCCCATCACTCAGAAATTCCAAGGGTTTTAGGAGCTCTGTGCCAGGAACTAGAGATGAAGACCAAATATGTATTTCTAATTATATGACTGTCACAGGTATACTCTTTGCCTTCCATGTAGGGAGTATGATTTAGATTCCTGACAGATTATTTTTTTCTTTCTCTAGAGGAACCAGACTAGCATTTCCCAGTGGGTTCCAGTATGCAGCCGATTGATACCTGTGTCTTCTACCCAAGTACAGGGTGGCAGGGCTCTGTCTGGCACTTCCCAGGTAAGATTTGTTGTTCTTTTGCTTAGTATGAAAAACTTAGTGTTTATGTGCAAATGTCATGTATTTATAGATTAGCCAACCAAATTGTGTGATGGAAAAACCTCATGAGACCACTCTGGGTCTCTGTGGTGCCAGCTTAGGACTGATTCCTAAAGTATGGTGTCTAGGGCGTTGCTTCTAAATGCCCTAGCAGTGGAACTTAGCCTAGGATACCATGCTACAGTCTGATGATTTTTACTGTTAGGGAGTATTTCTAGATATTCATCTCCGAGTTAACCTTTTTCAGTTTTCTTTTTGTAGCCACCTTGTGCTACTTTTATTTGGGCGTGAGAATTATTTCTTTTTCCGGCCGGGCGCGGTGGCTCAAGCCTGTAATCCCAGCACTTTGGGAGGCCGAGACGGGCGGATCACGAGGTCAGGAGATCAAGACCATCCTGGCTAACATGGTGAAACCCTGTCTCTACTAAAAAAATACAAAAAACTAGCCGGGCGAGGTGGTGGGCGCCTGTAGTCCCAGCTACTCGGGAGGCTGAGGCAGGAGAATGGCGTGAACCCGGGAGGCAGAGCTTGCAGTGAGCTGAGATCCATCCAGCCACTGCACTCCAGCCTGGGCGACAGAGCGAGACTCCGTCTCAAAAAAAAAAAAAAAAGAATTATTTCTTTTTCCTTTATATGAATATGAAATCCAAGAAACAATTATTTGAGGTATTCATTTACCGTTGGCCACCTAATTCATTGTAATGTAGTTCACCTTGGACCTTGTGTGAGGGCTTTTCTCCCCTCCTGATTTTTGTTAATAATACAAATAATTTAGTAATAAGGGAAATAAAAATCACCTACAACTTCAAATCTGAAAACGTCAGTATTTTCATCTCTGCTGGTTCTTTTATAGCCTCTGTGTGTGTGTGTGTGTGTGTGTGTGTGTGTGTGGTATATGTATTTTATTCCTGAAGTACCCTAACAAATGTCCACAGAATTTTATATTCTGGTACTTTTTCACTTATTAGAGTGGACATTATTCATATTGTTTTGATAGACTTTGTAATTAAAAATTTAATGGCCATATAATATTTTATTTACTTAGTCTTTGATATGAAAATCTTTTCCTTTTTTTTTGCCATTATAAACTTTAATTTTCTTACCATTGTCTTAGCACATATTTTTTTCTTACTTTTAATTACTTATTAAATTTCTAGGAAGGCATACCTTGGGTCAGAGTATGAACAGTTTGCCTCTTCAAGAAGTTGTTTTAATTTATGCTACCATCAGCAGTGTATATATAACTAGTTTTTCATCATTACCTCTCTCAAGTTGAGTTTTTTTTAACTTAAATAAATTGGTAGAAATGTTACCTTGTTTTACCTTGTATTTCTTTGTTTAGCTCCCAGGGTTATGTATATTTTCTGTGTTGATCAGTTGTTTTTCAGTTTGTGAAAATTGTATGCTTATGGCATTTCTCCATCTATTGGGAACTCATTTTTCTTACCAATTTATGATTTTTATCTGTAGCCATTAACTTTCTTTTTCATATTTGATGCAATTAAAATATGTTTGCTATATGTAATTATATATATTATATAATTTATGTAACATACATAATCTACTTTAAAATTCCCTCCAATTAATGTGTAAGCCCTGCCCTTCTGAGGATATCTTGTTTTTTTCTTGTATTTTCTGGTCTTTTCACTATGCCTGGCACAGAGTAGTCACTAAGTGTGTGTTGAATGAATGGAGAATATGCCTGTACAGAAGAGGCATCCACTTTGGGTAGTTATGCAGGTATTTCTTTTCAGAGTTGGGGCTGTGTTCTGTTACTTTTTGTACAAAATTTTAATAGCATTTGTTATTTGTATGTGCGTAGATGGTAGGGGAAAAGAACGCATTATATGAATCTCTGACTTGTGCCCTACTCTTTGAGTCAGTAAACGTTTCTTGAGCACCTAATATGTACCAGGTGCTGTATTAGGCTCTGGGACAACCTTATAACAAGCATTTATGTAAATAACTCAAGGTGGTTTATCTCATGCTGACCAGATGTAATTTTAGTCATTGTAAATCAAATGGACCTTTTGTTATATGGACTGTAACTTACTGGAGTATCTTCCTATCTTTGAGGTCCCCTGGTTGTAAACTTCTGCTTCAGAATGGCATCCTCAGATACATGTCTCACAGGGAAGAAGGTTTGGCTCAGAATGAGAAAGAGTTTTGTTAATTAGAATTGTGCATAATGGGATGTGTGGGCTGTGTTTTTCACGTAGTAAATTTACTCTTACTGGAAATATTCAGGCAGTGGTAGGATGAATGTATGCCAAGGGCCTGACATAAAGGAATCTTTCCTTGGATGAGTGGTAGTATCAGATATCTGTAAGATAATGTCCAATGCTATGATCCTATTATTGTTTT
>NW_012101243.1:1649936-1650938 GCF_000951045.1 Mandrillus leucophaeus
ATCCCTCCCCCCTCCCCCCTTCCCATAATAGGCCCTGGTGTTTGATGTTCCCCTTCCCGAGTCCAAGTGATCTCATTGTTCGGTTCTATTGGGAACACCTTTATACATGCCCCCCATCATTTCTTGAATACTGTCTTATTTGCTGGCACCACAAGATGTTTCAGGTTCGTGCTATATTTTCTTTGCCCTGGCCCTAGATTCAAACATTTCTCCAAGGAGTCCTGACTTTTTTTTTTTTTTTAAGATGGAGTCTCGCTGTGTTGCCCAGGTGGGAGTGCAGTGGTGCAATCTTGGCTCACTGCAACCTCCACCTCCTGGGTTCAAGTAACTCTCCTGCCTCAGCCTCACAAGTAGCTGGGGATTATAGGTGCACACCACCATGCCCAGCTAATTTTTATATTTTTTAGTAGAGAAGGGGTTTCACCATGTTGGCCAGGTTAGCCTTGAACTCCTGACCTCAGGTGATCCTCCTGCCTCCGCCTCCCAGAGTGTTGGGATTACAGGCGTGAGCCACCGCACCTGACCCTAATTCCTTTTATTGGAGAGCAGTATTTAGAAATCAAGATCTGAGTATTAAGTGTGCATGAGCCTGTGTTGTTGAACTCTACTCAGACTTTTGTAGGCAGCTTGATATAGGGGACAGAACATAGCTTTGAATATATATTCTAGTCTTTAATGAACTTTACTTCTTTGAACCTTCATGTTCTAATTTCTAAAGTAGGAAAAAATAGGCCAGGCACAGTGGCTCATGCCTGTAATCTCAGCACTTTCGGAGGCCAAAGTGGGAGGATTGTTTGAGGCCGGGAATTTGAGACCAGCATGAGTAACACAGCAAGACCTCATCTCAACAAAAAATCAAGAATAGCTTGATTCTCTGTGTTCCCAGGTACTCAGGAGGCTGAGTCAGGAGGATCCCTTAAGTCTGGGGGGGTGGGTCAAGGTTGCAGTGACCCATGACCACACCACTGTACTCCAGCCTGGGTGACACAGCAAGACCCTAAC
>NW_012101243.1:1654109-1656429 GCF_000951045.1 Mandrillus leucophaeus
CGGGGTTTCACTGTGTTAGCCAGGATGGTCTCGATCTCCTGACCTCGTGATCCGCCTGTCTCAGCCTCCCAAAGTGCTGGGATTACAAGCATGAGCCACCATGCCCGGCCCTATTATTGTTTTCAAAGAGCTAGAGACATACTTTTAGCTTTGTCTTAATTAGCCTCTTGAAGTTCTGTCTACTTAAAAATATTTTTAAAATTTTGAAATAATTTTAGACTTATATAAGAATTGTAAAAGTAGTAGCATTCCCAAATAGCCTTTATCTGGCTTCGCCTAATGTTAACCTCTTATATAACCATGGTGCAATTACTGAAACCAGGAAGTTAACATTGAAATAATACTATTAATGAGTCTATTTGTTCCAATTTTGTCAAGTTTTTTTTTTTCATGAATGTCCTTTTTTGGTCTGTGATAACAAATCCAGTTGTCGTATATTCTTAGTCTTCTCCAATCTGTTACATTTTCTTTTCTTTTCTTTTTTTTTTTTTTTTTAAGACAGAGTCTCACTCTGTCGTCCAGGCTGGATGACACTATCTTGGCAGTGGCACTATCTTGCTCACTGCAATCTCCACCTCCTGGGTTCAAGCAATCCTCCCACCTCAGCCTCCCAAGTAGCTGGGATTATAAGCGTGTGCCACAATACCTGGCTGATTTTTGTATTTTTAGTAGAGACAGGGTTTCACCATTTGCTGAACAGGCTGGTCTCAAACTCCTGACCTCAAGTGATCCACCCCTCTGGACCTCCCAAAGTGCTGGGAATATAGGCATGAGCCACTGTGCCTGGTCACATTTTCTTATTCTTTTTCTTCTCAAGATTTAGACACTTTTGAAGAGTACTAGTCAGTTATTTGTAGAATGTTTCTCAATTTGAGTTTGTGTAATATTTTCTTTTCTATTTTCTTTATTTTATTTTATTATTTATTTATTTTTTTGAGACAGAGTCTTGCTCTGTCACCCATGCTAGAGTGCAGTGGTGTGATCTCAGCTCACTGCAACCTCTGCCTCCTGTTCAAGTGATTCTCTTCCTTCAGGCTCCTGTGTAACTGGAATTACAGGTGCCCACCACCACACCCAGCTAATTTTTGTATTTTTAGTAGAGAAGGGGTTTTGCCATCTTGGCCAGGCTGGTCTCGAACTCCTGACCCAGGTGATCCGCCCGCTTCAGCCTCTCAAAATGCTGGGATTATAGGTGTGAGCTACCACGCCTGACCTTTCTAATATTTTCTTATAATGAGATTGAGGTTATGCATTTTTGGCAAAAATGATGTTATTCCCTTCTCAGTGCATCATATCAGGGGATATATAATGCTAGTAAGTGCTGGAATTACAGGCATGAGCCATCACCCCCGGACTTGTTTCTGTGATTTTGACTACTTTAGGATACTTCATGTGAGTGGACTCATACAGTGTTTGTTCTTTTATAACTGGCGTATGCTTATTTCACTTAGCATAATGTCCTCAAGGTTCATCTATGTTGTAGCACATGACAGGATTTCCTTCTTTTTTTAAGGCTGTGTACTCTTCTATTTTATATATATACATTTTCTTTATCCATTTGGATCAACGGACATTTGGGTTCCTTCTGTCTCTTGGCTATTGTGAATAATGCTGCAGTGAACGTGAGTGTGCAAATATCTTAGAGATCCTGCTTTGAATTCTTTTGGATATATACCCAGAATTAGGATTGATGGATTATATGATAATATGATAATTACATTGATGGTTCTTAACTGCAGTAATCATTATTGTGGTGTTTGTCTAATGATTTTTTATTTCCCTCATTCCTATGTTTATTAACTAGAATTCTATTGTAAGAAAGAGCTGTCACTTCTTCCCCATTTATTTATTTATTCAATTATTTATTTATACCAGTACGAGCTCATGGATGTTTATTTTCTTCTAAGTTATAATTCATTTTCTTCTTTTTTTTTTTTTTTTTTTTCGCTCTGTTGCCAAGGCTGAAGTGCAGTGGCAAGATCTTGGCTCACTGCAACCTCCGCCTCCCGGGTTCAAGCAATTCTCCTGCCTCAGCCTCCTGAATAGTTTGGATTACAGGTGCAAGCTACCACGTCCAGCTAATTTTTGTATTTTTAGTAGAGACGGGGTTTCACTATGTTAGCCAGGATGGTCTCCATCTCCTGACCTTGTGATCCATCTGCCTCAGTCTCCCAAAGTGCTGGGATTACAGGTGTGAGCCACTGCTTCTGGCTTATAATTCATTTTCCAGTTAGTTATTTTGTTGATTAGATTGTCTCAGTTTGGGCTATTGGGAACACCTTTTTTTGTTTGTTTGTTTGTTTGTTTTTTATTATACTTT
>NW_012101243.1:1657488-1673094 GCF_000951045.1 Mandrillus leucophaeus
AAAGAAAGAAAGAAAGAAATAGGAGGGCAGGTGTGGTGGCTCATGCCTGTAATACCAGCACTTTGAGAGGCTAAGGTGGGCTGATCACTTGAGGTCAGGAGTTTGAGACCAGCCTGGCCAACATGGTCAAACCCTGTCTCTGCTGAAAAAAATACAAAAATTAGCTGGCGTGGTGGCACACGTCTGTAATCCCAGCTATTTAGGAGGCTGAGGCAGGAGAGTTGCTTGAACCCAGGAGGTGGAGGTTGTAGTGAGCCGAAATCATGCCACTGCACTCCAGCCTGGGCGACAGAGCGAGACTCTGTCTCAAAAAAATAAAAAAAGAAATAGGAAAATATACTTTATAAGATTGTTGTGAGATAACGTAAGTAAAACACCAAGCATGTAGGTAGGTACTAGGCATACAGGAGAGCTTCAGTAAGTTGCAATTGCTATTTTTGTTGCTATTTATGTTCCTGTTACTTGGGAAAGTTTTCTCCTCTCTGTTTGAAATGAAACTGAAAAAAAAAAAAAAAAAAGTTGTCCTAAAATTACCTTTACCAAATTGCAACCTCTCCCTTGGTCTTAGTTTCCTCATCTGTGAAGTGAAAAGGTTGGACCAGAATATCTCTGAGATTTCTTCCAGCTCAAGTGCTGTTATTCTGAGTTACTGTTTAGTTCTTCAGTTGCCTTTTCTCCAAGCTAAACAGCCTAAATTCCTTTTGACCTTTCCACTAGGACCTTTTATTCATCTCTTTGATCATTCCTGTGGTTCTTTTTTTGGATGTTCTCCAAAGTTGTCCTCTTTGAAAAAAAAAATATCCACCTAGTTTTTATTGAGTAGTGACTTCATGCCCAGAATGGTGTTGAGCACTGGGACAGAAAATGAAAGATGTATAAGATGAGCTGTGCCCTGGTGGAGCTTATAGTTGCTAAAAGGAGCAGACGCACACACCCATGGTATTCAAGAATTGCTTGAGTTCATCCCAGCACCCCCTTTCTACTTCTCTGCCTCTGTCATTCTTGTTTTTTTATTTTTATTTTTATTTTTTGAGACAGAGCCTCGCTCTGTCACCCAGGCTGAAGTGCAGTAGCATGATCTTGGCTCACTGTAACCTCCACCTTCTGGGTTCAAACGATTCTCCTGCCTCAGCCTCCTGAGTAGCTGGGATTACAGGCACATGCCTGGCTAATTTTTGTTTTTTTTGGAGAGGGGTAGAGATGGGGGTTTGCCATGTTGCCCAGGCTGGTCTCTAACTCCTGGACTCAGGCAGCCCTCCCGCCTCGGCCTCCCAGAGCGTTGGGTTTACAGGCATAAGCCACCACGCCCAGCCTATTGATGTTTTTTAATCTAAGCAAGGAAAAATTGAGGTCTTTAAGGGTCGAGTGATTTTTTTTGTGGGAAGTGCAAGGACAAGAGTGGGTAGTACAAAAAAGTAAATGTGTGTGTTTATAAGTGTGTAGGTGTGGAGAAACTAGATGTTGTCTTTGATATTAGATACATAGGTACTTTAGTAGTTCAATATAGTGTGGAATGTTAGCTCATGAATAATGGTAGGATAGAAATACAGTGGATGGTAGGACAGCCACAGAAGAAATCCACTGGTTACTCCTGGAGCTGTGAGGAAAAAGAAGGATCTCATAGAACCTAGCAGAAGAGGACCCAACCCAAAGCACAGTTTGTGGAAACGGCTGTTGGCTGTGTTCTTTGAACCAGTTTAAGTGCTTTGTGTTTTAGATGGACCATTGCATTGATGTATGTGATGTAATGGGGAGGTGTTCTGTGTTTAGTCTGTGTTTTACAAAGCCTGCTTGATGCTTATGAATTAAAGCCTAAGTGTCCTTGGGACTGACCAGAAGAATCCTGACTAATCTTTTAATATCCTTGTTTGGAAAGAAAAGTAAATAGTAACATTCCACAATTAGAAATTCTATTTTTTCTTCATTAGGGTTAAATAAAAAAAATAATTTTCATTCCATGTGTTCCATTTCTTCTTGGAATAAACCAGAATTGAAGGGTAGTCCTCTTCCTGCTCCCTCTCACCTCTTTTTATTGTAAAGGTAATAAAGCATTAGTGAGAGTTTGGAAGCTAGATTATTTTATTTTATTTTATTTTTTTTTGCCAGAGTTATTTTGGCTATGGATTCTTACATTTATCCATAATTCTAACTGAACAAAATAACTCTCTGGTTTCTTGTGTGTTCTTTCTAAACTTACCTATATGCAGTCTAGGCAGTCATGTTTTTAACCTATAATTTTATACATATTATAAGCATTTTTTCATGTTAACAATAATAATCTCTAAGTAAACTGTGCACTCTGAGTGATGATGATGTGTCAGTCTAGATTCATACTTTGTATCAAATGCACCACCCTGGTGTGGGATGTTGATGGCCGGGGAGGCTGTGCATGTAGGGGAAGGGGTATGTGGGAACTCTGCCCTTTCCAGGCAGTTTTGCTATGAACCTAAAACTGCTGTTTAAAAAAAAAAAAAAATCCCAGCCAGGCACCCAGGCTCATGCCTGTAATCCCATTTTGGGAGTTCAAGGCATTTTGGGAGTTCAAGGCAGGAGGATCACTCACTTGAGCCCAGGAGTTTGAGGCCAGCCTGGGCAACATAGGGAGACACTGTCTCTACAGAAATACAAAAATCAGCAGGGTGTGATGACAGATGCCTGTAGTCCCAGCAACTCAGGAGGCTGAGGCACGAGAATTGCTTGAGCCCGGGAAGTGGAGGTTGCAGTGAGCTGGGATTGCGCCACTGCACTCCAGCCTGGGCAATAGAGCCAGACCTTGTCTCAAAAAACAAAAACAAAACAACAAAAAATCCTCAGTGGATACCTGATTTTCCACGGAGTGACTGAACTGTAATTAACCATCTCCTTAGTGAACTTTCCTCCCAGTTTTCATTCTGTATAGTATCTGGCACATAATAATGGCTATTTTATTGCCAAATTGCTTTTAAATGCAATGTGAACATTAAAAAGGTGGCGATTGTGATCCAAACAATAGTGTCGATGATGATAGTGATGATGGAAACTTCTGCTATTTATTGAGTGCCTATTTTGTGAAAGGCACTTTATATATCTTACCTTCTTTCATCCTTACTGCAACTGAGGTTCAGTAAGTTTTCCATGGCCACTGAGCTTGTTGCAGGTGGCAGAAGTAGGTTTTAAACCTAAAAGTGACGGGTGTCTTTGTTTTTTTTTCCTGATACACTTTACTGCTGCCCATATTTAAATAGATACTTACTACAATTCTGTTTCCTAGAGTTGACTTAGTTGTAGTTCCAGGTTTCCAGGGCTGAATTCTTTTTTTTTTTGAGACCGATTCTTGCTGTGTTGCCCAGGCTGGAGTGCAGTGGCATGATACCTCCACCTCCTGGGTTCAAGCTATTCTCCTGCCTCAGCTTCCTGAGTAACTGGGATTACGGGTGTGTGCCACCACACCTGGCTAATTTTTTGTATTTTTAGTAGAGATGGGGTTTCACCATATTGGCCAGGCTCTGGAACTCCTGACCTCAAGTGATCCACCCGCCTCGGCCTCCCAAAGTGCTGGGATTACAGGTATGAGCCACGCCACCCAGCCTTTGAATTCACTCTCTCCCTTTTTTTTTTTTTTTTTTTTTTTTTAACAAACAAGGTCTTGCTCTTGCTGTGTCACCCAGGCTGAAGTGATCATAGCTCCCTGCAGCCTTGATCTCCTGGGCTCAAGTGATCCTCCCACCTCAGCTTCCTGAGCAGCTAGAACTATAGGCATGCACCACCACACCCAGCCAATTAAAAAAATTGTAGAAATAGAGTCTTGCTCTGTTGCCCAGGCTGAGTCTTAAACCTCTGACCTCAAGCAGTCCTCTCACCTTGACCTCCCAAAGTGTTGGAATTACAGGTGTGAGCTCTTGTGCTTGGCCCAAATTCTTTTATTTCTTCAGGTATTCAACAGATATGTGTTGGGCATCTGCTATGTAGTAGACACCCTTGTAGGTGCTGATCTTAGATCTTCTTGGTGAGCTGATCACTGGGAAGTAGGCTAAGTAAGGTTGGAAAGATCCTATAGTCTTTACTTTGAAACAGCTCTGCTCAGATTAACCCTGTAAGTGCTCAGTGTTGCATAGATCTATGTTTCTATTCTTCAGTGGCCCCAGATGAGCCAGTCCCGAGTATGTGGATCAGAACAGATTCCTGGAATAGACATACAGCTGAATAGGAAGTATCACGCCACACATAAGGTGAGAATTATCAGTGCATTCTACGTTTATAGAGTGCTTTCACACAGGTGTTGTTTGGATCTCAACAAAATTGTTAGCTAGCTGAGTTTTAGCGAATGCAGAAGGTGAGGCTCAGGGGGTAAAGTGACTTGCCCAAGGTCACAAGGATGCTAAGTAAGTGGCAGACAAAATGAATTTTTTTTTTCAGGGACAAGATCTTGCTCTGTCACCCAGGATGGAGTACAGTGGGGCCATCATAGCTCACTGTAACCTCGAACTCCCAAGCTCAAGCTATCCTCCTGCCTCAGCCTTCTGAATAGCTGAGATTTACAGGCATGCACCACTGTGTACTGCTAATTTTTAAATTTTTTTAGAAACCAAGGTCTCGTTTTGTTACCTAGGTTGGTCTCAAACTCCTGGCTTCAAGCAATCCTCCTGCCTCAGCCTCCCTAAGTGCTGGGATTGTTTAAAAAATTTTTTTTAACAGATGAGGCCTTGCTCTGTTGCCCTGGTGGAGTGCAGTGGCATGATCATGGCTCACTACAGCCTTGAACTCCTGGGCTCAGGTGATCCTCCCACCTCGGCCTCCCAAAGTACTGGAATTACTGAGATTATAGGTGTGAGCCACCATGCCAGCCTGAATATTTGGACCTATTCTTCCATTGTCTTGTCCGGAAAACACTTAAGAGGAAAACGTATGAATTTTTTACATGTTAAAAATAAAGTGATATTTAACTTTTGGATAATTTTTTATTGGTTAAATAGCTTGCCTTTGCTTGGAGAGGGTTAACATTAGAACAGACTTTCCTTGGAGGTTATTTGCAAACTACAAGACTCATATTTTCTGTAGTCATTAATAAAATTTGTGAAACTCTTGCATTTACTTAAAAAATGCAAGAGTTTAAAAACATTCAGTACTTGATTGCAGTTTTGAATGACTTTTGACTGCTTTCAGGCAGTATTTTTTTTTTCCTTTTCCTATTACATCAATAAGCATAGAATGTTTTACTTCTCAGAATTGTTCTTGGGAGATGGGGGTCAAGATTTCCTTTTGAAAGTCCTCTTTTTGATAGAACTTTTATTCTAATACCCCACATCCGTCATCTGCTAGATATGGGTTAATAGACATACAGTCAATGAGGTGGGCATGTCTTGCTCTGAAATTTGGAGGGCATCTATTAGGTCCAGTTCCAAATGTGTTTTCACTGAATGATAAGATGCTTAAAAAAATGAAAATTAAAAATTGTAGGTGAAAACAAAAATCTAAGCAATAAAAATGCCCTCAGCCCGAGCATGGTGGCTCACACCTGTAATCCCAGCATTTGGGGAGGCTGAAGCAGGAAGATTGCTTGAGGTCAGGAGTTTGAGACCAGCCTAGGCAACAGGCTGTGGATCCTGCTCTCCACAGAACAACAGGCCATGGACCCCACCTCCACAGAAAATTTTAAAAATTGACTTGGAGTGATGGCATGCACCCGTAATCCCAGCTACTTGGGAGGCTGAGGCAGGAGGATCACTTGAACCCAGAAGTTTGAGGCTGCAGTGAGCTATGATTGTGCCACTTCACTCTAGCCTGGGTGAAAGGAGGAGACTCTGACTGTATTTAAAAAAAAAAAAAAATTCTCTCAGACCTGATGAGGAACAAAGCATTCTATTAAAATTTTTTTGCAACTAATTTTAGTTTCTTTCTTTTTGATTAATCAGCTTTCTACTACCAAAGGTTCCCCACAGCCTGTTGAGGAGAAGGTTGGTGCTTTCACAAAGATAATAGAAGCCATGGGATTCACAGGACCTTTGAAATACAGTAAATGGGTAAAGTCCTTTAAGTTCTTCTCATTTTTCCTTTTGGGCATTGTGCTTTCTGCTCCTCATAGATTTTTTAAAGCTTCTGCATTGCTTTCATGGAATTCATACATTATTTTGGATGTGAGGACGATCTGGCTGTGACATCTGTCACCGCATTGATCACTAGGGTTGATTCGGCTGATCTGGCTGGGTAGGCAGGTGTTCCCTTCCTTCCTGACCACTCCATATGCGACCTTTTTGAAGCTGTGTTCTTGATTGAAGAGGATGACCTTCTCCAATACAGGAGGACCATTCTTTGATCAAGGGTATATAAGTAGCTGCACTCCACTGCCAGAACCTCTGAGTAAGCTCTCAAGGTCCATATATTATTCTGAGAACTTCTCCAAAATATCTCTGCCCATGTGCCACAACCCCTCACTGCTTCCAGTCAGATCTATGCAACCTGTGGGACTGAACTAGTCCCTCCACCTGATTCCTTAGAAGCGTCTCATAGTAGCAGGCATGGCAACAAGACTGGGCTTTCCAGGCCCTTGCTGCATGTTATGTCATATATAGATGACTTCTGAGGGGTCACATGGGCCAAATGTTCTGATGGGCCACATTCTTAAGGAAGCATTACTTTCCGATGAACCTATATTTTATAAGGGATTTTCATTAAAATTTTACTAATCAGCATCTTTTTATTAAGTAATTAAGCCCACGATCTATTGTAATTCTTATTATGGAGGGATATTTGTTAGCTGTGTCAATCCCAGTCAACTCTTGGCCTAGCACATTATCTGTTATAATAGTAGTGGCTGTAAATGAATGAATGTCCTCTCTGCCTCAGATGTATACTGCCCCTGGGCTTTTATAATAATACCTCTGACCAAGTATAGAAATAAAACATCAGCAATTCAGTTCTTCTCAGACCACTTATCTCCTAGAACAGGTTGAGCATCCCAAATTGGAAAATCGGAAATCCAAAATCTAAAACGTTTGGAGTTTTTAGACATGATGCCCCAGGGAAATGCCCATTGGAGCATTTTGGATTTTTGGATTTGGGTTGCTCAGCTGGTTAAGTGTAATGCAGAGAATCCAAAATCCCCCCCAAATCCAAAATTCAAAACACTTCTGTTTCCGCACGTTTCAGATAAGGAGTACTCAACCTGTGATACCATTTCTCTCTATCACTATGGCAGAAATGCCTTTTAATGCCTTTCAGGGTTGCTGGAATATTGGGTAAGCCGAATCGGTCATAAGTCAAAGCAAGCCCACTCAAAGCAGTAGGGAAGATGTTTCTAGAAAATATGAAAGCTTTACTCAGAACAACCAAGTAATGCCAGTTACACCATTTTAACAAGTTGGATTCAAATTCGAATTTCAATTTTATTATAGACTTCTACTTGTGGTTTCTTCTTATGGTGTCTGGTTCTCTTTCTAACAGTTCTCACTACAGCAAGTAAGAGCTTCTCTCTATAATTACTCTTTTACCTGAATTCCGAAAAGTGAACAGTAATTCCACAAGCGTTTTGTTTTTAAAGGGCTTTGAAAAAATATAGAAAGAACACAAATACTGACAATGATATTCTTGAGTCCCTAAGGTATGAAGTGTCTTCTTAATTGCCAATGAAATATTAGTTATGTTCTTTAAAGTTGTATTTTTTAATATCTTAATTTTTTGACACTTGGTAATTGTTGGTATATTTGGTAATGTTTTTAAGTAGAATCTTTTCCCCTATTAAAAAAATGTTGTGCTTATGGCATTTGGATTTACAAACTTAAAGTATATGTTTTGTTTGAAAATTAGAAATTAAGAGGGAAGTCAAAACAAAAAAAAGAAAAGAGAAACATTTACAGTTTTATTCATTTCTTGGTGATTGGGTTCCACTTGGTTGCTACCATATGTTTTGTATAGGCTGTTTTTTTATGATTCTAGAGGGAAAATTGACTATCATTTGGAGGATTACTAAATCATCAGGAAAATTCCTTCACTCTTTTATCCTAAGTTAGCCTCTGATTTTTCTTGGTTCCCTTGTGATATCAACTAAATCCCTGATGTTTGCATTTTAAAACTCTTTTATAATGTGATAGTTGTACTTTCTATAACCTTCATTTTATTTTATTTTATTGTATTGTATTTTAATTTTATTTTTTTTGAGACAGAGTCTCACTCTGTTACCCAGGCTGGAGTGCAGTAGCGCGATCTCAGCCTACTGTAACCTCCGCCTCCCAGGTCCAAGCGATTTTTCTGCCTCAGCCTCCTAAGTAGCTGGGACTACAGGTGCATGCCACCACACCTGGCAGACTTTTATATTTTTAGTAGAGTTGGGGTTTCACCATGTTGGGCCAGCCTGGTCTCGAACTCCTGACCTCAAGTGATTCCACCTACCTCGGCCTCCCAAAGTGCTAGGATTATAGGAATGAACCACTGCGCCCAGCCTGTAACCTTCATTTTAAAATTTGTTACATCACAGTATCAAAGTATGACATTCTAGTGTAACTGAGATGTGAAAATGTATGTGTAACTTTTCGTTTTGAAAAACAGAACTGTTTTCAGCAATGTTGATTAAAATCAATATACTTGTATTGGATTGCACTGGCAAAATTATTTGTTTTGTGTTTTCACATGTATTTGATTAGGGAGTAAAATACCTGCATGTCTGTCCATATCAGCAGTATCAGCTATCTTTTCTCTTTTTCTTTAATGTTTTCATATATTATTCCCATGTTCTGTAATCATATTTAGGATCTTAAATGTAGCTTTTCCTTACCTATGTGAGTATCCTGAAATCATCATTTTTAAAAATTATCTTTATATGCAGTATCAGGTGAGATAAGGATAATATTTACCCAACTCAGCCACATGCCATAGAATAGGTTTCCATATGAGCATTAAGCCAAAAAGTTATTCCTATTCTGAAGGACACTGACAAACTGGAATGTATTCAGAGGTAGGCAGTAAGCCTTATGAAAGCTTTAGAAACTGTTAAGAATGGTTGAAGGAAGTAGGGATGCTTAGCCTGGAAAAGAGAAGACAGGATGATTCTTCTCAGGTATTTGAGGGGCAACTGTGAAAAAAAGAAGGTATTCCAGTGGGCAGAATAATGTTCAATGAATGTTACATGAAGCAGATTTTAAGTTTAGCAAAATAAGAATCTAACAAGAATTGTCCTCCGGTGGGATAGGTAGCCTTACAAGGTCGTTGGTCTTGTTTGAACAGAGGCCCAGATGGTTGACTGTGAATCAAGAATGCTGTAGAAGGATTTCCAGTAGACAATAGAAGGTTCAAATGATTTAAAAGACCTTTCTAACTCTTTTTATTTTTTTTGAGTTGGAGTCTCGCTCTGTCGCCCAGGCTGGAGTACAGTGGCGCGATCTCGGCTCACTGCAACCTCTGCCTCCCGGGTTCAAGCAATTCTCCTGCCTCAGCCTCCCAAGTAACTGGGATTATGGGTGCCCGCCACCACGCCCAGCTAATTTTTGTATTTTTAGTAGAGAGGGGGTTTCACCATATTGGCAAGCCTGGTCTCTTGGCCAGGCTAGTCTCAGAACTCCTGACCTCGTGATCCGCCCACCTCGGCCTCTCAAAGTGCTGGCATTACAGGCGTGAGCCACCTCGCCAGGCCCTTTCAAACTCTTACATAGCTGTTAATGCAATCCTTTTACTAGATTTGTTTTTCATCCTGTAGGATGTTAAAAAATGCATCAGTTCATGGGAGAGCAGATTTTCATTTCCTAAAGCTGTTCAAGGTGCCTCTCTTTTACTCAAGTAAAAAATGACTGATGAAGTCTTCTAAAGTTAAAATGAAATAAATATGAAGTCATCCAAGGACCAGACAGCTTATATTGACTGGTTGAAAATTCAGTCCCCTACCTCCTTAACTCAGATCCGTGCATGATTCTTGAAGAGGTTCTTTCCTCAAGTTATTATTTCTAATCTCTGTGTGATAGTCTTAAGGGACTTGCTTTAGAGATTTGTCCAGGAAAATGGCTCATCCAAGTATAAAGGCTTGGCCTTGCAGCAGAAAAAGTGAAGAACTATAAAATGCTCCTGATTGCCATAGCATAAGCACTGAAAACATACTCTGGCCAATCTGGTGAAGTCTTCATTGTTTGTGATGAATGCTTTTTCACAAACGTGTTGTTGGGGAAGCTTCCCTCTAAAGGAAAGTCTTGGGCCTTGGGCCTTAAAGGCAAGTCTCCAGGCAAGGTGATTAATTATGAACCCAGAGGATTTTACATCTAGGAATCTGAAGGAGACTACAAGTTAAAAAAAAAAAAAGATCAAGAAATAGGTGATTAGAAATTTTAAAGTTACATGCTTGTCTATAGCTGAACTGGGCCATAAGCTCTGTGAGAACAGGGATTTTTTCTGTTTTGTCTACTGCTCTATTCTCATCATCCAGATCAGTGCCAGGCACTGAGTTATGTACTCAGTGAATTATTGGATGAAGCAAGGAGCTGGGGCAGATGTCCTGAACTCCCTGTCTTAAGGATAGGAGTAGACCTGTCAAGGCCAAATTATTAGGATCGTGATATTATTAGATTATCATTAGTTTGGTAATGGCACAGACCAGTGCTTCCCAAGATGTGTTCTGTGGTCAAATACTTCCTAGAACTGCAAGTGTTAACAAAATTAAACAGGCTTTTTTTTTTTTTGTCTGTTGATATGGTGAAACTGATTGATTTGTCAGTGTTGAATTATCTTTGCATTCCTGGGATAAATTTCACTGGATTATGATATATTGTCCTTTTAAAAATATTGATGGATTTAATTTTAAAATATTTTTTTAAGGAATTTTGCATCTGTGTTCATGAAGGCTATTGTTCTGTAGTTTTGTTTTCTCCTAATGACCTTGGTTTTGATATCAGGATAAAGTTGGCCTTATTGAATGAACTGGGAAATATCGTTTCTTGTTTTGTGGCAGAGTTTGTGTAGATTTCGTAACATTTCTTTTTTTTCTTTTTCTTTTTTGTTTTGAGATGGAGTCTCACTCTGTCGCCAGGCTGGAGTGCAGTGGCGCGATCTCGGCTCACTGCAACCTTCGCCTCCTGGGTTCAAGCCATTCTCCTGCCTTAGCCTGGGACTACAGGCGCACACCACCATGCCCAGCTAATTTTTATATTTTTACTACAGATGGAGTTTCACCATGTTGGCCAGGATGGTCTCAATCTCTTGACCTCGTGATCCACCCGCCTCAGCCTTCCAAAGTGCTGGGATTACAGGCGTGAGCCACCACGCCTGGCTGATTTCGTAACATTTCTTTAGATGTTCAGTACAGTTCTCTAGTGATGCTATCTGGATCTGCAGTTTGCATTGTGGGAAGGTTTTTAACCACAAATCCAACTTATTTAATAGATATAAGACTATTCATGTTATTTATTTTAGTGAGCTTTGATAGTTTGTATCTTTTGAGGAATTTGTCCGTTTCATCTAAGTAATCACATTCATTGGAGTAAAGTTGTTCATAGTATTCCCTTATTATCCTTTTAATGTCTTTAGGATATGTAGTGATGTCTATTCTCTGATTCCTGATATTGAAAATTTGTATCTTATGTGTTTTGGGCTTTTTTTTTCCTTGATCAGTTTTATAGGTTACCAATTTTATTGAAAAAAAAAATTTGTTTTTTGAGGCGGAGTCTCGCTCTGTCACCCAGGCTGGAGTGCAGTGGCACGATCTCGGCTCACTGCAACCTCTGTCTCCCAGGTTCAAACGATTCTCCTGTCTCAGCCTTCTGAGCAGCTGGGACTATAGGCACGCACCACCATGGCCAGCTAATTTTTGTATTTTTGGTAGAGATGGAAACGTTTTGCCATGTTTCCCAGGTTGGTCTCCAACTTCTGGGCTCAGCTGATCTGCCTGTCTCCGCCTCCCAAAGTGCTGGGATTACAGGCATGAGCCACCACGCCTGACCTGGCTTTGATTTTCTATATTTTATTTTTCTGTTTCAGTTTTGTTGATTTCTGCTCTTTACTATATCATTCTTTCTGCTTGCTTTTAGGTTTAATTTGCTTTTCATTTCTAGTGTTTCATCATGGGTTTTGTTTAAATGTGGGCTTAGGCTGACTTACTCCCCAGATAGGGATATCTGATTTCTATTGTCTATTTCTATATGTCCTGTTTTCCCCTGTATTAACTTTAGACTGGAAGCTCTTAAAAATATGACAGATCTCAAATTATCATATAAAATATCTTAATTACAATCAGAGATGTAATCATTCCTTAATTTGTTATGGGTATTTCTACCCATCAGAGACACTTGCTTTAACTCTAGAGAATATAGAAAAATATGAACATTATATAGTTTTGGGTATAGTATGTTCTTGGTGACTTTAAACCTTAATATCATAGCTCCACTAAGTTCTAGATTGGTTTTTCTTCAGTTGCTATGTCATTCTCAGCCTGTATACATTTGTTTTTAGTCTATGCATATTTGAGTTTGTAACTTTCCCTGTTGTTTTAAGAAAAAATCAGCTTCTAGAAGCCTTGTTGATGTGCTCATTTATTTAGTTATATCCTTAATGAAATGTTTGGAAGTCCTTAAAATACCTGTTCCTGTAGTGCTGAGTTGGTCTTCAGACCTATAAGTCAACTCTTAAATAATTTATTTTTAGATTATTTTTATTAAGGCATAATTTATATACAGTGTAATATACAAATCTTAAGTATACAGCTCAGTGAATAAATTAAAACCACCACTCATATCAAAAGCCTAAGAGAGTTCCTAGTGCTTTGGGAATAGTAAAAGTTTGATTCTTATATTTTGCACTCATTAGAAACCCTTATTTACAGATACAATGTTAATCAGCAAACTATAAAACTAAAGAAAATCTGGAAAAAAGATACCTCTTATTCCATTGCCCAGAGATTTATAGAATAGATAGTAGTGCCTCTGAGGAAAGATTAAAGGCTTGAGGGTTTTTGTTTGATTTTGGCCAGAAGAATGTATAATTTTTTTCTATAAAGGATTTCAGATACTGAAGAGTTAGTATGAATAACGCTGAACAGTGATTTAGAGGCACAAATGTGGTGAAGTAGGTTGGAGTTAAATGAGAGATTTCATTTAAATATTGGAAAAGCCTTTCTGAGGTTTTCATGCTGAAGTCCTAAAATATGAAAATTGTGTAACGTCTGTATGAATGGCTAAACTCTAAGAAAACAAAAAAATATTTGTATTGGTTTAAATTACCTGAGAGAGGTTTGGACCCTTCCTTCTAGTTGAAGAAATATAAGATTCTGTGACCCATGTCTAATGGAAATAGAACATCCACTTGGTCATGTCTTGAGTTTGGTTTTATTCTCTTTGTCTAGAAGATTAAGATTGCGGCCCTGCGCATGTATACTAGCTGTGTGGAGAAAACTGACTTCGAGGAATTCTTTCTAAGTAAGTTATTGTTTGATAGTACTGAGAAGGAGAACAAATCTACATTTCATTTTTATGATTGTGTTTTAATACGATAGGTTTTTTTAGTCCCTAGTGAAACAGTTTTTCCTGCGCAAAGCATATAATCCAAACTGCCTATTTTTCTCTTTAAAAAAATTATTGTATGTATTTCTTTAGAGACAGGGTCTTGCTGTGTTGCCCGGGCTGGCCTGAAACTCCTGGGCTCAAGCAGTCCTCCCACCTTAGCCTCCTGAATAGTAGCTAGGACTAAAAGCACATGGCACTGTACCCAGCTGCTTTTCTTTTTTGATAGGGTAAACAGAGAGCAAAAGGATCCTATAAATAAAACATTTTGCTTATTTTGAAAAAACAAACAAACAAACTGTACTTTGACATTATCTCCCTTGTCCACATGTGCATCTTTTTACATAAGAGTATTCATAGTAAACATATTCTGTTTTACATTCTGGAATTTTTTTTTTTTTTTTTTTTTTTTGAGACAGAGTCTTGCTCTGTTGCCCAGGCTGGAGTGCAGTGGTGTGATCTTGGCCCAGTGTAACCTCCCTCTCCACCTCCCAGGTTCAAGCGATTTTCCTGCCTTGGCCTCCCGAATAGCTGGGATTATAGGCCTGTGCCACCACACCCAGCTAATTTTTGCATTTTTAGTTGACATGGGGTTTCACCATATTGGCTAGGCTGGTTTCAAACTCCTGACCTTATGTGATCCGCCCTCCTTGGCCTCCCAAAATGCTGGGATTACAGGCGTGAGCCACTGTGCCCGGCCCATTCTGGATGTTTTACTTAGCATTTTGACATGGACTTTTGGCCAGCTATTCCTCTTTTGTTTTTAAGTTTTGTTTTAATTAATCCTGGATTAATTAAAATTAATCCATAATTAATCCTGGATTAATTAAAATTAATCCATAATTAATCCTGGATTATGATTTTTCTCATGTTAAAAGATGATTGGGTCAAAAGGCACATATAATTTTATTATGTTTACCTCATTGATAAATTGCTTTCCAAAAGGGTTTTGCTGGTTTAGACTATCAGAAGCAGTTGATTGTTATCACAGTATTAATTTTGATGCTGTAAACAGTTATATTATTAACGAAGTTAATTAAAGCAGGTACTTGTAATTGGGAGAGATTAAATCATTTCCAGTTCCACAGATTTTGGAAGGAAATGTATGCTGTGTACTTCTGTGGTAATAGTCACATCCTCAAAGCAGCATACACCTAAATGTATACATTTGAGATTTTTCTCTAGCAGCAAATATTTACATATAATTGTGTTCACAACAATGAAGAAAGCTGGATGCAATTTTGGTTATTTAATAACTATTTTTTTGTTTTGTCTTGTTTTTTGAGACTTGTTTTGAGTCTTGTTCTATTGCCCAGTTTGGAGTGGAATGGCGCCATCTTGACTCACTGCTTCCTCCACCTCCCAGTTTCAAGTAATTCTTGTGCTTCAGCCTCCTGAGTAGCTGGGACTACAGGTGCATGCCACCATGCCCAGCTAATTTTTGTATTTTTTTTAGTAGAGACAGGGTTTGGCTATGTTGACTAGGCTGGTCTCAAACTCTTGGCCTCACGTGATCCACCTGCCTTGACCTCCCAACCCAAAGTTCTGGATTACAGGTGTGAGCCATGGGGCCTGGCCTATTTTAGTTTTTAAAAATCAAATAAATACAAATTATTTTGTTTATTTTACTGTCTCAGCAGACTGATACCAAAAACTAAAATACCATACTGAATTATAATTCCAATTTAATGTCCACCTTTCATTTCTTCTTTATTCATAACCTGGAAAGAATATTTTCCTGCTTCTTTGTTAGTCTAGGATAAGTTAGTCCAAAAGGAAAAAATATTTTTTCTCTACCTGATGAAGCTATTAAGATTAGAAACTGCTTTTTTTCTTTTTCTTTTTTTTTAGAGACGATCTTGCTCTGCCGCCTAGGCTGGAGTCAGTGGCTCTAGCCCTTTTACTGCATCCTTTTACTCCTGGCTCAAGCAGCCCTCCCACCTCAGCCTCCTGAGTCGCTGGGACTACAAACACATGCCATTATGCCTGGGTAATTTGTTTATTTTTATTTTTTGTAGAGACAGGGTCTATGTTGCCCAGGCTGGTCTCGAACTCCTGGTCGTAGGCCTTAAGTGATCCTGCCTCAGCTTCCTGAAGTGCAGGGATTACAGGCATGAGCCACCATGCCCAGCCTGGTTTTTTTTTTTTTTTTTTTTTTTTT
>NW_012101243.1:1673179-1679342 GCF_000951045.1 Mandrillus leucophaeus
GGGGTTTCACCGTGTTAGCCAGGATGGTCTCGATCTCCTGACCTCGTGATCCGCCCGTCTCGGCCTCTCAAAGTGCTGGGATTACAGGCTTGAGCCACTGCGCCCGGCCTTTTTTTTTTTCTTTAAGTGCCTTCGTGAATCCGTGTGTGAAGTATTTTTCATCATGTTTTTTTGAAACCTCATCCTCAGGCCGGGCATGGTGGCTCACGCCTGTAATCCCAGCACTTTGGGAGTCTGAGGCGGGTGGATCACTTGAGGTCAGGAGTTCGAGACCAGCGTGGCCAACAGGGTGAAACCCCTCTCTCTACTAAAAATACAATAAAATTAGCTGGGCATGGTGGTGGGCTAATCCCAGCTACTTAGGAGACCAAGGCAGGAGAATCACTTGAACTCGGGAGGCAGAGGTTGCAGTGAGTCGAGATCACACCACTGCACTCCAGCCTGGGCGACGGAGCAAGACTCCGTCTCAAAAAACAAAACAAAAACAAAAACAAAAAAACAACAACCCTCATCCTCAGACATCTATTTAATGTCTGTTTTATATTTGATTCAATAAATAACTCAGACATTTCTTAGAATTATTTTGAAAGGATGTTTACTAGATATCTTTGTCTTGGCCAGCTGTTCATTATTGAAGGTTCTTCAGTTAATATTATAGTATTGAATAATAAGACTTTTTACATATTTAACATATCGTGTTTCAATTCATAGCCTGTTGTAAACTACTTATAAAACTTAAGAAAAGTTTATAAATAACTTTTATACTATTAGCTCACATAGTATGCTTTTACATTTGTCTCACTTAGGAGTTACAAAATATTGTGGGCTAGGAAGGGCTTGTATTATTTTCATTTTGTTTTATTTTGTTTTCAGAAACAGTTGAACCTCAAAGAGGCTAAGTGACTCACCCAGGGTTGCCTAGCCAAGCCTTGAACCTGTGTTGTCTGGTTTAAAATCCAGGGATTTTTTCCACTATAACATATTGCCTGTGAATGAGTGTAATTGCAAATTAGAAAATGTAATACATTTTAGTATTTTCTGTATTTTGTTATATTTAAATGCAAACTATCTCTTTGAGATTTTCTATTGGTATTGGAAACTGATGTTTATACTAACTATAGTGTGTACCTATTGGTGAGCTTTGTCCTAGCTTAGCCTTTGAAGTAGTTACCTAGGGAGAAAGTAAATTTTTCAGTAACGCCACTCTTCAGGTTTTCTGAGACTCAGTTTGAGAATTTACTTTTGAGACCTATAGCATGTTCATTTTTATTACGTTCTATTGTGGCCCATCTTAGTCATTTGTGGGTAGATTAAGTTTTCATATCAAACCAAAGTGCTTCCAAACTGACTAGTGAATAAAAAGAGAACAAATCTAGAATATGCCATCTGGAGGCAGAAGATTACAAATATCTTTAAAATAATTACATTGACTTTCCTGTGGCTTGGATTCTAAAGAGTAGGTGAGACAGGTTTGAAATAAGAGAAAGGGGCTGGGTGCAGTGGCTCACACCTGTAATCCCAGCAGTTTGGGAAGCCGAGGCAGGAGGATCCCTTGAGCTGAGGAGTTCAAGACCAGCCTGGGCCAAAAAAAAAAAAAAAAGAAACGAAACAAGAGAAAGCAATACATATATTGCTTCCCAAGATTGTACTTTTTAAAGTGGTCATTGCTCACTTGGACTTGTGGTATTTTAGGGCTTAACTTTTGGAGTCCTGAGAATTCAGCCGCCCGCTGTTTCTTAGATATTTTGAGGATGTCTTTTGTCTGAGCGTGTTGCACTGATGAATACACAGCGGTTTGCTGACTGGTCTTTTAGAGATGTTCTGCTCTGAAGAGCACTTGGAGCAGAGGTGTTCAGTCAGTAGAGTTCCTGTTTAATTCCACAGTGTTGTCTGCAGACTGCTTTGTCTTTAACCCTTAAGAGACTGGAGGCATTGGAGAGGAGGTTCTTTAATGAATACATTCTGAGTCTGTGGTTGAGGTTTATCACTGATACAATCTGAAATAATTAATGAGGTTTTTCAAAGATAATTTCAATTCTATTTAAATAATTGGCTGAAAACCAACAATAGTGAATATTTATTGAGTACCTACTAACTTAACACTAACCATTTTGCTAAACATTTTATAGGCCTTATCTCATTCTCACAAAAATCTTACAAGGTCAGTTATCTTGTTTTTCTCATTTTTACAGAGAAGAAAATTGAGTAATTTTACCCAGTGTCACATAGTGAGTGAGAGGTAGAGTCAAAGTATTGAATCAGGCAGTCTGACCCCACATTAAATGTACAACCGTGTTATGCTGCCTTCCCGTAACAGTAATGAACTATTTAATTGTATCCAACTTGATGTCAAGAAAGAAAGTGCCTAGCTTCAGAAACGGAAGCACTGAATGTGCATTGGAGCAAGAGTGTGATCGTGGCAAAATAGTACAGCAGGTTTTAACTTTGAAATGTTTAAATGCATTTCACTGAACTAAAGAATCTGCTGTATTTTTGCGTAGTTCACAGTCAACAGTCATTGGTGTTACTTTTTAGGGCTTTACCCTGTGGGTTTCTGTTCTGACACCAGTGTGTATAGGGACTCAATCATATGCCAGCACTTTTCCCACCCTCAGCCCTGAGGTGACCCCAGAAGGGGAAATTGTGACCCACGTCCAGCTGCTGGCCTGTCTGTCTGTCTGTGCTTTCCAGCCCAAGAACTGATTCCCTCTCTGAGAAAATTGGAAAGGCTCCTGGAGGCTGCCGAGAAGCTTTGATGTAGAGGTAGCAATTGAACAGATTGTCCTTTAGAAGCAGCCAAATTTCATTTTCCAGATTGAAAGACAGACTTCCAAGAAAATTTTTCTTTTTAATGTTTTGTTCTAGCATCCAAAAAAGACCCAACTTCAGATCCGGGCTTGAGAGTTTCTCAGGGCTATTCTCGTCTAGGTGGAGGGTGGTTGGCCCATTCTCAGATGGCATGTGTCTTAATAGCTGTATGGCTGGCCAGACCAGCCTTCAGCTCCCTCCTGCTGGGCTCTGAGAGGAAGTCAACTTGACAGCTGCTAGGCACCTCCCAGTAAGCTCACCAAAGTATTTTGGTGTCACTTTGTGACAGACTTGGATTCAAACTGCAGCCCTGCCACTAGCTTGTTAATATTGTGGCTGCCCACATGTTACTTAGTTTGAGTCTGTTTCCTCATCTCTAAAATGAGGAGTATAATGCTTCCCTCCAGCGTTAAAGTGAGGATTGAGTGAGATAATGTATTGACATGGCTTGCAGTAGATCTGGTATGCAGATGGGCTCTTAGTGTTAGTTTCTGATAGTGGTATTAGAGAGGCTGTTAGAGCAGGATTAAGAACACAGTGTTTGGAATCAAGTAGATCTGAATTTGATCTCAGGTGTCTCTTTTCATGACCTTGAACAGCAATTGTCTTGGTCTCTCTGAGTCACTTTTCTTACCTGTCAATTTGGGATATCAATGCCTACCTCAGGGTTGTTGGGAAGATTCATTGAGCTCATGGATGTAAAGAACCCAGTAGAACATCTGGCACGTAGTAAGCCTGCAGTGAATTACAGCTCTTTATTACTGGTGCTGTTAATGTACCTCACAGGGGTCCGGGCCTATGTTTTATCTCCTAGTGACCCCTCTTTGTTATCATTTAGTACCTCGTATACCTTGATGGTTGCTGAAAAGCAGAGAATAGTGCTTCTTTCTTGAGTCATTGCCCCAAAGGACAGATTCTACCATAAGGGCCCAAATTCCCCACTTATTTATTCTCTTTTTGCATCTTCCTCTTGCTCTGGCTTTTCTCCCTGTTATGTAATAAGGAGGGCACATTCAGTGGGAGACTCCTCATCCAGCAGGAGGCTTTTCTTAGCTGAGTGAGAATTGAGAGGCTTTGATGTCTGGGCACAGAACTAATTTGTGGGATCTGAAACCAAGGAGAAGCCCTTCCCAGTTTTGTTATTTCTGGGGGGTGATGAACAGCCTTTCACTAAATACAATATGCTTTCTTATTCAGCTGCAGCTCCTTAGAGCCCTGACTTTTTTCGCCTGATCTTTTCTTTTTCTTTTTTCTTTTTTTTTTTTGAGACAGGGTCTTGCTCTGTCACTCAGGCTCAAGTACAGTGATATGATCTTGGCTTACTGTAACCTCCACCTCCCTGGCTCAAGTGATCCTCCCACCTCAGCCTCCCAAGTAGCTGGGACTATAGGTGCATGCCACCATGCCCAGCTAATTTTTGTATTTTTTTGTAGAGACGGGGTCTCACTATGTTTCCCAGGCTGGTCTGAAACTCCTGGGCTCAAGCAATCCACCCGCCTCAGCCTCCGTAAGTGCTGGGATTACAGGTGTGAGCCACTGCACCCAGCTCCTGGTCATTTCTTTTGGGCAAATCATTTAGCACACCCATATCCATAGCACATTGGGTACCTTACAGAAAGAAGACAGGAAAAGGATACTAGAAAGACTTAAGCCTCTCAGTGCCGCCCAAGTGAAAAAAGTGAGGGAGTGTTTGCCTAGCTTTTCAGAATTCAAGCCCATGGAGGGAAAATACTGTAGAGTCACACGGAAGCTAGAAGGAACCATAGAAATAATCTAGGCCACATTCCGCAAGGTGAGAAAACCAAGACTCAAAGGGCAGAAGTGATTTGTCCAAGGCCACATAACAAGCTGGTAACAGGGCTAGAACTAGAAGGCTGGTGGTCAGACTGAATTCAATGTTTTGTTTTTGTTTTTGTTTTTGTTTTTGAGACAGAGTCTCACTATTGCCCAGGCTGGAGTGCAGTGGTTCGATCTTGGCTCACTGCAACCTCTGCCTCCCTGCAACCTCTGCCTCCCGGGTTCAAGTAATTCTCTTGCCTCAGCCTCCTGAGTAGCTGGGATTACAGGTGTCCACCACCATGCCTGGTTAAGTTTTATATTTTTAGTAGAGACGGGGTTTCGCCATGTTGGCCAGGCTGGTCTTGATCTCCTGACCTCAGGTGATCCGCCCACCTTGGCCTCCTAAAGTGCTGGGATTACAGGTGTGAACCACCGCATCCATCCTTTTTTTTTCTTTTACTCCTGGCGCACTATGATTCAATGTTCTTTTATCCCATAGTCTCTCCCTATTGTTCTACTGGACTTTTCTGCAATAGCATAATCAGAGAGCGCTGTAAGTACCGTGCCTGCCAATGTTTAAAATATGGTCAGTATGCCTCCTTTAAACCCTCACATACTTATACCTTATTGTTATTTTCTAGGGTGTCAGATGCCTGATACATTCAATTCATGGTTTCTTATAACCCTACTCCACGTCTGGTAAGTGAGCAATTTAAATGAAGTCACTAAATGTATTTTTTTTTAAACACTGTTGACTTGTAAGGTATAGCCCTCAGCAGGGCTGATTATATGAAATGGCAGTTGTTCAGGTGTTAAAAACTGTTCCTTTCATTTTAATAACTGGTGTCTTAAAGCACATTTTTATTAAAGGTCAAAGCATAGGCCCAGAAGAAAACTAATATTTGTAGGATTTTTTCAAAGAACACCTAACCCAGTGAACAATGCTATCAGTATCTCTTAAGAGACGCTATGAGCTTGGATGGAAAGTTTTCTCTCCCTTGGCTGTTTTAGGAAAGTTCACATTTACGTAAAAGTGGTTTGAATTGTGAGAATCCGTGGTCATTTTCATTGCTGGTCATCAGAAACCTATAACAAATTATAGCACTGACATTTACGCCTGTACCTCTAAAATGTGCATACAAGTTAGCTTCATGCCAGGTTTGTTGCATGTAAAAATATTTAACACCTTAAACAGTATATTTTTTCTTCAGCTGTGAAATAAGTAGCCAAAAAAAATCAATTTTTCATCTAACGTTACACAGTATTAAAGGTCAGAAGGATATAGGAGAGTTGTTGAAGTGGGGGGCTGGGGAATGTATTTATTGAACTGCCAGATCTTGGGAAAGTAAATTCTGGAGAACTAAGTTTACTACTTTGACCATAGTGAGTATCTGAGGAACATGGGAATGGCTGCCCTGTCAAAAGAACCCTTGTTTGAGACTGCCTTCAGCTGAGCCTTTGCATCGCACAACTGACTACTATATACTTTTTGGTTTTGATCACCTCTGAAATGTTTCTTCCTCTGTACTCACACAGTTACACTGAGTTTGGCTTAGGGGGCCTAAAGTGGCAGTTT
>NW_012101243.1:1679392-1687835 GCF_000951045.1 Mandrillus leucophaeus
TTGGTTTTGATCACCTCTGAAATGTTTCTTCCTCTGTACTCACACAGTTACACTGAGTTTGGCTTAGGGGGCCTAAAGTGGCAGTTTATTTTATGCTTTTTTTTTTTTTCTTTTTTTTTTTTTTTAGACATATTCTCACTGTGCTGCCTAGGCTGGAGTGCAGTGGTGCAATTGCGGCTTACTACAACCTCCGTCTCCTGGGTTCAAGTGATTCTCGTGCCTCAGCCCCTCTGAGTAGCTGGGATTACAGGAGCCCACCACCATGCCCAGATGATTTTTTTGTATTTTTATAGAGACAGGGTTTCACCATCCTGGCCAGGCTGGTCTTAATCTCCTGACCTCAAGTGATCCACCTGCCTTGGCTTCCCAAAGTGCTGGGATTACAAGCGTGAGCCACCGTGCCCAGCCTATGCTATCTTTTTCTAAGCAGTAGTTTATTAAGTGCACACCATGTCCTGGGCGCTTTGTGGGAACTAGAGAATAGTTCTCAAGAAGCTTACAGTCAAGTGAGGGAGATAAGTTGTGTAATATGGTCAATTATAAATCAGAGTGCCTAAGTTATATAATAAATATGAGTGAGAAGTACTTATAGGATCACAAAGGAAGCTGCAACTATCAAAACCCTTATACTTCTACCTGTTAGTTCTTTGAAATGTGCCACGCATCAGGCAGCTTAGAAGGCACACTGCCTTCCTATTGTCTTAATGGTGAAGCTTAGGGCATAGCATTCAGGGAGGGAAGCTGGATATATTGAGGGGAAAAAGTGCTTTTTCAGGAGAGGAGGACGGCAGAGGTGGCACTGTAAAATTACTCACTGGAAAGGTGGGAGGGTTGCAAGAAGGCTAGGGTGTTCCCAGAGGAACTCAAAGATAATATTCAGAACCTGTATGAAAGACTCTTTATTGCCCATATAGCTAGAGGTATCAGTGTTAGAGGGAGTGGATGGCAAAATAAAATATATAATCCCTGTGACCACATCCCAAGGTCAATACCCGACTAACAGCAGCTGGGAGAACCTTGAAACTACTTTTAGTTCTTTAAAGTTTCCAAACTGCCTGCTGAATCTTCCTTGCTGAGGTTGGTTTAATTTCTGAGGAGTAGGGTGTACCACCCCTAGTTCAATCGAGAGAGGGAAGCTGTCTGCTTCAAATCTACGCTTGATTCCCCTTCCGCTCTTTCTCTCCCCTAGTTCTGATGGTCTGCAGGGTTTGGTGGAAAGAATCTGTAGCTTTTCAGTTTGAATCAGCACGCTCTTCTTGAGGACCTCCTGTGTGTGCAGGACCATGGGATGTTGGAGAGAAGGGTATGACATGTGTTCTTTTCTGGTCGTTTCTTTTGGGCAAATCAGATACAGGCTCTGTGTCTGGATCTTCAAGAAATGTTAAGTCTAGTGGAAAACAGACGACATAAAAGCACGATTGCCTATAATGCACGACAGTGAAAGAAATGCTGTGCCCAAGACACAGGCAGATGCAGTGGAAGCACGAAGTGGTGTCACTAAATCCAGATTTGGTGATGGGGTGGAGTGTTGAATAAAAAGTGGCTTTGTGGTAGAGGTGACATTTGAGATGCACCACGAAGAGTGACTAGAATTTCTGTCAGAGAAAGGGTGGGCATTTTAGGTTGAGGAAATATTGAGAACAAAAGATAGAACATGTACAAGAACATGGAGTATTTGAGGGCAGCCAGTTGCCTGACATGTCTGGGGCAGGTTTACTGAGGAATGTAGTGGAAGGGTCACCAGGAAAGTAGTTAGTTTGGGGCTCAGTTGTGCTGTGATACTTCAAGAATTGGAGAACTCTTTCATCTAATGGAATGGAGGAGGACGGGGGGCGGGGCAGGCAGTTAGGAGGAATGATGGATCCCCCCCAAGCCATGTTCTATTGGCCCTGCTCTTTTAGCCTGAAGCTCTAGGAGGGTAACCAAAGGATAGCCACATCAAGGTTACAGGACTCAGTGGACTTGCTAGAAGCGTAGGGGTTGAAGTACCTCTTGGAGGTGGTAGTGTGGGGTGGGGTAGGAGGCTTAGAAAACAGTTAGAAAAGTAGAAATAATGCCTCCTCCCCCAAACAAAACCAAAACCAAACAAACTCTTAATAAACAAAAATACCCTGGTGGCTGACATTTCAGAAGGTTTGCTTAGGTTCCCAAGGGTAAGGGTTCCCTGTTGACTCTTAGAATAAGGATAAGATTTCTCACACCCTGTTAGTTCCCTGGAGGAAATGGTGTTTCACTTATCCTGTCTGCTTTTTTTTAGTTTCACAGTTTTTCTGTGGTTTGGGATTTAGGACTGGGACGCCCTCCAGCTCCTAGAGGACCCTTATCAGTTGTATATTCACTTGAGCTTGCAGCTGCAATGACTATGTGTTCATTGTCTTTGCTGAACAAGATTAGTGTTGACTGTGGCTGCTGAAAAAATGCTGAGAAAGGCCACTGTCTTCGTTGTCCAGCATCCCCACGTGGACTTGATAAAAGCAGGCCTCCTCCCCTATTCCCTATCTTGGCCACTGGCATCATGCCCACACCAGAAACCTGGGAGCCCTCCTTTGTCTCTTCCCTCACCCCTTCACCTGCTCAGTCACCTAACTCAAACTTTTTTTGACCCTGACCCATAGTAACGAATGCATGTTACTTTGTGACCAGAATGGACATGTGAATGGACACATGAATCTGGTACAAAAGTTCTGTAAAATTTATCCTTGTAATGTCAGGTAATCTCTGATACTTTCTTTTCTTTCTTTCTTTTTTTTTAGTTTTAAGGAGCAGGGAGTTTAATAGGCAAGAAAGAAGGGAGAAGGAAGAAAGAAGTAGCTCCTCTGTACAGAGACCAAGGGAGGGAGGCTCCAAGGCCGAGAGAGGGAACCTCCGATATTTTCTATTTCATTTGAATTCATTTTAAACAGACATTGATGATGTCACCCACTAAATTGATTACACTGAGTTGCAACCAACTGTACTTGAAAAGTGGTCTTTGGCCTCTAGCTTCCCTATCCCCATTCTGTTGGCCTTCTCAGTACAAATGGGGTCAGCACACACAGAAACACACACATACACACACACACACACACACACTCACTCCTTAATATTCTCTGTTGTTCTCAGAATAAAATACAAGTTTTGGCCGGGCCCGGTGGCTCACAGTTGTAATCCCAGCACTTTGGGAGGCTGAGGTGGGCAGATCACTTGAGGTTAGTAGATCAAGACCAGCTTGACCAACATGGGGAAACCCCGTCTCTACTAAATATACAAAAAAATTAGCCAGGCATGGTGGCGGGCACCTGTAGTCCCAGCTACTCAGGAGGCTAAAGCACGAGAATTGCTTGAACCTGGGAAGCTGAGGTTGCAGTGAGCTGGGATGGTGCAACTGCACTCCAGCCTAGACGACACAGCGAGACCCCATCTCAGAAAATAAAATAAATAAATAAAATAAAATAAAATAAGTTTCATATCACTGCACTCACACCTCTGATCAGATGTGACCTATGGTGCCTTTACTAGTCTCATTTGTTGCTATTCTAGGCATCATTAGCATCACTACTCCCTTCTCTGCAAGAAAAAGCAAAACGATATAGTAGAAATATCAAGTCTTCTGCACGAAGTTTCTTCTGCCCAGAAGGCCCTTCCCCCTCCTCTCCACCTGACAAATTCCTGTTTTTCCTTCAGTATCCAATTCAGGTATTATCTCTGCTTTGAAGCATTCCCTTTCTTCTGGGCAGGGAGATTTATGTAGTTGGAATTTGTGTTGGCATTGTAAGTGTTAACAGATTTGTAGAGAAATTGAAATTGTCATGGAGCACTAGTACCTTCTCAATGCAGAAATTAATTTTATACAATGGAATGGAACTAATAAAATTAGAACATACCTGTAATGAAGGTAGGATGGAGAGGGAGTAAAATGTAGTCTGTTTTTAAAGATTATTTTAAAGTCAGGTATTTCATAAATATACTTACTACAAGGTGTTTTATGTATATTATCTTTTATTTATTTACATATATTATTTCACACATGCTCACAACTTCTTTATTCTCATGTTACATATGAGGGATTAGGGGCTTAGAGAAGTCAGAGAACTTTCCCAAAGAAGTAGTTAGAATGTGGTGGAGAGGAAATTCAGGTGCTGGTCTGGCTAACTCAAAGCACTAAGTTGCTTTCCTCTTTAGTAACTATAACTACTAAAGTAACTAATTAAATACTTAAATTAACATTAATTAATACTTAAGTACCTGCTTAAACATAGATTCATAAAATTATGGCATTTATTCTCTTGATTGAAGGCACTGTGTATAGCAGACAAATTTATTTCGTGCCCTCTTAGGGCTTAGGTGAGAAGAGAGACATTAAACAAATCACAGCTGTGATAGGTGTGATGCGAGGATGTGACAAGGTATGTGGGAGAAGCTGGGCGTCTCATTTAGTTTAGGGGTGGGTCAGTCAGGGAAGGCTTCACTGAAGAGAACATTTATATTGACACCTAGAGGGTGAATAGAAGTTAGCAAGTGAAAGAGTGGATGAAAGAGCCTTCCAGCTAGAGGGATCTAGTGATTTTCAAACTTTTTATCAGCAGAGTCCTTTTTAAAAATGAAATCTTATGCTCAGCCACCAAATATGATATATATGATAAAAGGAGGTGGGAATGACCTGCTTGCTTCACATCTTCACAACATGCCCACTGAAAAAAGACCCTTAGGTAGTTCCATGGAAACTCAGAATGCAATTTAAAAACTACAGATCTAGTCCACTTCTCTCATTTTGCAAATGGGGAGACAGTTTTGGCAATGTTAAGGAATTGTCTCAGGCCACTTACTCAGTAGTGGAGGACCCGAGACAACTCTGAAGTTAACTGTGGTTACCTGCCCCTTCTAAACACTTTGCTTCCTTTCTGATTGTCCTATTTGGTGGTCAGGGGATAGGGGTCTCTTCCCCTGAGTATGAACATGTCATATGAGCATAGCAAACATTTACGGATCACCAGCTGTATGATGGGCCCCATGTTTCGTGGCGCTCACTATGTGTGTCCCGGGAGAGGCCACCGGTAAACCTGAAACTAGCACAGGATGATGTACAGATTATATGGGATCACAGGGGAAGGGGGGTTGCCTGGGGATGGTCAAGGAAAGCAGTTGCCTTGGACTTCTGGGGGCTAGAACAGACTATGTGGGATTGAGGAGTAATTAAAAGGCAAAGAAGTTATTGTAAACTACTTTTTAAGAAGTTTCAAATGAGGGGATGATCACTTGAGGGAAAAACAGTTTAGAAGGGAAGCATTTAGTTGTTTTTTATTTTAAAGTGGGGGAAACACTGGAACGATTTTGTAAGCTGAAGGGAAGAAGCCTTTGGGAAAGAAGAGAAGGAATTAAAGTGTGGGGATGGGAAGAGGTTGGAAAGCAGACTGGTGCCAGTCTCAGTGCAGCCAGAGAACTGCGCTGGCAGACACTGGCAGCCTCTGCAGAGGCTCTTTAAAACCACCACAGCATTTTTATTGTAGCTGTAGGGCATTCAGGCTTCTGCTGGATTCCAGCAACCCCAGGCCTGCTATACATGGTGAGCCCTGGCCATGTGCACATCCTCTTTTACCCTCCCCCAGCCAGAGTTGCAGTGTTCAAACACCCACGCTTGTAGCTTTATTGCCCAAAGCAAAGGCCTATGCAGCAGCATTTTACCAACATTACATACCCTAAGTGCACTGATACCCGCTACCCAGGGGCTTATTCTTTATAGTGGGTCTGACAGGCAAGCTGCAGGCCAGGTGTAGCTCTTGGAGGAGGCCTGTTGTCAGGTGAGATGGCTTCAGGAAGTACCTCACCCAACTTGTCTGTGTGCCCACAGGTTGTCCTGTGGCCCTCATGCTCCCCCCAGAAGGATTAGGCTTCACGGTGAGGGAATTTGGGAAACCAGGTGGAGATAGCCTTGTACACAGCCCTGGAAAAGGGTCAGCGTGCCAGCTTACAGATCAATAAACTCATTCATTAGCACACTGCTGGGGCTTGAGTGTAGCCATCTAGGCTCTGCTTTCTTGGCCTCAGCTGGTGACAGCGTAAGGGAAACAAGCTGTGTGAAAGTCCCCTTTGGGATTCCTTCATAGCAGCCAGAGTGACAAACCTGCCCAAGTGCCTGCTAGTCTTTATTAATTCAAAATCAGATCTACTCTAAGCAGCTTATAAACTACCATGCCGGAGAAACAAGGCCAAAACACAACTGGCATTGTCAGAGGGCCCAAACAGAGCGAGCGAGACAGGATGCTCAGAGCTGCCAGTACCTGGCAGGAGGTCAGCATCAGGAATAACAAGAGTCTTCCCTCCCAGATTTAGGCTGAGAGGAGGAAATCATAGCTAGGAAACTCTCCTGTTCCTTTGAACTCTGCAGACAGTATTGTTGCCTTCCTACTTGTCTTATTTAGCAGGAAGAGGTTCTTGATGCTGTGTTATCACAGAATGGGGGAAAAAGGGGGGAGCTCAGGCTTCATTCCAGCCCCTTTCTTCTCTACTGTGCAACCTTAAGTTACTTAACCTCTTCAGAGTGTGTTTTCTTTTCTGTGAAACAGGGATAGTTAGAATGTTCTGAGAGAGAATGAATGTAAACGCATCTTACAGTGACAAGTTTCATATTACAGAACTTAGTAAATGATAGTAATCATTATTATTATTTTACATAAGGCAGGATTGATAGCTTCAGCCCTTTATCATTTGATACTCCTAGTGAGTGACATTTTCTTCCTTTGTCCTGTCTCCATGCTTGCTTGCCTTTTAGAGATATCTGGGTGCCAGGTTTGAACACTCCTTTTTTTTGTCTTTACTTTGCTAGCTGGATTATTTGCCTTTCTTATATGTAAAAGAGATCAGTATTATGTATGAGCCACTGGAATCACTGAGAGACAAGGATAGTACTGTGAAGCTTAAAACCTAAATAATAAATTGTGGGTTTAAGAACATCATCAGGCCAGGCGCGGTGGCTCACGCCTGTAATCCCAGCACTTTGGGAGGCCGAGGCAGGTGGATCACTAGAGGTCGGGAGTTCAAGATCAGCCTGACCAACATGGTGAAACCCTATCTCTACTAAAAATACAGAAATTGGCCGGGTGTGGTGGTGGGTGCCTGTAATCCCAGCTACTCAGTAATCCCAGCTACTCAGGAAACTGAGGCAGGAGAATCTCTTGAACCTGGGAGACAGAGATTGCAGTGAGCCGAGATCACACCACTGCACTCCAGCCTGGGTGACACATCAAACTTGGGAGGAGCACCTTGAGTTGATCCTAAACAGAGAGTAGTAGCTTCTGCACAGATTCAGTCAATATTCAGAGTAGGTGCTTAGTAATACTTATTCAATAAATGATTAATTAATATAGGAATCTTTCTCATTACAAGATAGTTTTTAAAGTTTATTTTGTATTTTTTTTTTTTTTTTTTTTTTTTCCTGGATACAGATTGGCACACTGATATTTTGCTTTTTTTTTTTTTTTTGAGACGGAGTCTCACTGTTGATGCCAAGGCTGAAGAGCAATGGCGCGATCTCGGCTCACTGCTGCCTCTGCCTCCCAGGTTCAAGCGATTCTCCTGCCTCAGACTCCTGAGTAGCTGGTACTACAGGCACCTGCCACCACGCCCGGCTAATTTTTATATTTTTGGTAGCGATGAGGTTTCACCAGGTTGGCCAGGCTGGTCTCGAACTCCTGACCTCAGGTGATCCGCCCGCCTCGGCCTCCCAAAGTGCTGGGATTACAGGCATGAGCCACCGCGCCCAGCCTGCATTCTTAAGGGCATTTTTTATTTATTTTATTATGTTTTAGCATAGAAGTGTGTTATTCCCTCCATAATGCCCCCTGTCCTCAGTTCCCCCTCGTTTCCAACAGAGGTCTGACATTATGACTTTAAATCAGTGACAAAATGTAATTTGACCTCTCAATGTGAAATTTAGACATTTATTATGAAGATATACACCCATGATGTGATTTAAAGTGAGCTGTATTGTGAAATAGCTTACTTAATGACTCAACATTATTCTTATATGGTCAGAGTCTGTGACAAGTGTTGGCTTTGTTTTGCAGTGGGTAGCAGGATCTTCAAGTCTTTAATTTTTATTAACCATTTTGACTTTGTTTTATTTTTCTTTCTTTATTTATGTCTTTTTATTTTTATTTTTATTTTTTTTGAGGCAAGCTCTCTCTGTGTCTCCCAGGCTGGAGTACAATGGCACAATCATAGCTCACTGCAACCTCCACCTCTGGGGCTCAAGCAATTCTCCTGCCTCAGCCTCCCAAATAGCTGGGACTACAGTCATGCACGACCATGCCCCACTAATTTTTGTTTGTTTGTTTGTTTGTTTATTTTGAGACAGTTTCTTGCTCTGTTGCCAGGGTGGAGTGCAATGATGTGAACTTGGCTCACTGCAACCTCCACCTCCCGGGTTCAAGCGATTCTCCTGCCTCAGCCTCCCAAGTAGCTGGGA
>NW_012101243.1:1689210-1690368 GCF_000951045.1 Mandrillus leucophaeus
TGACCTCGTGATCCGCCCGTCTCGGCCTCCCAAAGTGCTGGGATTACAGGCTTGAGCCACCGCGCCCGGCGTAATTTTTTCTTAATGTCTGAGAATAGTACGTTGGCTGGGTGTGGTGGCTCACGCCTGTAATCCCAGCACTTTGGGAGGCCAAGGCAGGAGGATCACTTGAGCTTACGAGTTTGAGACCAGCCTGGGCAATGTGGTGAAACCCCATTTCATCTCTGCAGGAAATACAAAAGTTAGCTGGGCGTGGTGGCACATGCTTGAAGTCCCAGCTACTGGGGAGGCTGAGGTAGAAGGATGACTTGAGCCCAGGAGGCAGAGGTTGCAGTGAGCTGAGATTGTACCACTGCTTTCCAGCCTGGGTGATAGAGCCAGACCTCGTTTCCAAAAAAAAAAAAAAAAAAGATAGTATGTGTAGAGTGCTAGCACAAAAGGGAAGATAAAGAAGGTACCATTTATGTAAAAAGAATACACACATACATAAACTTGTGTGTGTATAGGTTATATGTGGAAGGTTTCCTAAGAAGCTAGTAGCTGAGGTTGCCTTTGGGAGAGGAACTGGTTGGCAGGGGATGAAGGTAGGAAGGAGACTTGGTTTTTATTACTATGTACATGTATTACCTATTCAAAACGGTTATCAAACAAGAGTAAATTGAACGTGATAGGCTTCAAGGTCAGGTGGCCTAAGAATTGGTATTCAGCTGCTTGTCTGGACATTCCAGGCAGCTGACTGTCTTAAGATTTCGGCCCAGCCTTGAGCTCTGCTTTTCCCTTGAAGAGGATAAACAAAAAAGTCCTTCACAATAGGACTACTTTTCTGTCCTTAACTACCTAGTGAATTTGATTCACAAACTCAGGGAAAGAATTAGGTGAGCATTTAATTAGCTGAATGTGGTGCTGGTGATTGGACAGTCCTCTGGATCAGAATCTTATTTTCCCAGTAGAACTCATGGGAATCTTCAGTAACTTCAGGTTGATAGGAAGACTGATTCTTTGCTTTGATCTTACAACTTTATGTGTAATGAGATTTGCTGTAGAGGTTTATTTATTTTTTTTTTTTATTTTTTTTTTGAGACGGAGTCTTGCTGTGTCGCCCAGGCTGGAGTGCTGTGGCCGGATCTCAGCTCACTGCAAGCTCCGCCTCCCGGGTTC
>NW_012101243.1:1690418-1691612 GCF_000951045.1 Mandrillus leucophaeus
GAGGTTTCAGCATGTTGGTCAGGCTGGTCTTGAACTCCCAACCTCAGGTGATCCGGCCGCCTCAGCCTCCCAAAGTGCTGGGATTACAGGTGTGAGCCACCGTGCGCGGCCTAATTTTTGTATTTTTTGTAGAGATGAGGTTTCATCATGTTGTCCAGGCTGGTCTCGAACTCCTGAGCTCAGGTGATCTGCCTGCCTTAACCTTTCAGGGTGCTGGAATTACAGGCCTGAGCCACCGCGCCTGGCCTATTTATTTTTCTTTTATCATTCAACATACTTTAGCCTTTTCTGAATAACTCATGATGTCCTGATAATTCTTAATGACTAATGTTGTCCTAATAACTGATGTCCTGATAACTCTTAACTGTATTTTGCCAGACTATTGTCTTTGAGTTGTACCTGTTGAACCTTAATTGCTCTGCTAGTTTTTTCATGTCTCTATTAAATAAATTTTTCATTTCCTCTTTTCCTATTAGGCTGCTAGCAGTTACTCTTGTTATAGGTATGCTTGCCTCCAGTTACCAGTCTTTTTTTTTTTTTTTTTTCTGATGTATTTCTAACATGATGCTAGTTTTGAAGCTTAAATTACTGTACTTGTGAGGACTGAATGAAAAATAGGGTCAATAGATTCTGGAGAGTTTGTTCTAATCATTGAAGGAGGCAAAAACAACAAAAACCTTAGTAGGACTTTGGGATCAGATTGTCTAGGTTCAGATCTCAGTTTTAGCACTTACTAGGTTTGTATCGTTGGGCAAGTTACTTCTCTAAGACTCAAATTTTCTCACCTGTGAAATGAGGACAGTAAGGACACCAGTATCAGCTTCATGGAGTTGTTGTAAAGATTAGAAAAAATAATGCATCCAAATCACTTAGCCTAGTGCCTGGCATGTAGTTGTGTTAACTGTTAATTATAGCACTTGTCCGTTTTTGCTATTTAAGTTTTTTTTTTCTTTCTTCCTGTTAGTCATTTTTAGAATAGGAAAAATTGCCAGATAAACTAGTTGAATTCAGCATCAATCAGATGTCACCCTAACAATGGTCAAATAAATTAGCAGGAATCCATTCTGGTGTCCAAAAGTTTTCACTGGGGTGTCTGTGGATGGAACACAGAGTTGGAGTTGAGATTTCTTCACTTCCATCCTTCTATTCCAGTATCAGATGTAATTTTTTCTTTTCTTTTTTTTTTTTTTTTTT
>NW_012101243.1:1693187-1712880 GCF_000951045.1 Mandrillus leucophaeus
CCCGCCTTGGCCTCCCAAAGTGCTGGGATTACAGGCTTGAGCCACCGCGCCCGGCTGTAGAGGTTTATATAGCAGTTCTTCAAATTACATTGTTCTGTTCAATGTCATTTTGTTATAACAGTGATGACGAAAAAAATAACAATTCCCATCTGGGGCCACTGTCTGTGTGGAGTTTGCATGTTCTGTCCATGTCTAGGTGGGTTTTCTCTGGGTCCTCCTGTTCCTCCCACATCCTAAAGATGTGCACACGAGGTGAACTGACATGTCTAAATTGTCCTTATTGGAATGGGTGTGGGTCTGAGTGTGCCCTGCTATAATGTATGCATAGCTCACATTATTTCAGTGTTTAATATTGGAAGTCTTTTGGGTCTTTATTTAGAAGTTTAGTGGTGTTTTTGTGACCAGAAATATACTGTAGGAATATAACTCTTGTTTATGTCACTTAGCCTACGGTAAAATAGGTTTCGTTTTATGTTGTTAAGCTTAAAGTTACAGTTTCCAAGAATCTATCTGTGATGTTAAATGAGGAGTTACAATATTTAGTGTTCTGCATCAATAAAAGGTCTGTTGAACTTATTGGGTCCAACGTTTTAGGAGTAATGAGAATTTGCCCTCCTTTTATTTTCAGGCATCGATCCATGTTTTTTAAACTGTTAGTATCAGCAAAATTAGGTACAGGTTATAACAATCTTTGCTGGTTGTATATTTCTCAACAGGCAGGTATAATCTTTAGTTTATATTTCTGGATCAGAATATTCTGAAAACGACAGTTCTATTAAAGTAAATTCAGTCGTGTGTAGCTTAATGATGGGGATCTGTCCTGAGAAATGCATCATTAGGTATTTCATTATTGTGTGGGCATCATAGAGTATACTTACACAAACCTAGGTGGTATAGCCTATTAGACACCTGGGATGTATGGTATGACCTATGGCTCCTAGGCTGTAGACCTGTACAATTCTGAATACTGCAAGCAGTTATAATAGTAAGTATTTGTATATCTAAATGTATCTAAACATAGAAAAAATACAGTAAAATGCAATATAAGAAATAAAAAATGGTATTCTTGTATAAGGTACTTACCATAAATAGAGCTTGCAGAACTAGAAGTTGCTCTGGGTGAGTCAGACATTACTGTATACAACTGTAGACTTTATAAACACTGTACACTTAAGCTAATTTTTTTTTTTTTTTTTTTTTGAGACAGGGTTTCACTCCATCATTCAGTCCAGAATTTGGTGGTACAACCACAACTCAATGCAGTCTTGACCTCCCAGGCTCAAGCAATCCTCCCACCTCAGCCTTCTCAATAGCTGGGACTACAGACGCTCACTACCACATTTGGCTAATTTTTACATTTTTTTGTAGAGGTGGGGTCTCACTTTGTTACCTCAGTCGGTCTTGAACTCTTGGGCTCAAGCGGTCTGCCCGCCTTGGCCTCCCAAAGTGCTGGGATTACAGGTGTGAGCCACCACACCTGGCCATAGGCTACACTAAATTTATTTAAAAATTTTTTCTTCGATAATAAATTAAACTTAGCTTACTGTAACATTTATGCTTTATAAACTTTTTAATTTAAAAAAACTTTTTTTTTTTTTAGACAGAGTCATGCTCTGTTGCCTAGGCTGGAGTACAGTGGCATGATCTCAGCTCACTGCAACCTCCGCCTCCCGGTTCAAGTGATTCTCCTGCCTAAGCCTCCTGAGTATCTGGGACTACAGGCATGTGCCACCACGCTTGGTTAATTTTTGTATTTTTAGTAGAGATGGGGTTTCACCATGTTGGGCAGGCTGGTCTCCTAATCTCAAGCGATCCACCCACCTCGGCCTCCCAAAGTGCTGGAATTACAGGTGTGAGCCACCATGCCCAGCCTAAAAAAACTTTTTGATTCTTACATTTTAAGCTTAAAGCACACACTATACAGCTTTCTTTATATTGTTATTCTATAATCTTTTTTCCATTTTTTTTTTTAAATTTTATTTTCTACTTTTAAAAATTTTGTTAAAAATTAAGACATAGAGCTGGGCGCAGTGGCTTGTGCCTGTATCTTAGCACTTTGGGAGACCAAGGTAGATCACTTGAGCCCAGGAATTCGAGACCAGCCTGGGCAAGATGGTGAGACCCTGTCTCTACAAAAAAATTAACAACTTAGCTGGGCACAGTGGCGTGCACCTGTAGTCTTGGCTACTTGGGATGCCGAGGCAGGAGGATAGCTTGAGTCCAAGAGTTTGAGGTTACAGTGAGCTATGATTGTATCACAGCACTGCAGTCTGGGTGACAAAGTGATTCCCTGTCTCTAAAAAAAGAACAAAAACCAAACTGTAACACAAACACTCACATTAGTCTAGGCCTCTACCAGGTCAGGACCATCTAGACCAGGTGATAGGAATTTTTCTGCTCCATTATAATCTTATGGGACCACTCTCATATATGTGGTCTGTTGTTGACCAAAATGTCGTAATGTTATACATGACTATATTCACCAAATTTGTGCTTTTCCAGCCCTGGTGATATTTATATTTTATTATAGGATTGAGGCTGGGAAGAAAGGGTTAACTTCTCAGAGACTCATCTGTTCTCAGTGCTAAGAAGCAAATCTTCTTCCAGTAGCTGGCCACTGCCTGCTGAGTAAAGTCCATACTTTTTCTTAGCAAGTCATTTTAAAGCTCTTCATGACCTTTATGGCTTCAGTTTTCTGCATCCTATACCCTGCCCTCCCCACAATCTAGGTATTCATTGTTACCTTGACATCCTGAACTCTTCCATGGGCCTGCCTTTGCTTAGAACAGTCCATCAGCTGGACATTCCCTTTGTCTTTTGTTTCAACCTGTTCAACTTCAGCTTATCCTTCCAAGATCCAGGTATGGTGTTTCATTTTCCATGAAGCTTTCTCTGATTCTACTTGGCCAAAAGTCATCCTCTTAAGCTCCATTGCACTCTTCTCTTGAGAAATCTATGGCATTCCCTTTTGGGGCTGTTTATGTGTGGCATACCTTATCTCACCTAGAGGAAACTGCTCCATAAAAGCTGGGTTCTAGTTTTAGCCATCACTGTAATCCCCACAGCATCCAGCCGTACACCTTCACACAATAGGGACTCCTATGTTCATTGAGTGAATTGTCAGTCACCATTTTGAAAGTGTCTTCATTTTGTCTTATCTTTTCAACTGGATAACCATTTGAGCCCACTGTTATCTGTAAGAGCTATAGAACAAACTGTTGTGAAACAAAAAACACTTCATCCCATGTTGATACGTTTAGAAAGTTTATGGTCTGAGAAAATCTGTGCCTTTTAAACCTCAGAGGGCAGGTGTATTAACAAACTACAGAATTTTCAAATAAATGAAGAATTCCATTACCTCACTATTACTGTTGATGAATTGGCCTCTGACAGCACTTAAGCATCAAAACACACAGCGTCTTTTCAGGTGAGAGGCTGACATGAGGGATTTGATTAACTTTTAGAAAAGTCTTATGAAAAAGGACTGTTGAACTTTTTCCCAATTTGTTTCTGCTGTGGAATATGCTCTGTGTCCTATCAAGTAGCCAAATGTTTTTCTATGCCCTGTTTCATTATTGTCACAAAGTGCGGTTTTTGTTTGTTTGTTTGTTTGTTTTTTTGGAGATGGAGTCTTACCCTGTCGCCCAGGCTGGAGTGCAGTGGTGTGTTCTTGGCTCACTGCAATCTCTGCCTCCCAGGTTCAAGCAATTCTCCTGCCGCAGTCTTTCAAGTAGCTGGGATTACAGGCGCATACTACCATACCTGGCTAATTTTTGTATTTTTAGTAGAAACGGAGTTTCACCATGTTGGCCAAGCTGGTCTTGAACTCCTGACCTCAAGTAATCCGCTCACCTCAGCCTCCCAAAGTGCTGAGATTACAGGTGTAAGGCACCACACCCAGCCTATAAAGTGCTATTTCTTAAGCACTACCTGGGGTCAGAGGTTACAGTTTTTTTGTTTTTTCATTTTGAGAGTCTTGCTCTGTCACCCAGGCTGGAGTATAGTGGCGCGATTTCGGCTCACTGCAACCTCCATCTCTCGGGTTCAAGCAATTCTCCTGTCTCAGCCTTCCAAGCAGCTGGGATTACAGGCGCATGCCACCACACCTGGCTAATTTTTGTATTTTTAGTAGAAACGGGGTTTCACCATGTTGGCCAGGCTGGACTTGAACTCCTGACCTCAGGTGATCCGCCCACCTCAGCCTCCTAAAGTGTTGGAATTACAGGCGTTAGCCACTGCACCCAGTCTACAGATTTTGAATCACATCAGTTAATCTCATTTGGGATCACGTAGTCAGCCTTCTTTTTATTTTCAGATGGAGTCTCACTCTGTTACCCAGGCTGGAGTGCAGTGGTGTGATCTTGGCACTGCAACCTCTACCTCCCGAGTTCAAGCAGTTCTCCTGCCTCAGCCTCTGGAGTAGCTGAGATTCCAAGCGCACACCACCACACCTGGCTAATTTTTGTGTTTTTGGTAGAGACGGGGTTTCACCATGTTGGCCAGGTTGGTCTCAAACTCCTGACCTCAGGTGATCTGCCGGCCTTGGCCTCCCAAAGTGCTGGGATTACAGGTGTGAACCACTGCACCCGGCCATGTGAACTGGCCCCCGGCCATGGGATTACAGGTGTGAACCACTGCACCTGACCTTCTGTCAGATACCCGAGTTCCCACCAAGCGTTGATTCACTTCTCAGAGACAGGCAAATTCTCTACTTTTTAAGGTTGTCAGTTTCATTATTCAAATCTTCAGACACTCAGGCCAGGCACAGTGGCTCATGCCTATAATCCCAGGGCTTTGGGAGGCTGAGGTGGAAGGATGACTTGAGTCCAAGAGTTCGAAGTTACAGTAGGCTATGATTGTGCCACTGCACTGTAGCCTGGGTGACAGAGCAAGACCCTGTCTCTAAAATTAAAAAAAACAAAACTTTAGACATTCCTGTTAGTAAGCTTTTGATTTTGCTCTTCAATGTTGAGTATATCTTTCTCCCTCTGTGACCTGCCCATTGGTTCTGATTCTAACGCTTTGGTTTTGTTTGTTGAGACAGGGTCTCACTCCATTACCCAGACTGGAGTTCAGTGGCACCATCATGGCTCACTGCAGCCTTGACCTTTTGGGCTCGAGAGATCTTCCTGCCTCAGCCTCCTGAGTAGCTGGGACTGCAGGCATACATCACGGCACCTGACTAATTTTCATATTTTTTGTAGAAACTGGGTCCCACTGTGTTGCCCAGGTTGGTCTCAAACATCTGGGCTCAAGTGATCTTCCTGCCTTGGCCTCCCAAATGCTGGGATTATAGGTGTGAGCCACCAGGCGTGGCCTGATTCTCTTTGGTAAACAGTTTAATCACTTTTCTACAATGTTTAAGTCAACTTTCCTGTTTTTCTCTAGATTAAATATCTTCTGGTCTTCTTAAGATACTTCTGGTCCTCCTATTTCTTAAAATATAATGTTCAAAACTGTGGATAGTATTCCAAATAGGTTCTGGTTTGTGTTGAGTAGAACAAAAGTCTCACTTTACACACTGAGGATATTATATTTGCATTACTGTATCTAAAATCACATTAATTTGGAGGGCAACATTGTTATCCTCTTGATTCCTACTGAGCACATAATATCAACTTAAGCCTGTAAGTCTTTTCATATATATGTAGGCATGAGGCATGACTCATCTGTGCTATACTTTTACAGTTGTTCTTTCAGACCCAAATGCAGGATCCTGAATTTATCCCTATTAGGTTGATCTTGTTAGATTCAACCTGTTGAAGTATTTTTGGTTCATGGTTGGGTCATCTAGCACATTTGTTCTCCTGCCCAGCTTCTTGTCATCTGCAAATTTGGTAAATATGTTTTGTTTGCTCCATCTTAGTTATTAACAAAGATGTTGAGACAGGCCAAGCTGTAATCATTTCATTGTACCATACTATTGCTGGTAGATTTTAATTGGCAAGATCAATTGTGTATGGAGGTAGAATTGTCAGGTTGGATTAACTATTCCATAATTATAACAGGAATTGTCTTTTAGGTGAGTAATCCTATTGTAGCTGCTTAATGAGCTATTTAATGAGAAACAATAAAAATAAGTATGGTCTACCAGGCACAGTGCCTCACACCTGTAATCCCAACACTTTGGGAGGCTGAAGTGGGAGGAAGTCTTGAGCCCAGGAGTTCGAGACCTGCTTGCACAACAAAGTGAGACCCTCATCTCTACAAAAAAATAAAAAATTAGCTGGGCGTGGTGGTACACACCTGTGATCCCAGCTACACAGGAGGCTGAGGCAGGAGGTTCCCTTAAGCTCGGGAGGTCGAGGCTACAGTGAGCTGTGTTTGTGCCACTGCACTCCGGCCTGGGTGACAGAATGAGACCCTGTCTGAAAAAGGGGAAAACAGAAAAGAATGAACTATGGTCATGAGATGAGGAACTAGTTTGAAAAGTTGGGGACCCTGCTTATATTCCTATATATAATAAAATATAATTCTTGTATGTTTAGATGATGTAAGGTCTTGAGCAGAAAACCCTCTGGACTGACTAGAGGCAAATGTGGTATAGGGGAAAAGGTCCTAACCTTGGCCCTGTGGTATTTGTTCATTTATTTATTCAGCAAGTGTATATTGAGTGCCTACTGTACTTAAGCCCTGGAAATAAAATGTTGACAAAAACCAGACTTGATCTTTATCTTCAGTAGAGCTTACATTCTGGTGGGGGAAACAGTTTGATAATTACAGAAATATAATCATAATACTTTCTGTGATCTGTGTTCTGGACAGGTGTTGTCCAACGGAAGTATAACGCAAGCCATGTATGTAATTTAAAATTTTCTAGTACTTACATTTGAAAAAGTAAAAAGAAACAAATTTTAATAGGTTTTATGTAACCCAGTATATCTGAAATATTATTTCAACATGAAAGCAGTATTAAAAATGAATGAGATATTTTACATTCTTTTTCTTGAACTAAATCTTTGAAATCTTAAACTTGTGCCACATCTCAGCTTTGACTAGCCATATTTAAAATGCTCAGTAGCCACAGTGGAGCCACTGTATTGGACAGCACAGTTCTATACCCAGTTTTATGGACTCTGGTGTTGGGCAAATTACTTTCCTTCTTTAGGACTTCTGCTTTCATCAGTAAAATGAAGGATTCAGACTTGTTTATCTTCTAACCACAAAATGTGGTTCCCTCCAGGTATGAGGGAGCCATCCGAGGTGCCCTAAATAATCTGTATCTTGATCTGGTGGTGCTTGTGTGGGTGTATGTATAATACATAAAAATTCATCCAGGCTGTACACTTAAGATTTATACAGTTAATAGTATCTTTGTTATATTTCAGTAAAAGTTGTTTTTTTTTGTTTTTTTTTTTTTAAACTAAGTTCACTTCCAGTTTGATTTGGTGCCCTTTGCTAAACTCACTCTTAGATGAGGAGACCTTCAGTGGAAATGAGTGATGTGAAAAATGCAAACAGCCAAGTTTTTTTGTCTTCTTCCCACCTAGGATGTGTCTAGTCCGAATGAAGCAGGAAGGCCGGAGTGGGAAGTACATGTGTCGTATCATAGTTCATTTTATGTGGGAGGATGTTCAGCAGCGCGGCAGAGTCATGGGGGTAAGTGAGTGCTGTCAGATGCTGGTCCTGGACAATTCTAGAGAAGGGTTTGAGTTTGGAGTTTTATCTGTTCTAAAATGGCCCTGCTTTTAGATTTCTGTGAAATGCTGCCTAATATCAAGTGGCAGTTCAGCTAAAGTCACTTTTTCTGCCTCTGTGGAAACTCATACTCCACAGATACTTTATGTGTTTATACACATTATTTGTGATTTGTCAGTATGAAGTCATCTTGTATGGAGATGGGATTGTAAAGCCCAAATCATGGTGATAGGAGGGATGGATTTGGTGAATGGAGGGAATTAAATGATAATCCAGTTAAGGATACTATACCTTTGACACCAATTCAATATTTGAACCAGTCCTATAAATTAGTTCTGATGGAAGGCCCTGGTATGGGGCCTACACTCTCCTCAGGAACTGAAACTCAAGCTCCTTGATCACTAGCAACCTAGAAGAGTCTAGTAACATACCTACTGAAAATGTACATTGATACATTTAATAATTAACCTGAGAAAGGGGAATATATTGTATATATATGTCACATGGGATGTAATGACAATAGAAAAATGAAACCAGGCCGGGTGCGGTGGCTCAAGCCTGTAATCCGAGCACTTTGGGAGGCCGAGACGGGCGGATCACGAGGTCAGGAGATCGAGACCATCCTGGCGAACACGGTGAAACCCCGTCTCTACTAAAAAATACAAAAAACTAGCCGGGCGAGGTGGCGGGCGCCTGTAGTCCCAGCTACACAGGAGGCTGAGGCAGGAGAATGGCATAAACCCGGGAGGCAGAACTTGCAGTGAGCTGAGATCCGGCCACTGCACTCCAGCCTGGGCGACAGAGCGAGACTCCATCTCAAAAAAAAAAAAAAAATAGAAGAAAAATGAAACCAAAACACTAGAATGTAGTTGGTTATACAGATCATAGTGTGTCCAGAGTTGGTTCCTTCTGATGGGTTCTTGGTCTCGCTGACTTCAAGCATTAAGCCACAGACCTTCGCAGTGAGCGTTACAGCTCTTAAAGATGGTGTGTCCAGAGTTTCTTCCTTCCGGTGGCTTCATGGTCTCAATTGACTTCAAGAATGAAGCTGCAGACCTTCACGGCAAGTATTACAGCTCTTAAAGGTGGTATGGACCCAAAGAGTGAGAAGCAGCAAGATATATTGTGAAGAGCGAAAGAACAAAGCTTCCACAGTGTGGAAGGGGACCCAAGTGGGTTGCCGCTGCTGGCTAGGGTGGCCAGCTTTTATTGCCTTATTTGTCCTTGCCCATGTCGTGCTGATTGGTCCATTTTACAGAGTGCTGATTGGTGTATTTACAATCCTTTAGCTAGACACAGAGCGCTGATTGGTGCATTTTTACAGAGTGCTGACTGGTGCATTTACAATCCTTTAGCTAGACACAGAGTGCTGATTGGTACGTTTTTACGGAATGCTGATTAGTGCATTTACAATCCTCTAGCTAGATACGCAGCGCAGATTGGTGCATTTACAATCCTCTAGCTAAACAGAAAAGTTCTCTAAGTCCCCACTCGACCCAGAAGCCCAGCTGGCTTCACCTCTCAATAGTATCTTCTTTTGTTTGTGTTGTGTATTTTGTGTATGTAGGTCATGTTTTAGTAGCTTGTAGTTCCCTGTTACTTCTCATTTCATTGCCTCCCAGCTTGGGAGCATCCAAATTAGAACCATGACTGGGTCATGAAATGGGTTAATTTGGTTTTTTTTTGTTACAGGGCAAAGTTATCCCTGTGGACTGAGAAGTAAACAAAGTTTATGGACATATTATAAAAGTTACATATGCTCATAGAATAGAAATCAAAGAGTAAAAAGTATTGAGTTTAAAAAAACAAGTGTCTTTTTTCTCCCCAGTCTAACTCCCCAGAAGTAACCTTTTTTATTTTTTATGTTATTTTTTCTTACCTTCAAGGAAGGAGAAAAGTAACCATTTTTGAGTTGATGCGTATCCTTCACCTGAGAGCTATCTTTGTAATCATCCTCTTTGGTTCCTTTTTCATTTTTCTCACTGTTATGCTTTCTTACTGTCTTGGCTGCTGTATAATACAGGAAAAGAAAGTATTTTTTCTGTTCTCTCACTCAATTACAATTACACAGAAGGTTTCTGTGACACATTTGTGGGAGTTTCTCCCACACAGCAAACAGGCAATCAATTCTGGAGAGAGGTCGCCAGGTGGGTGTCCTCTAACCCAATTCAATTCCAATATTGTATACCCGGAGATAGTGTCAGATCCCACAGGTTGAGGGCTTTGCCCACAAGACTGCCCCCAACTTGCCACACCAGTTGCAAGCTCCAGGCTGTTTTACTTGTGCTTCTGGCCAACCGATTATAAATTGGGGTTTCCCACCCTTTCCTTGGGTTCAGTTAATTCGCTGGAGCGGCTCACAGAACTCAGGGAAACACTTATTACATTACCGGTTTATTATAAAGGATATTACAAGGGATACAGATGAAGAGATGCATAGGACAAGATGTGGGAAGGAGTGAGGAGATTCCATACCTTTCCTGGTGTGCAGCCGTCCAGAAGCATCCACCTGTTCAGCTATCCTGAAGTGCCCCAAACCCAGTCCATTTAGGGATTTTATGGAAGCTGCGTTATGTAGGCACAACTGATTAAACCACTGGCCATTGGAAATCAGTCAGCCTCTCTGCCCTCCTTGGAGTTTGGGAGATGGGACAGAAAGTCCTAACCTTCTAATCCTCCCTTGGTCTTTTCAGTGACCAGCCCCTATCCTGAAGCTACCTAAGTGCTGCCAGCCACCAGTCAATCATTAACATACAAAAAGACACCACTTTGGAGAGGCCAAAGATTTTAGGAGTTGTATGCCAGGAAAGGAGTTGAAGACCAAATATATATTTCACAATATCACAGCTGCCCGGAGTGAGATCAGCAGCCTTTAAGGTATTCACCCAGCTGAGTGTTCCCACATGCCCTCAAGTACTTACCACCCGACTCCGTGGCAACGCACAGTGGACATAAGGTGGTGTTGGCAATCTCAGTCGTATTTAATGACAGCCAGAGATACCTCCTGGTCAGCCAAAGTCCTGGCTGACTGCCAGGCAGTTACGCAGTAGCTCTTCCTTTAGTGAACCTGTTCTTATCATTGTTGACTAAACTCTACTGGAAGTTGTCTCACTAGAGCCCTATGGGCCACAGCTGTCCCTATCCTGAATAGCTTAATGAGCCATAGGTTGCTGACTCCTGGACCACAGGAATATTTTAGTTGCCTCTGCCCGCAGATGAATTTCCTTCTGGACCTCCATCTCTCTTCATCACAGTAGTCAACACTTGAGTCTTCTCCCATGTTAATTCTTATGTAGTGTCCCTTCTACTTAACTGTAAGTTTTATAAAAGCAGAAAACCATCTTATTCAGTTTTTTGCTTATGCAGTAAACATTGAATAATTGTCAAATGAATGAATATATTGAATACCAGCCTTTGGAATTCTTTTTTAAGCTAACATTTATTAGATAAATCATACCTGATTTATTAGTCTCTGATCCAAGTGTGTATCAGTGCAGTCCTGCAGGAATTAGGGGAATTTTTCCCCTATTGCATTTTATCAAGCCATTTTTTCTGTTTGGATTGTCGTAGATAGGGTGCTGCCCATAAGGAAGTGTTTTAGGTAAGCGTTTCTCAGACCTTAATGTGCCTGTGGTTCACCTGAGGATCTTGTTAAAATACAGATTTTGATTCAGTAAGTTTCAGAACAGGGGTCAGAAAATCTCCAGTTCTGAAAAGCTTCCAGGTGATGCGGATGTTGCTAGTGACAAGGGTGGGGTAGGGGCCAATAACAAGGCTTTAGGTGGTACCCCAATACAGACTCTTAAATTGCCTTTATGAAGAGAAGTGCCCAAGTTCCGATTTAGTTACAAAGACTGTAAGTAAAGGATGATGGTTTTAAAATAACAGATTTGGAAGAGTTGGGGAATTACTATTTATTGCTTTTCTGCTATAGTTGACTTGATACCTCCTTTTAACCTCATGGCATAAATAGATACGCCTTATATAGGCAAGACAATTGTATATTAACTAGTGGGTTGTGAATGCATGCATGGATGAGTGTGAGTGCATGTGTGTGTTTGAGGGGATCTCAGTCTTCTGTGTGTGTACAGCCTATAAATGGGACATGTGGTTAGGGAGAAGTAATAGGCAGTGTAGAGCCAGTCTGGCCTGGTTCTCACCCTGACTGGCAAATCTTTCCTCTTCTGTGCTTCAGTTTCTGTGTTAAAAAAAAAAAAAAAAAAAAAAAAGGTGGGGACAGGGGAGGCCTAACTGCATGAGCCCCAAGTTTTCAGCTTTTTTTCAGCTTGAAAATCTGATTTGAAGGTGGTAATTTGCAAATCTGTGTCTGTGTTATTTGGCATCCCAGGTGTACCTCTGTAAGAAAACTCATATAAAAAGTAGAATTTATAAAACCGGTCAATGTAGTAGTGATTTTTCTCATGCCAAAATCTTAGAGGTGATTGCTTTGAGTGGATTGGTGTGTGGAAGATCAAGAAATAAGAGAGCCACTTTTGAGTTAGTGATGAATAATAAATTTGCATCAAAAACTCCTTTGAAATTAGAATTCTATTCTGATTTGGTGGGAAAATTTTTATTTTACGAAAATTTGCTTTTCACCAACTTTTTGGAGCCCAACTATTGTGAAAAATGGAGCAGACTCATATATCATCGTGAAGCTGGTACAAAAAGCAGGTGTTAAATTTGAGGTTACAAAAATCACATCAATAATTTAGAGTGTTCTGACTTAAAAAAACATTATTTGGGATTTAAACTTATAAATTAGCTGTGGAAATAAAGTTCATTATATCACCTCATCTGGTCTTGTTTTATTTCATTAACTGCTTCTTAAAAATCTTTGTGAGCTGAGTTGCAGCTGAAGAGGTTGGAGACCGTTTTTCCTTGGGCCCTTGCCGCACTCCTGAGTGTTGGTAAGAGTAAAGAACTAAGACTTGACACAGCTGTAAAAACAGACAGCGCCTTTGGCCTCAGCACTTTCTCCTGGTGCAGGCAGATTTCAGATGTAAATTTCACTCTCTGCCTCTCCTACTAATGAAGTAAGTTTCTTTTGCTGGGTTTGCAGCCAGGTGTGTCCAGTCTTGTGGCTAAGGCGGGCGCTTTACTTAATTTTTCCATTTGTGACATTTCAACCAAACTTAAAAAACAAACATAAAAATTAGCTCACGGCAGTGGCTCAAAGTGTTAATGGTAACCTTAGGCTGGCTAAACGACTTCCTCTCAGTTCTGCCCTGCCAGACATCTCCACCTTGTGGCTCACAATGAGCAGGCTCAAGCTTTCCAAGACAGAGATGGGAAGGGATGGGAGTGGGCTGTAGTTGAGAAATTACAGTTTACCCTTATCAGCGGTCCTTGGCATGCCTGTTGCCTCAGCGAGACTTCCAGAGTAAGAATGCACCTTCTGTCGCCTCATGGTCCCCTGCTGTCTCTAGCAGAGCTGCTTGATGGGATGGTGCAGAGGGCCTAGGAAAAATGGAGGAACTGTGGGCTGAACTGGACTCTTGTGTAATTCTGCCTTGTTTCTCAGAACCACCATTTTGCTTTGTAAGGCCCTCTATGATCACACTCCAGACTACCTCTCCAAATTCATTTCCCCTAGTTCTTCTTGAACCTCAAATATGTGAAACCTACTAGCACATGTGCCTGGCACTTAGTAAGCACTCAGTGAACATCATATTCCATCCTTGCTTCACATACCCTTCACTCCAGCCAAGCTGAATTCCTTGCTATTTCTGTCTTGTGTCTTTGCTCACTCGGTGCATATGCCTAGATTACCCTAACACCCCAGCCTCAATTCCTTCACATCCTTCCACAGCTAACTGGAAGCCAATCCCAGTTTCCCCTAAGGAAGTACCTTAATGATTTATATCTACCCTTCTTCCAGCTCTTACTGTTTCTATTTTGTATCGTTGTCATTCACTTATGTTGACTGTCTTCCAGGTGAATTCCTGTGGTGCAGGATCACGTGCATCTGTCTCCAAAGTGCCTGTTATTGCCCCTTTCCTGAATAGGTGCCCAGTAACTATCTGAAGAATGAAAGAAGACAGTCCTGCAGGCCCAGAATATGTACTGGAAAAAGTGGGGCGAGGAGATACTGTGTTTTATTCTAAGGATATTTGTTTGCTATGTTAGTCTTAAATATTGGAAGAAAAGGAAATAAGAAATCGTTTCCCCCACCATCAACTGTTTAGTTTCTTTTCCCATACTTTTCCATCTTCTAATGGAATTACTTGATTTTTTAAAAATGCCAGTTTATACATAGGGTGTTTTATGTTTCTTTTTTTTTTGACAGAGTCTCTCTCTGTCACCCAGGCTGGAGTGCAGTGGCGCAACCTTGGCTCACTGCAACCTCTGCCTCCCGGGTTCCAGCAATTCTCCTGCCTCAGCCTCCTGAGTAGCTGGGATTACAGGCGTGCACCGCAATGCCCAGCTAATTTTTGTAATTTTAGGCGGGGTTTTGCCATGATGGCCCAGCTGGTCTCGAACTCCTGACCTCAGGTGATCCACCCTTCTCGGCCTTCCAAAGTGCTGGGATTACAGGCATGAGCCACCACGCCCGGCTGGTATTTTATGTGTCTAAACTAACAAAGGTATTAAATTTTAAGAGACTTTAGTTTTTCTGAAAATTTCCTTTCAGGCCTCTGTAATCACCACCTGTCACCAAATCTCCTCTCTTTCCCCACAAAAATTTTCAGACCTCTTCTATTTTACAACGATATAAAAATTGTACTGTTTTGCATCTCTAGGTCAGAATTAAAACTCACTGCCAAAGGTATTGTTTTTAAAGACAAGGAGCACATCAAAAGGTATAGTTAGCCTGGGCAATGTAGGGAGACCCCATCTTTACAAAAATAAAATTAGCTGGTTATGGTGGCACATGCCTGTGGTCCCAGCTCTGCGGGAGGTTGAGGTGGGAGGATCACTTGGGCCAGGGAATTCGATGTTGCAGTGAGCTGTGATCGCACTATTACACTCCTTGGGTAGGGGGAAAAATGGTGTGAGTGTAACTAAAGGACAATCCCTTGGGCTTGAGGCCATGAAAATAAGAATACATGTTCTCAGATACCAGCTATTCTTTTGAAAGTATCTAAAATGGTCTGAGCTGTTGGAGTGGATAGTCAGTTTTGAGAGAGAAGGCTAAATTCTTAGAAGTCAGAGTAATTCCATTTTGGGATTGGCTTACAAATTTAAGCAGGGTCCTACTGAAAATGTACCTCTGGAAGATACATGCCTTTCTTTACACATGTTTCCTACCCCTAGGCCTTAAGAGGTAGCAAGAGTTAGAGGAGTAGGTGCCTCAAGCAGTTTTACAACTGGTCAGACGCATGGGTGCATACAGTCAGGGTGCCAGTCCTGTTCTTCTCAGTGGCACATCGGACTCTGCGTTACTGCAGCACTACACCAACTTCAGAGATAGAACTTAACGATGGTGTGCTGTAATTACTGGTTTATATAGATCCCTCCTATTAGATTGGGTAAGGATGCATATAGAACCCTTGTAGTTACATAGGAGAATGTGCTTCTTTTTAGCAGATACATACTGAAGTATTTAGGGGTAAAATGTTTTGATATCTGGAACTTCAAATGGTTTAGCAAAAGAAAAGGTTGTGTAGATGTATGGATAGAGATAAAGCAAATGTTGCAGAAAATTAAAAATTGTGCATCTAGGCCGGGCGTGGTGGCTCAAGCCTGTAATCCCAGCACTTTGGGAGGCCGAGACAGGTGGATCACGAGGTCAGGAGATCGAGACCATCCTGGCTAACACGGTGAAACCCCATCTCTACTAAAAAATACAAAAAACTAGCCGGGCGAAGTGGCGGGTGCCTGTAGTCCCAGCTACGCGGGAGGCTGAGGCAGGAGAATGGCGTGAACCCGGGAGGTGGAGCTTGCAGTGAGCCAAGATCTGGCCATTGCACTCCAGCCTGGGTGACAGAGCAAGATTCCGTCTCAAAAAAAAAAAAAAAAAATTGTGCATCTAAAGATGTGCATCTAAGATTGTGCAAAAGGTTTAATCTTTTGCAACATTTGCTTTATCTCTACCCATGCATCTACACACTCTTTTCTTTTGCTGAACCATTTGAAGTTGCAGATATCAAAACAACTTATATACATTTTTGTTGTATTACTCTTACATCTTTTAAAAATTTTTTGAAATTCTTCAAAGCAAAAAAATTGGAGAGAAAAGAAGTATTCATGTTCTGGCTCTAACCCATTCTTCTAGTTTTATCTCCAACAAATCATACCCCTTCCTTCCAAAAAAGTTCAAGCGCATGCACACAAATACATATTCTTTTCATGGCAGACTTTCACTGGTGCTATAAGTGTGCTATGTTCTTTTATGCCTCTAGGCTTTTGTTTATGCTGTTCCATCTGATCTGGTCTTCTCCCCCGTCTACTCTGCTCACAGCACTATAAGACACAAGCTGGATAATACCTCCTCCAAGAAGCTTTTCCCAGTACTCACCAATAATGTTAATATATCTGGCCTTCTCTGAACTTACCATGGTGTGCTCGTGGTTTATGTAGGTCACTCCTATTAGATGGGATAAGGATTCTTGGATTCTGGTGTCTTAAACCACATGCCTACAGTAGTCACTACTCAAATATGTGTTAGATGAACATAAATACTTGCTGCTATTGTTAGCGTCTGGCTAGCCTTGTCTTCCAAATACTGACTTAAGAATGATCTTCTCTGATTACACTTGGATTCAATTTCTCTTACCATCCTCCCCTTTTGAAAAAGGTCCGTTCTCTCTCTGCCCTGCCTCATGGGTTCCCTGGCTCTTGTTTCATCCTGGTTATACTTTTAATCTGCTTTATAGGATGGGTAAACCTTGGAATGTCAGACTGGGTGCCTCAGAGGTTTTGAGTCTGTGAAGAGACTCAGGTATATGCATTTTGAAAAATCCCAAATTTTTTTTTTTTTTTTTTTTTTTTTTTGAGACGGAGTCTCGCTCTGTCACCCAGGCTGGAGTTCAGTGGTGTGTTCTCGGCTCACTGCAACCTCCACCTCCCAGGTTCAAGCAATTCTCCTGCCTCAGCCTCCTGAGTAGCTGGGATTACAGGCTCACGCCACCAAACCCGGCTAATTTTTTATATTTAGTAGAGATAGGGTTTCAGCATGTTGGCCAGGTGGGTCTCGAACACCTGACGTTAAGTGATCCACCTGCCTTGGCCTCCCAAAGTGCTGGGATTACAGGCATGAGCCACTGCGTCCGGCCCTAAAAGATTTCTAATGCATATTTCTGGTTAAGGTTCTACCCTCTCATTTCTGTGGTGAGGAAATGGATGTCCAGAAAAGTTCATTGATTTGGCCAAGCTCATACAACTAGAGAATAGCAGAATGAGGACCAAGACCAGATTACGCCAGTTTCCAGTCCAGTGTCCTCTTTACTATACCATGATACCTTCCAATTGAAAGAAAGAAACCTGTTCTCCTGTCTTATTACCAAGCACTGCCAAAGACCAAGAGGACAGCTTTTCTTGAATCTAAAGGCATTGCATTTATTTCTTCAGTGCACTCCCAAGCCTGAGGCCTCTTTTACTCAATTTCTAATCCAATACGGCAGAGACTTCCTACTCAACAGGACTAATAGAGATTAAGGGGGAAAAAAAAGACATGAGAATGCTGACAATGTTCTGAATTTGTTTCTTTTTCCATCGTTTAGAGTCTGAATGTCTCTACATCGTGTGAATTTGCCTTAGTTGATTTTACAATTATTTTTCAGAGACTCCTTGGTTGTGTTTTTTTTAAGGGTAGAGGAACACCGAGACTGAACACCGTGCTTGAAGGGGCCGGGCCAGGAGACTAACAAAGGCGGTATTATACTGTGTGCGGCAAAGCCAATAAATGAATTCAGGAGACACCTAGATGTGTTTCTAGAGGAGCCTGTGAGGGGAAGGGGTCTGGTGAAAAGGCAGAAAGGTGGGATTAAGATAAATTAAAATGGGGCCAGTGTGTTGGATAAGGGGACAGTCTCTTCCTGTTTCCACCATTGCTTTAGATTTCTCAATCTGCTTAGTTCAGGAGTTAAAACTAGTCTTTACCATGTACTTCATACTCACACTCCCACCCTCCCACTCTCACTTAGGAAAAGAACTTCGTTTTAAGGCTATTTCAGCATGGTACAGCAGTGTTTATTCCTTGAGTGCTGCATTTGTTGGATGTTACTGGGGAATCTTAGACTGTTTAAACTGGAAAGGAACACTGAGATAATCTGATCCAGAGATCTCAAAGTGTGGTCCCCAGACCAGCAGCCTCACCATTGCTTGGGATCTCGTTAAGCATGCTAGCTCAGGGCAGACATGGTGGCTCACGCCTGTAATCCCAGCACTTTGGGAGGCCAAGGCGGGCGGATTATGAGGTCAGGGGTTTGAGATCAGCCTGGCCAACATGGTGAAACCCCATCTCTACTGAAAATACAAAAATTAGCCGGGTGTGGTGGCGTGCACCTATAGTCCCCAGCTACTCAGGAGGCTGAGGCAGGAGAATCGCTTGAACCTGGAAGGTGGAGGTTGCAACGAGGCTAGACTGCAATTACACTCCAGCCTGGGCGACGGAGCAAGACTCCGTCTCAGGGGAAAAAAAAAAAAAGAATGCTAGCTCTAGGGCATACCCTTGATCTTCGGGGTGGGACCCAACAGTCTGTCTTCTCACCAGCTCTCTAGTTTGAGAACCACTGCTCCTAAACTAATTCTATCATTTAGGTGATTGGGAAATTGGCTCTGGAAGAGCTGCGTACAAATTAGAAACAGACTGAAGAGTAGAACTCGGGTGTCTTGGTTGCCACTCTTACTGCTCTCCTTGCTAAGAGGAGCAGGGTCTAGGCATGGGCTAACGACATGTGAAACTTGAGGATTTCAGTATAATTCAGAAGCAGAGTTCCCCAATAGTAATAGCTAACATTTATTGAGCACTTTCTTTTTTTCATGCACTTTACAAGCACCATTTGAATTTTATAACATGTTACAACAGTCTTACCTGTGAGATTAGTAACATTTCTAGCCTCATTTTACAGATGAGGAAACTAAGACTCAGAGATAGTTTCCCATAGCAGGTACAGCAGATTACCATAAACTTGGTGGCTTAAAACAACAAAAATTTATGCTCTTACAGTTCTGGAGGCCAGAAATCAGTTTCATGAGGCTGAAATTAAGGTGTCGGCAGGGCTGTGCTGCTTCTGGAGGTTCTAGGGGAGACTCTTGCCCCTTCCAGCTCTTGGTGGCTAATCACGTTCCTTGACTTGTGGCTGCATCACTGCAATTTCTGCTTCTGTAGTCATGTTGCCTTTTCTTCTATCTGAGCCTAGTTTCCCTCTGCCTCTGTCTTAAAAGGAACAATATGTATGATGGCATTTAGGGCTCAACTGGGTAATCCAGGATTCCCTCCCCGTCTCAAGTGTCTTAATTTGACCCTAGCTACAAAATCCTTTTTTGCCATATAAGGTGATACTCACAGGTTCCAGGAACTAGGACATGGATATCTTTTGGGAGACCAAATTCAGCCTACCTACCACTGTTAGGCAATTTAATTAGACTCACACAGTAAATATGGGAGCCTGGATTGGAACCCAAACCTTCTGGACTCTAGAGCCTGTGCTTTTAATTACTACTCTGTACTTACCTAAAAACTATGGCTCTAGCATTGGCATTAAGATTTTTAACCTAAGTGTTATTTTTTTCTTCTTCTAACTTCCACAGTATCCACTTGTATTGTAGCATTGAACCTTTTAGTCCTTAAGCATCTTGAGGTTTTGTTTTTGTGGGGTTTTTTGTAGAGATGGGTTCTCGCCATGTTGCCCACACTGATCACTTGAGCTTGTGCTCAAGTAATCCTCCCACCTTGGCATCCCAAAGTGCTGGGCATAAGCCACCATGCCTGGCCAAGCATCTTACATGTTGGTCCTAGCTTCTCCAGTTAGTTAGCTTCTAGAGGGCAGATATTCCATTTTTATGTTTTTAAAAATAGAGATATAATTTATATCCCATAACATGTAAATTTGCTTTTTAGTAAATTCACAGTGTTACGTACCCATCACCACTATTCCAGAATATTTCA
>NW_012101243.1:1712930-1738069 GCF_000951045.1 Mandrillus leucophaeus
ACTTAGGAAAAGAACTTCGTTTTAAGGCTATTTCAGCATGGTACAGCAGTGTTTATTCCTTGAGTGCTGCATTTGTTGGATGTTACTGGGGAATCTTAGACTGTTTAAACTGGAAAGGAACACTGAGATAATCTGATCCAGAGATCTCAAAGTGTGGTCCCCAGACCAGCAGCCTCACCATTGCTTGGGATCTCGTTAAGCATGCTAGCTCAGGGCAGACATGGTGGCTCACGCCTGTAATCCCAGCACTTTGGGAGGCCAAGGCGGGCGGATTATGAGGTCAGGGGTTTGAGATCAGCCTGGCCAACATGGTGAAACCCCATCTCTACTGAAAATACAAAAATTAGCCGGGTGTGGTGGCGTGCACCTATAGTCCCCAGCTACTCAGGAGGCTGAGGCAGGAGAATCGCTTGAACCTGGAAGGTGGAGGTTGCAACGAGGCTAGACTGCAATTACACTCCAGCCTGGGCGACGGAGCAAGACTCCGTCTCAGGGGAAAAAAAAAAAAAGAATGCTAGCTCTAGGGCATACCCTTGATCTTCGGGGTGGGACCCAACAGTCTGTCTTCTCACCAGCTCTCTAGTTTGAGAACCACTGCTCCTAAACTAATTCTATCATTTAGGTGATTGGGAAATTGGCTCTGGAAGAGCTGCGTACAAATTAGAAACAGACTGAAGAGTAGAACTCGGGTGTCTTGGTTGCCACTCTTACTGCTCTCCTTGCTAAGAGGAGCAGGGTCTAGGCATGGGCTAACGACATGTGAAACTTGAGGATTTCAGTATAATTCAGAAGCAGAGTTCCCCAATAGTAATAGCTAACATTTATTGAGCACTTTCTTTTTTTCATGCACTTTACAAGCACCATTTGAATTTTATAACATGTTACAACAGTCTTACCTGTGAGATTAGTAACATTTCTAGCCTCATTTTACAGATGAGGAAACTAAGACTCAGAGATAGTTTCCCATAGCAGGTACAGCAGATTACCATAAACTTGGTGGCTTAAAACAACAAAAATTTATGCTCTTACAGTTCTGGAGGCCAGAAATCAGTTTCATGAGGCTGAAATTAAGGTGTCGGCAGGGCTGTGCTGCTTCTGGAGGTTCTAGGGGAGACTCTTGCCCCTTCCAGCTCTTGGTGGCTAATCACGTTCCTTGACTTGTGGCTGCATCACTGCAATTTCTGCTTCTGTAGTCATGTTGCCTTTTCTTCTATCTGAGCCTAGTTTCCCTCTGCCTCTGTCTTAAAAGGAACAATATGTATGATGGCATTTAGGGCTCAACTGGGTAATCCAGGATTCCCTCCCCGTCTCAAGTGTCTTAATTTGACCCTAGCTACAAAATCCTTTTTTGCCATATAAGGTGATACTCACAGGTTCCAGGAACTAGGACATGGATATCTTTTGGGAGACCAAATTCAGCCTACCTACCACTGTTAGGCAATTTAATTAGACTCACACAGTAAATATGGGAGCCTGGATTGGAACCCAAACCTTCTGGACTCTAGAGCCTGTGCTTTTAATTACTACTCTGTACTTACCTAAAAACTATGGCTCTAGCATTGGCATTAAGATTTTTAACCTAAGTGTTATTTTTTTCTTCTTCTAACTTCCACAGTATCCACTTGTATTGTAGCATTGAACCTTTTAGTCCTTAAGCATCTTGAGGTTTTGTTTTTGTGGGGTTTTTTGTAGAGATGGGTTCTCGCCATGTTGCCCACACTGATCACTTGAGCTTGTGCTCAAGTAATCCTCCCACCTTGGCATCCCAAAGTGCTGGGCATAAGCCACCATGCCTGGCCAAGCATCTTATATGTTGGTCCTAGCTTCTCCAGTTAGTTAGCTTCTAGAGGGCAGATATTCCATTTTTATGTTTTTAAAAATAGAGATATAATTTATATCCCATAACATGTAAATTTGCTTTTTAGTAAATTCACAGTGTTACGTACCCATCACCACTATTCCAGAATATTTCAATCACCTCAGATGGAAATCCTGTGCCCATTAGCAGTCACACCTATTCCCCTTATCCCCAGCCCCTGGAAACCACTATTCTACATTCTGTCTCTACAGATTGACATATTTGGGACATTTCATATAAATAGGATCGTATGATATGCAGTATTTTATGTTTGGCTTCTTTCACTTAGCAGAATGTTTTCAAAGTTCACTCATGTTGTAGCATATTTTCAGTACTTCATTCCTTTTTTGTCTTTTTTCTTCATTTGTTTATTTTTTGCCCAACTCCCCCAACCAACATCATTCCTTTTTGGGATAGTCTGTTGTGTAGCGATACCATGTTTTAAAAATCTATTAATCGGTTAATAGACATTTAGTCTTTCCACTTTCCTCTTTTTAGCTTTTGTGAATAATGCTTCTGTGAACATTCATATGTGAGTTTATGTCTGAACATATGTTTTCAGCTTTCCTGAGGGATGTACCCAGGAGTGGAACTGCTGGGTCACATGGTGACACTATGTAAACTTTTTGAAGAATTCAGATATTGTATCTTTTTTCAAGTTGTTTGAATTCCTAGATGATTTCCATTGTTCATTTGTTTATAATGAAAAAACATTAGACATGTGACCTTAATCATTACTTATTTTACCTACAGTTTTAGACAGTAATAAGAAGGGACAGTGTGGCATAATGGAACGAGTTCTGCCTGGCCTGGCCACTCTTTGGGTAAGCCTGAGTAAGTCACATCACATCACCTCTCTGGGGAGAAGAGTTAGATGATTTCTACATTCTCTTCCAGACTTAACATTCTGCAACTCTGTGGAAGTCTGAAAAGCTAGCCTTGTGTTAAATCCCAGAGCTTGTGTTCTGTTTTTTTAGCAGTTCATCACTCTCTGTCTGATTTCTGTTCCCAGACACAAACAAAGTTTTACCCATCTATCCATCCATTTTATTGTGGCCTGTTAGCTTCCAGGTACTGTGCTAAAAGCACTGGAGATACAAGGATGATTAAGACATTTTCCATGACTCCCTCGTCTAGTAGGAGAAGATAAACATAAACAGATAATTATAATATTAAGAAATTATAATGTTTTTAAATTGCTGAGAATGCCCAGAGGAGACAGGCTGGGAATAGATGACATTTGAGTTAAATCTTTTCAGATAAGTAGGTGTTTGCTAGACAAGAAGAGAATTCCAGGCAGAGGAATAGTGTGGATAAGGGCACCGAGTTGGTATGAGAAGGCAAACAATGCTTGGCTTTGTTTGGTGACATTCTTCCTTTTCCTGCAGTGGTAAATGCAGATTCTCCTTATCCAGACTAGCTCCATTTTGAGATCCTCGTGTATGTATGATATTTACAGACTCATCCACACTTAAAGGTCTGAGAAGTAACATGCTTTGTCTTAAGTACTGGTCACACGCAGTACTTCTTCCTTCTTTGTTAAGGACACTTCAGACTCAATTTCTGAGTAAGGGGGTTCACTGAGTAGTTGAGGGATCATGGTCCAGGTTTGGGTTTTCTCCATAGCACCAGCTCAGGTTGGGCTCTCGAAAATGCCTTCTTGTCTCTCTAAGGGTTTTGGTTACATAAAAGTATTAGGAATGTAAAATTTTACAATATGATCAGCACAGCACAAACTACATTTCTAGCCTTTAACCTAGAAGCATATATGGAAGGCTTTGTGTTCTAAACTGCCCCCTTCCCAGCCCCCGGCCTTCATGAGAGGTCATTGTACAGCTCTTTCCATGGTCACTGCTCTCTTCACTTTTACTGGAGGGCAAAACTAGGGCAGAGAAATAATTTTTATTCACTTCTGAAAGGTTACAGTAATAAAGAAACTCTTGTTAACATCAGAGAACGTTGCAGCCAAGAGTTTTCACAGTCTGGCATTGTTTATTTTACATGTAATTTGGAACCTTCTGCACTCTTAAAATATTGGCACAAAAATGTTTTAACTCTTGAAGTACTTCTCTGTACACCGCAATAGTGTGGTGTCGGGGGGCAGCAGGACTCTGGAGAGCCGTTTGCCCTGTTCCTGTTGGAGAGAGAAGTGGTATAAGCATGTGTATGTGTGTAACATACACAGTCACTCGTGTATTTATGCGCCCTTCTGCATTGAGAATTAAGAACTTTCTCTGTCCTGATGAATTTCCATGCTTCTCTTTATTAAACAATGAGAATGGTATAGCAGTCCCGCTTTCCTTTTGCCACAACTGCCAACAAGTACAGAGCTTCCCTTATTTAGATATTTTGATATAAGTATTCATTATCCCCTTTCTTCTCCCGCCCCCCACAGACTATTACTTAACTCTTTTCTCTTACTTTTATTTTGAGGTGCATACTATGGGCAAAACTATGTGCCAGGAATTTTACAGACATCATCTCATTTAATCCTCACAAATTACCTTGCAATAGAGTTGAGAGTGTCCCCATATTACAACTGAGGAGAACCAAGGGGCAGAAAACTTAAAGGACTTGGCTGTGGCCGCCATAGTAAGTTACAAGCCCAGATCTGATAGATTTCAAAATCTTTGCTCCAAAAAAATTGGCTCTTTTGACCATAACATGTGCCTTTTGTTGTAATCCAACTTGAACCTTTTTTTGGAAATAGGTAGAATATAAGTAATAATGAGTGAACTGATGGACTAACTGATCCATCGATAGAAGCACAAGTCACTTACGTTAAATGAGATAATAATACACCGAAGTACCTGGCTCCATCAAAGGGTTTTTGTTCTTCTTCTTGTTTCGTTAGGTTGAAATTAAGATATGAAACAATTACAGAAGGATGCCATGAGTTAAGTGGGGAGAATGCTAGGCTGGGGATTAGGCTTCCTAGTTCCAGGCTCAACTTTGGTCCCAGAGTTTGGAGGACCTTCTCTTTCTCCCATCTGTCTTATGTCTTATGGGCTTAAAATAGAGTGATTTATTAGCCCAGCCCTTGCTAAGACCTAGGCATTCCCCAGGACTGACCATGTTCTTTGTAACCTGTCTGGTGTGGGGAGCTCTCCTTTCTCCAAGTCTGGTATTTTCTTCCTTGGCCTCCAAAATGGGGCTTTGGCAAAAGAGGCAGCACTTGCTGCCACCAGGTGAGCTCTGCAGAGCTGTCACTAAGCCAGGCCCTTCTCCGGCAGAGGACTCCTTCCCCAGCAAGAGTTCCTTCCACTCTGGCTCTGAGAAAAGGATACTGTACTGCATGTGTGCTGCAGCCGCCATGCCTGTCCTGCAGGCTGTGAACCTTCTGTTAAAGCCAGCCTGGGAATCCCATACCCTCTAGTCCTGCTCCATTTTTAGTACTTAACAAAGTAGCAAGAAGAGCTCAGGACCTTTCAGCTCTTCTTTTCCCAGAGAGAGCTCTGTTCCCTTTTGGTAGACACACCAACCTTTGGCTTCAGATGTCCCTATCATTGAGAATCCCAGTTAGTACATGCACATACAATTCTGGGCCCGGGAAACAGGCCATTCCCCCAAAATCTAGTGAGGGCCCCTGTGTGTTCTGCTATTCGCCTCCGAAGTGTGGCATTCAGTGCTAAAAAGTTGAGAGGCCAGTGCCCAGTTTTCCAAACAGTTCACCTCCCATCATGTGGGCTTTGGAGCCAGACAGACGTGGGTTCTAATCTCTGCTCTGCCACAATGTTGCTTTGAGATCCTAGGCAAGTCTCTTTACCTCTCCTTGTCTCCATTCCATCCTCTATAAGGTAAGTCATGCACAGTTATGTCACTTAAACAATATGGCTTAGCACAGTGTTTGGCACATACTAAGTACTTGATAAATTGGAGCTATCAGGATGCTATATTTGGACCTTTTCAATAGCACCTAGCATAAGCTGTCATCTTTTGAAGGGATTTATAGGTGCATCTGTGACACCCCACTAGATTCTGGCTTTCTGGAGGACAAAGATCCTATCTTTCATCCTTGTCTCCTGTTCTGCCTGGCATGAGTAAGGCACATAGCAGGCACTCAGTTGATGTTGGCTGAATCTTTTAGGATGACTTGGGCAGAGCAGGGTGGGCGTAAATGCTTTAGTTTCTCCATCTGTACCTGAGGAAATAGTAACCCCTTATTTTGGAGCCTTTGAGGACAATTTAAAACGATATGTGTGAAGTGTTTGGAGCCCTTTGAAAGGAGAGTAATGGAGAAATTAATGGTGTTTTTGCTGTTCTTGGGAAAGCCCTTTGTGGTTCCCAGTGAATAAATTACTTGGAGTGAGTTTTCTCACACCTCCTACTCTGCTGTGTTCACTGTAGCTTTTTTTTTTTTTTTTTTTTTAAATAACTGTCTGCTGTAATACTTCTTTGCCCATGACTTATAAAGATATATATTTTTGGTGTTGGACTTTTGACCCCTTTCTGCTCCCAGGAGAGAAATTTTGATCAGAATAATAAAAGGTGTAAACTGTGTGTGTTGCCCCTTACCTAGGCCTTGGGCAGTTTAGCTGCTGGGGTTAGGAATCAGCTGGCTTGTGGTATGTGTATGGTTATGGGGCAAGTAGGAGATGGTTCCTGTTAAGCGCTAAGCAGCCTTCTGTCTCCCGCTCTTCTTTTCATCCCTGTCCCATGCTCTTTTGCTACGATTCTTCAGATTTCAAATGAACCTTATTGTCTTTGGCATTTCCGATAGGTGTTTTTACTCCTTCTCCTTCAAAGACAGAAGGTGTTTATCGTCTCCTGTGCTTTAGGTCCCAGGGTGAGTTGGCTACCAGAGAAGAGCCTCCCTCTAGAAGGACAGTGTGGGGGAACTGAAAAACACCAGTCTCGGAGCTACAGGAGTGGAGTTAGACTTAGTTCTTTAATTAACCAGCAGGCTCCGATGCAGAGCCTGGACCAGGTTATTTCTAAGGGCCTTTCCTGCTTGAAAAAAATCCATGAGACAAAAATTTTCCAGCCCAGGGTAGAATTTACAACAGTGAACAGCAGTTTGCAAAACTTCCTACTTTTCTCCAAGCCTCTCTTGCCCGATAGCACTGGAAGAACTGGCTCCATCCCTAATAGCCTCAGTTCAAAAGGACTAGAAGAGACTAGGGTAGTTGGGGACAAATGTGGGGTTCATAACATACTAGGGGTATCTGGTCTGATGAAGTGGTTGGGTATGGATGTCAGAAGAATCTCACTTGATGATGATCCTCAGGGACTATGTAAAGGAATTTTAGAATGCCCTGGCTGATGACAGGAAGCCCCACCCAGGGCTAGCCCTAGCTGGTCAGAATTGCCAAGCAGTCAGTGTGTTTATTTTATGCCATCTCCTAATCATTTCAGTGGCCGCCAAGCTCCTAGAAGCTTGACAGCCGCAAAGATGATCCTAATTCAACCCTTTCCAAGTGAGTACACTCAGTCCTGGGCAGGAAAAAGGCTTGGTCAGTGTCATGTAGTAGTGGTAGTAGCAGAGACTAAAACTCACTTCCCTTGATTCATTCTGTTGCTCTTTTCATTACATGATACTGTCATCTTTGCTGTTCTCTAGAGCCACTACACACACCCTGCATTTTGTCTTGCTGGGAGAAGCCTCCAATCAAAGACCTCCTGATCCTTTTCTGTTAAGGTCAGCATTCCAGTGTCTAGCACAGTGCTTAGCACATGATAAGCCTTCATCCAATGTTGGTTGAATGGTGGATGAGTGAGTGAACTCACAGAGTCTATTCCTAACCCCATCTTCTTAGAATCAATTCTATACTTACACTGCAATTTACCTGATTAAATTCATGCCAAATCGTTAATGGATGCCAGTAAGATCTGTTTTAATGGTCCCAGATAACTCTTGCATTTTAACCAGAGTTTTCTGTAAATAGTGTCTTTGGGAAGAGCAGTGATTGCAGTAGTAAGACATACAGGCACTGTGACGAGCTCTTGGGGCTGAATATGCCTCTCACTCCATGTCCTACCACAAGGTGGGCAGCTGTCTGCTCTTTTCTCCTGTGGGCTTAACTCCCGCATTGGGTACCACCAGAGGGCAGTGGCTCCACCAGGATCTGGGTGGGGCTATGTAAAAAAGTTCTGGAGGCTCTAGGGTCAGACCCAGGATACAGTAGAGATAGATGCTCCTTTCAGCTGCCCTGGGTGCGCCATGAGTATTTCTGGATCCATTGATGAGTCTGCTGTAACACTCTTTTCTTGCTTTGTTTTCCCCAAAATGCTGGGTGAATGGCCCTATGGGGTTGGTTGGAGCTGAAGGGGCCTGGCTGGAGTGGAGGGACTTGTTTTTCCATGTTCATTGTCCTCTGTTTAGCTGGTCTTTCTGAATGTCAGTGATCCTTGCCATCCATATGATGTGCCTGGTTCTCAAAGGAGCAGGAGGAACTGTAAGGAGCCCTTCTTTAAAACAACCACTATCAGGGCCTCAACTGTCCTACTGATGCTCAGATCCAGTCCTGACCTCTCACCTAAACTCACTGTCGGCTGCTTCTTCACTGGTCCTCCTGCCTCTTGACTCTTCATCTCAGATTCATTCTGCAAATTATTCAGCAGCCTGACTAATCATCCTAAACTCCCGGAGTTCAGAAATTGTCTTTTGTTTACTGCTGTAGCCTCAGCTCCTAAAACAGTGCTTGATGCCTGGTTAGTGCTGAATACATTTGATGAAGGCAATATTGAATGTATTTCCTCTAGATCCAGGAACATTATTAATTTGTATGGTTTTATTAAGGATTGCTTCATTCATTTATTTATTCAAGGAACATTTTTGTCTCTCAGCCCATGCCAATCCCTGCATGTGGTTGGTAGAGAATATACCAGAGATAAAGGATCTTACAGGGCTTACAATCTAGTTTATTCTGAGAAAGGAAGTTGAATCTTTCCTGGGTTCACTTCCTCACGAAACAGACAAACGAGAAAGACAGGAGTTCACTTGCTTTTTTGTTTTGTTTTCACTGCATGCTTCTTCTAGGAGTTATCCCAGGGCAGGGCTGAGTATGATGGGAGGATGAGGCAGGAGAGTAGGTAAACCCCGAGGTCCCGAGGGAAGCTTCAGAGACTTCCAGGCCCTCATCTCCACGTGGGGGATTGGGTTGAGTTTATAACCTTCTTTCCAGTGCAGTATCACAGAGTAGCTGAGAATACTCACATACTGAAGCCAGTTTGGACTTAAATCCCGCCCTAGCCATGTGACCTTGGGCAAGGTCTCTGCCTATTTCCTTTCTATGCCTCAGTTTTCTCTCCATAAAATAGAGATAACCATAATACCCACCTTACATCACTTGTAGCATTGTGAGGGATAAATGAGTTATCACATGTGAGGTTCTTTAAACAATGCCTGAGAGCGAAATAGATGTTTGCCACTAATTTACTTACTGTTAAGCATTTTCATCTGTTAATATAAAAAGGGAGGCCAGGCGTGGTGGTTCAGGCCTGTAATCCCAGCACTTTGGGAGGCCGAGACGGGTGGATCACGAGGTCAGGAGATCGAGATTATCCTGGCTAACACGGTGAAACCCCGTCTCTACTGAAAACTACGAAAAAAACTAGCCGGGCGAGGTGGCGGGCGCCTGTAGTCCCAGCTGCTCCGGTGGCTGAGGCAGGAGAATGGCGTGGACCCGGGAGGCAGAGCTTGCAGTGAGCTGAGATCCAACCACTGCACTCCAGCCTGGGCTACAGAGCGAGACTCCGTCTCAAAAAAAATAAATAAAAATAAAAAAAATAAATAAAAAGGGAAAAGGAAAGGCAGTTTTGCATAGTTGTGATGGAAAAACTGAGGCTCAGAGTGATTAATCTTTCAGACTCACAAGGTGGGGAAACAGGGCTGTTGGGGCCCAAAATTTACTCAGATTTCAGTGTGTTTGGGAGTTGGGAGTTGGGACTTAAATACAGAACACCAAAGACAGCATCTCTTTAACATACAGCATTCTGAGTTTGTCTCTTTCCTTTGGATAAAATACCTTTCTAAGAACATTTTACTGAGAAAAGAGGACAAAAGAGAATTACCCTATAAAGATGGGGTCACTCTCAGAATTCACAGGCCATGTCAGTTCCATGGTTTTTTTATTTTGTTTTGTTTTTTGTTTTTTTCCTTTTTTTGTGAGACAAAGTCTTGTTCTGTTTCCCAGGCTGGATTGCAGTGGCACAATCTCGGCTCACTGCAATCTTTGCCTCCCGGTTCAAGCAATTCTTCTGCCTCAGCCTACCTAGTAGCTGGGACTACAGGCATACACCACCATGCCCAGCTAATTTTTGTATTTTTAGTAAAGACGGGGTTTCACCATGTTGGCCAGGCTGGTCTCAAACTCCTGACCTCAGGTGATCTGCCCACCTGAACCTCCCAAAGTGGTGGAATTACAGGCATGAGCCACCGCACCCGGCTGTGTCAGTTCCATTTTAAGGGATATTTGAACCTCACTCCTGGCCTCAACCTTCACCACCTCACTACTTAAGTAAGAATGATCATATGACTTCTACCTGGGATCCGGGCTCAGCCATTCCCGGGATGCTTCTACAGGAATGTATAAGCTATCTGCTGAGTGGCAATTCTGTTTGAGCCTTAAAACAAACAAAAAAACTTGGACTAGGAGCCAGAAGACCCTGTCTCTGTGAACCTCTTGACCATTTATTAGCCAAGTGATAATTGGGTGAGTCACTTGACCTTTCTGAGCCTTTGCTTCCTCATGTCTTCAGCAGGGAACAGCCTCTTTCTCAGATTACCATTGGGTCAGTATTTTGGCAATTGTACAGCTCTGAACAGTGAGCAGTTAGGACACAGCAGTGAAAGACAAACATTCTGTGACCTGTGTAAAACAATGTAAATGTCTGCTTTACTGTTTTGGGCTTTAGACTTTGGTCTGACCCTTTGTGCCCAGGTGGAGTTACCAGTTAACTCCTGTGATTCGGTTCATTAGGGTGGCCCGACCCCTTTCACTCTTCATTGCTGTGGAGAAGAAGAAGGCAGCATTGTTGGATGAAGGGTCAGGAACCTCAAGATCAGTAAAGGGCTAAATTTTGGGTCCTCTGAGAAAATGTTGCCATCTGGGCAATATGATATCTATATTAGGATCACTGGGAAAGGACTCGGGTCAGTGATCTCAGTGTTGCCTTTAGATCCTCTAGGTTGTTCAGAGCCTCAGCATCCATGACAAGTGACAGTGGCTCAGCTCTATTAGCAGAGAACTGACTAACTTGTTGATGTATATTCATCTGTTTGCCTTTTGTGTCTGTGCAGTTGATGTGGTTGGTAGTGATGGGAAACAAACATCCTGTAGTTTTCCACTGTACCCAGTCTGCCTAAATTTAATAGAAAATCATTAAAAAAGCCAAGTAGTGCCTGCAGCTTTTCTGCGCTCATAAATGTAGTCATGAGGCTCACGGTGCAATTAGCAGCCTCCAAGTGTCTCTGGAAACTTGAGTGTGTCAGCATCTTCTTGCTGACCGTAATCAGACCTCATGGCTGCAGTCAGAATGCAGAGGGCCGGGAGGAATGATACCGACCTACATGTAGTGAACAAATCACTGGAAAAGGGGCTCAGGCTCCTAGGCCCTGGTGTGTTATGCCTGTGCTCCACTGGAGACGCCTGCCGGGCTCAAAGTAAATACACATCTTGCTCATATTACATCTTATCCAAGTAAGATTTTCCATTACCACAACATAGGAGACATGAAGGGCATGGCGATTGCTAAAATCATACAAGACTGGTTGTCTACACTTGGTGCTGCCAGGGTCAGAAAGTCATCAGTGTATGATGCATATAACTTGCCTTCTGTCTTCATCTTTCTGTTCTCTCCATTTTCTTCAGTGAAGTCTGATTACATGCAAGTCATGGCCTCCCCTTTCCTCCTCCTCATCTACTCGATAATCAAATCCGATTGCTCTGGCTGTAGTCATTTCTCTGGAAAGCATGCCTTCGTCTTTGTTCCTGTTGTCACTTAACATTGTTTCAGTTCCTTACGGACTCTCACCTAGACCATTGTAGCAGTCTCCTCTGGTTTGCCTGCCTCTGGACCTTCCCCCAACTTTGTGATCTGTACTTCTAGGGTTACTTTTTGAAAATAAATCTGTCCATGCAATTTCCCTGTGCTTAGACACCTTCCTTGTTCTTTCCTTCATGTGGCATTCAGGGCCATTTACAATCTCACAAAAATTGCCCTTCCAGCTCCACCTTCTGATTCTTGCCACCATGAGCAGCTTCTGTGGTTCTGTGTGTGTGTGTGTTTTTTACAAACTTTCCTCTGAAAATGCTGTACTTGTTCACCTCCCTGTGCCTTTATACATACCATTCTGTCTGAACATACCTGTTCACCCTTTAATACGCACTATAATAAATGTTGCCTCTTCTCTCAAGCCTTTCAGTTCCTATACCATTGCTATTTTTTATATACAACGTGCTAGGTGTGTCTTCCACATGAGATTATAAACTTCTTGAGGACAAGTATTGTGTTTTATTGTTTTTTTTTTACCTCCAGCATATATCACAGTAGAATACAGCAGGTACTCAATACATGCTTATCAATCATGTACAATGCAGTGTAGAGTTCTGTACCAAGACAGTTTATAGTCTAGTGAGGAACATCAGTTAGCTCATAATACCACTGTGCCGAATGGATAAGTGTCCTAAGAGAGGCTTTAGTATACACATGGTTAAGTCACAGATTGAAATGACTGTCTGAGAAGAACTGTTTATAACTGAGATTTCCTTTATCGTGGTAAAATATACATATGTAATATTTATCATTTTGACCATTCATAAATGCTTGATTCAGTGGCATTAAGTACATTCGCAGTGTTTTGTAACAATCATCTATACCCAAAACGTTTTCATTATCCCCAACAAAAACTCTGTGCCCATTAAATAATAATTTTCCCTTTCTTCCTCCCATCAGCCCCAGGTAGACTATTCTACTTTCTGTCTCTGAAGGTGCCTGAGTACCTCCTATAAATCAAATTATACAACGTTTGTCCTCCCGTGTCTGACTTATTTCATTAAGCATAATGCATTTATGAGTGCATTCTTAAGGTCCATCCATGTTATAGCATATCTCAAAATTTCATGCCTTTTTATGACTGAATAATATCCCTTGGTATGTGTGTACCACATTTTGTTTCTCCCTGTCATTGGATACTTGGGTTGTTTCCACCTTTTGGCTGTCATAAATAATACTACTATGAAAATTGGTGTACAAATATATTGGTTCCAATTCCTGCTTTCAATTCTTTTGGACATATAGTTAGGAGTGGGATTGCTGGGCCATACAGTAGTTCTATGTTCAGCCTTTTGAGAAACCACCAAACTGTTTTTCCACAGTGACTGTACCATTTTACATTTTCTTCAGCAATGCATGAGGGTTTCAGTTTTTCTACAGCCTTGGCAATACTTATTTTTCTTTTCTTTTTAAATTATAGCCATCCTAGTGGGTGTAAATGGAATTATCTTGCTCAGCCAGGTGCGGTGGCTCACGCCTGTAATCCCAGCACTTTGGGAGGCTAAGGCGGGCGGATCACAAGTTCGGGAGATTGAGACCATCCTGGCTAACACAGTGAAACCCCATCTCTACTAAAAATACAAAAAATTAGCCGGGCGTGGAGGTGGGCGCCTGTATTCCCAGCTACTCGGGAGGCTGAGGCAGGAGGAGAATGCCATGAACCCAGGAGGCGGAGCTTGCAGTGAGCCGAGATCGCGCCACTGCACTCCATCCTGGGCGAGCGTGTGAGACTCCATCTCAAAAAAAAAAAAAAAATTTGCTGGGTGTGGTGGTGCGTGCCTGTAATCCCAGCTACTCGGGAGGCTGACTTTAGCTAATTTAAGCAAGCAAAGTATTTATTGGAAGGTAACTAAGGCTCACAGAATGGAGAGTTTAATAACAGGACTCAGGAAGGAAAGATACAGGGCAGCTAAGTGATCTTAGCAATAGGAACTTATGTTTAGTCTCTTTGGGGTGACTCAATTTTACTATTTTATTTATTATTTTTTAGAGATGAGGTCTTGCTGTGTTGGCCAGGTTGGTCTTTAATTCTTGGCCTCAAGCAGTCCTCCCGCCATGGCCTCCCAAAGTGCTAGGATTACAGGCATGAGCCACCGTGTCCTGCCAAGGGTGATCCAACTTTAGCTTCCTTTCATATTTGTTTTTTTCTACTCTCAGAAGCAAGAGTCTGATTAGCTAAGCTTCAGCTATGTGTCCATCTCTGCAATGAGGGGACAGCATTCTAGGATCAACAGCCTGCCAACTCATGGAACTGGGGAAGAGTAGGTCCTGAACATAAGGAAGAAATGCAGAGAGAGATAGAGACCTCAGTGTCGGAGTACTTCTGAGATCTACTGATCCATTGAGGCAGATGATGGAGGCAACCTAACCAATCCATGGAATAGCCTCTGGGTGTTTCTGTTGGCCATAGAATCTTGAACACCCTGGCCTGTGACCAGTGCCAACCCATTGTAACCATATATATCTGACATTCTTCCTTGAAACCTCTCTGGTTTCTCCATGTTCATTCTTAAGTATGGTTGCTAAGACAAAGACTTTTGACTATTAAAATAAATGAGGAAAGAAAACTTTTTGACCTTTGCATATGGCTTTTCCTTTAATATAGGTAATAATAATTACCTTTTCATATTTCTGATTTATCTGTTCGTGAGGGAGATTTGCTCTGGTATGCTATTACGTCTACTTGGCCAGACCCTTGCTTCATCCTGTTATTTTTTTATTTTGATATAGACATAATACTGTGCATTTGACCTTGTCGAATCTCATCTTCTTTTTAAGGACAGTTTTTCTAAATTTAAAAAGAGTCTCTTTTACTCTTGCTTTCCAAAGTGCAGAAATGAGCAATTTTAGCTTTGTGCTTGTGTAGTTCTTCCGTTTCTCGTATGACTCATCAGAAGCAGAAAGGTGTGATGGCTTAGACAGTAGATTTAGAGACTGGCCATCTGAGTTAAAAGTCCCAGCACTGTCACTTACAAGCAGGATGTGATCTGACTGCAAGTCACTTAACATTTTTTTTTCTTTTTCCTTTTTTTGAGACAGAGTCTTGCTCAGTTGCCAGGCTGGAGTGCAGTGGCATAATCTCGACTCACTGCAACTTCTGCCTCTCGGGTTCAATGAGTCCCCTGCCTCAGCCTCCTGAGTAGCTGGGACTACAGGTGCACATCACCATGCCCGGCTAATTTTTTTGTATTTTAGTAGAGATGGGGTTTCACTATGTTGGCCAGGCTGGTCTCGAACTCCTGACCTCAGGTTATCTGCCTGCCTCAGCCTCCCAAAGTGCTGAGATTACAGGCATGAGCCACATTTGAGCTTCTGTTTCCTTGTTGATAGAGTCAGGACAACAATAGCAGTTTGGCTGTGAGCTCCTCGAGGGCAGGGTTGTGGTTGTGAGGCACAAATAAGATCATAAAATGAAAATATTATCAAATGCATTCTATAATCGTTGTTACCACCATCACTGCCATCATTATTATCAGTACAGATTTTAGATAGTCCCCAGGATTATTTCCTTTAGGACTCCGCACCATCAGTGCTGTTGTTAAAACTGCGACTCTTTCAAGCCAGGTGTTGGCTTCTCTAATGAGTATGCCTGAGACTTGTCATGTGGTATACTATAAAAAGCTTCCAGAAACCAAAGTAGATTATAGCTGTAATATTCCCCTTATTCAAATGCCCTAAAGAGAAGAAAATTAAATAGCCATGGTAGTTTGATCATCTCAGAACCTTAATGTACCTCATCAGCTCCTTTTGAAGATGATTGTAGACTTAATATTATGTGTTCGCATGTTTTCTCAGCTGGACAAATGACTAGAATTTCTGAGGACATACATCTTTTCTCTCTTGGCTATTTTCCAAGCCTGAGGGAAGGACTGCTGTACTCCGTGACTATATAGAAATTAGGGCTACTGGTTCTGCAATTCTGTCTGCCAACCATATCCCTTGTTTTTCAGGACATTATCAGGCTACGCAGTCTTGAACATATAGATCCCAAGCAGCAAAACAGGAATTTTCAAAATAAATAAGAAAGGGATTCGTATTATTATTACTGTGTTGTAGAGACAGGACCTCACTTTGTTGTCTAGGCTGGTCTTGAACTCGTGGCCTCAAGTGATCCACCTGCTTTGGCCTTGCAAAGCATGGGGATTACACATGTAAGCCACTTTGCCCAGCCAAGAAGGGAATATTTTAAAAAGCGTGTCTTCATATGGCAAACTTCCCTTGTACATTAAAAGTTTGAAATGTTTAAAATGGATTTTAAAATGGATCTCCTCATGCTGAGTTTAGGTTGGCCTTTCATCGCAACGGGAACATACTTTATTTAAATGTCCACATTATTTTATAAAAAGAGAGAAAGAAATTGTCTTTCATTTGAAGTATTTTTCTTTTTATTCTTGGTATTAACAATTTTCTCTGGAACTGCCCGATATGTGTGTGTGTATGCGTGTGCGTGCACAGAGTTTTGTTTGTATTTTGTCATCATTGCTAAAAGACCCTCAGTAGATCTTTCAGTCATAATGCATGTGAGTAACAGGTAGACTTTTTTGTTTGGTCTCTCCATGTCCCCGTCTCTCTTGTCTATCTACTCTTACTCTGTTTCTAAGTATCTCATAAAATATTCCACAGTGGGCTAATTTCTAACCTGAACTTTAAATAGGCTAGCTGATGTTCAGTGCGCATCAGCCTGTTGCCACACAATGACTGTAGAACATGGCGTTGGCACTGCAAAGCATGGGTGGTGGCATTACTGTCTACTACAGCACAGCTAAAACATGACCTACAATCTTGTGTTGCATTGTTGCCTTATGATGAATTTGATATAGTCCTTAGGCTTCAGCCAGCAACTCTGGCTGTCCTTTGTCGTTCATTCATTCCAGCAAATTCTTAGTCTGCTGCTGTTAGCAACTTTGCTTCAAGCCAGTAACCTTAAAGCTTATTCTCACCTTCGTGCTTATCAGTGTTTTCCATGCCAACTTTCTTCTATTTTCCCACCCCCCACCCACCATAATTATACCCACTCCCAACCTCAGGTTTTCCCAGGAGTGGAGCTTGGCTATACTAGGAATATCAGATGTATTAGTAACTGGCCACTGATGACCCATCTAGTGGCTGTCTCTAGCTGCCACTGGAACTGGAATCTCTGAGTTGTGTTTACCCAGGACCACATTGGCATTTCTTAGTTCTGCCTCTGGAGATAGCCTGAGCTATGGGGCACAGGAAGGGGCAGCTACATTCATTCCGGTGTCTGTTTCAACACAGTTAGGCACTGGAGTTGGATTGCTCTGTATTCTTATCTTGACCTCACTATTTCTTAGCTGTCTAGCTTTAACTTTCCCAAACATCAGATTCCTCTTCTCTAAAGCAGAGACAGTAACAGTTCCTGTCTCTTAGAGTCCTTGGGAAGGTTTAAGTGGCTAATGTGTAAAGTTGTAACACAGTTATTGGCACTTGGTAAATAATGAATGATGGGGTCCGTCTCCAGACTTGAATCACTTTGGGGCACCTGTAGACTGGTGAGAGGGCAGACTTAGTAGAGAAAATAGTATGTGTGCTAAGTCTTAGAGGATAAGGAGTTAGCATCCCTTCCATCAGTGGATAAAGAAGAGAAGGATTCCTGGCAGCAGTGTGACTAAGAAATAGACGAGAACATGATATATCTGTGCACATACTTTACTGACTGCAGGGTGAGGTACAGTAGGGAGGCAAGAGGAGGGGAGGCAGAAACAATGGCCAAGAGCAGATCACTAGAAGCCTTGCAGAGTTCACGGAGGAGTTAAAACTTGATCTCCCGTCAGTCCCTATATCCACATAGTCTGGTTCCTCTGTTAAGCAGTCACATAAATATCTTTAAGAGCAGCAACAGTGAAAAGGGGAAAGAGAGCAGCGAATTGGCCTCGGATGAACTGGCATCTCTTTAAAGCTAATATTCCTCCTTGAGAATGCTACTTTAATTAAACATGTGCCCTGCAAGATTCATTATTGCCTTACTTGTGTTCCCTGTTGGTTGTCTCATTCATTAATCTGCTGATTAGTAACCCTGAACTCTTGCATCCCCTCCTTTTTTTTTGCATTCCCTTTTTAATATACTATGCTGTTTCCCCTGGGACATAAACTCCAAGACCTGTCCCTGGCCTGCTCATGTTTGTTTTCTTTGCCCCTTGTGCCTGCCTCTGCTATAACATTTGTAGTATGTGTTAAGTAATCCTTAAGGTAACATTTTTATTATGTCATAAAAAGTGCATGGCAAATATATTATAACTCATGGACTTTGTTTAAAAATGAACGGATAATTTATTGAGTGTGTTACATGAGCCTCACTCCCCTCCCCATTTCAGCTGAGACCTGCTGCTCATTTAGCCGAGCCTCCTATTGAGTGCTCCCTCCCTGTGACATGCTGGGAAAGCAGGCCCATGGTTGGCTAGAAGTGACATCATAGTTTATGTACTCAATAAAAATTTAATTAAGTCATTACAGGAATTGCAGTCATCATTTAACCCTCTGATTTCTTCTGTTTAGTTTATTATTAAACATTCAGTAATACCAGTCACTGAATCCTGATGGCTTATAAAATATCTGCATGAATTTTAATGGCTTAAATAAATGGGAAAATATGAGTAACTGATATAAAAGGAACCTTTTCCTTGTGGCGTTGTATGTATGGGTTTTTATGAAAAGCAAAGCATTATGGAAAGGATGAGTTTAATAAGAGAACGGCCCAACACTATCTGGGAGGAGTTTCTCTTCTGCTGGGTGCAGCTGTGTAGTCATGGGCAGAGTGCTCCATATGGTGTGATCTGGCAGTGGAGAGGCGGGGAACCTGCACACCAGCAACCAAAAACTTAAATGAGGGACTAAAATCCAGCAGGGATTCACCAGAGCGAATACCCCGCTCCCCTTGGCTGCTGAACTAGCTAGAAGGGCCCCGCCAAGTGAGTCCGGTAGTTGAGGAAGCTGCTGTCACTTGCCCTCACCTGTTGCCCTGCAGATCATGTGTCTGTACTGATTGCACTTTCACCCTCTTCCAGGAAGGGCCCTTTTCATGATCTAATCCAGCCTGGGTGATGATTTCTGAAAAGCATTTCTAGCTGTGGCAGCTTGCCATTGTCTCAGCTAGAGGTGAAGGGAGAGGCAGCTTACAGGTCACTGGAGTTGGAATATAGGACCAGAAGGTCAAGGAGCCTTGCTAGTAAGGAACTCTACTCTTGCGCTCTGTTTTTTCTGGGCAGTAGCCAACCAGAATGCAGGTGTATCCCAAGAGGAGAAAATGTGTTTGTATGTATGTGGGCCTTGCTGGAAAGCAAGAACTGAGGTTTGCAGATGAATGTGTTGGTGATCTCTGGAAATACCCTGCAGATGGTAAAGTAGGAAAAGCACTCACCCAGAAATCAGGTTCTAATCCTGGCTCTGACACTATGATGTGTGACCTTGAATAAGTCTCTTCTTTCTGGGTTTCAGTTCACCCTTTCCTCAAGGGTATTGAGCTAGGTAATCTCTGAGGGCCCTTCCTGCACCAGAGCTTAATGGTGTGATACATGACATAAACTAGCTCTGCTAGGCAGGTTCAGTGAATGTTTTCCTCTGAGAGATGCTCCTGCCTTACTGTTTGATACCTCTGATATTGTCCATTATATTATTATGATATCGCTGCGATTATTCCTAACACAGGAGAACAACTCACGTGGGAGTAGGGAGAGCCTCCAAGTGTGGGTATCAGGAGGTTTGAGTTGTAGTCTCATCCTCACATGACAGAAGGAACGACCTCTAGCTCTGGCCTGTTTTTTGACTCTTCCCTTTACCCCAGCCCTTTCTGGAAGATGGGACAGTAGAAGTTTGGCAGTATATGTTTCTGAAATTCCAGAAACACAGAACGTATTCAGCAGGGGGAAAGAAAGAAAGAAAGAAGAAGAAAACTCCCCAGAAAACTAGTTGGCTAGAACATGCTATGCATGGCGTAGTACACAGGCCCTTGTAAAAATTCAGTTACCAGCAAGCCTGTCTTAGCCCCTGCTCTGGGTTAGGCTCTGGACCAGATGATGGGGGGTGCTGAGATTAATCAGACATGGTTCCTATGACCCTTGAGTAGCTCCCAGACTAGTGGGAGAGACAGGTGCATAAGCAGCTCTAAACCGTGTGTGTACCCAGGGGAGAAAGTATGCCCAGAGAGCTGTGAGAACACCAAGGATGGATGGTTAATGTGGCCCTGGTTGAAGGTGTGTGGGATAGGTCATGGTTTGCACTCCTACTTACATCCAGTCTACATTTTCCAGCCTTGAGCTTCACAGTCCTTTCATTTTTGAAAATCATCCATGACTGTAAAGCATTGGAACTGGTTTTGGTTTTATGTAAACAAACCAGAAGTTATTACTTATAATTCCTTACATTTGCAGAGCATTCTGCAGTTTACCAAGGCTTTCAGCATATACACATTATTAAATTAATGAATGAATGCATGCTAATTCACGTGCTCTTCCAAACAGCCCTGTGTGTAGGGCATTTAAAAGAAAAGGGGCCAGGTGCAGTGGCTCATGCCTATAATCCCAGCACTTTGGGAGGTCAAGGCAGGCTGATCGCCTGAGGTCAGGAGTTTGAGACCAGCCTGGCCAACATGGTGAAACCCTGTCTCTACTAAAAATACAAAAAAATTAGCCAGGCATGGTGGCAGGTGCCTGTAATCCCAGCTACTCGGGAGGCTGAGGTAGGAGAATCGAGAATCGCTTGAACCTGGGAGGCAGAGGTAGCAGTGAGCTGAGATCATGCCGCTGCACTCCAGCTTGGCCAACAGAGCGAGACTCTGTCTCAAAAAAAAAAAAAAAAAGAAAAGAAAAAAAGAAAATGGTCTCCAGTTGACTTGCTTAAGATAACATCCTGTGTACATAGCAAAACTATCACTTGAACCCAGGTTTTCTGAGTCTAAATCCAGATCTCCCTTTCTGCATTTCTTCCCACTAGTTATGAGTCACAGGATAAAATCACTCAGTCTTTGATTTGTGACCCAAAGTAAAATTATCCTCCCAGAAGCAGAACCCTGGCAGACTGAAAGGAGCGTGGACTCTGGATTCAGACTAACCTGGATGCTGATCTCAGCTTTATCATGAATTTGCTCTGCGACACAAGGCATCACTTCACCCGGCTGAGTCTCTCACACAGTCACTTATAGTCTGAGTGACTGTAACACATCTACCTCTGAGTTCTGGTGATGATTAGAGGAGATAGTGTCCATAAAGCTCCGGGCCATGACAGGTACTTAGTAAATGAGATGACCGTGGGCATGGTCACCATCAGAATTGTGAAGCAGAAATCTTGTTCTCCATATAAAGTTCCAAATGCCTTTTGGCTGTTTCCAAAACCATCAGTTCAGATAGTCAGTGAGTCCTTACTCTGTGCTCTACATTGCACTGGCTTTCTGCTGGGATCCTGAAGAGGAATAAAACGTGGACCCTGCCTTACAGCATGTTACTGTCTGGAGGTCAGAGTTGTTCCCTATTGAAGGCATTCAGCGAACTTCACTCTGGGCCCTGAAGATCCTCCAGGCCAGGCTGTTCCCTGAGAGGAGAGAGGAGTTCTACCGGACTCTCAAGCATCTCACCAGAATTGCATTTCTAAAACAGTCTCTGAGTTTTTGTTTGTTTGCTTGAGACAGACCCTCATTCTGTTGCCCAGACTGGAGTGCAGTGGCGTGATCTTGGCTCACTGCAGCCTCGGCCTCCCAGGCTCAAGTAATCCACCTCAGCCTCCCAAGTAGCTGGGACTACAGGCATGCACCACTACACCAGGCTAATTTTTGTATTTTTTTGTAGGGATGGGGTTTCACCATGTTGCCCAGGCTGGTCTCAAACTCCTGGGCTCAAGCAATCTGCCTGCCTTGGCCTCCCAAAGTGCTGAGATTACAGGTGTGAACCACCACCCAGCCAAGATGATCTCTTGACTTTAACATTCTTCTTGCTTCAGAGTTGCCCCTGCTTTGTTCTTCCCTCCTTTCCATAGCCTCAGAGGCCCCCCTTTTTCCTCAGCATGTCTCTCACAGTCCTGCCTCTCTCCCTCCTCTTCCCATCTCTGACCACTTCCTTCTCTTTGTTTTTTCATCACAACAAACTCTTGAGTGACCCTTAAGATGTCTCCTAACCTAGTCTCAACATACCTTTCCTGTGATCCTGCCCATTCACCCTCCCTGTCAGTGGCACCCTCCCTGTGCCAGTCATTTTCTTTCCAGCCTCTGCACCTTTGCACACCTCCTTCTGTCTAGAATGCTCTCTCTCCCTCCTCTGTCAAATTCCTCCTCCTCCAAGGTTCACTTAAATGTTACCTCCTGGAGAGCACTTACCAGCTCCCTCAAGCAGGTAAAACTAAAACCCATTTATCACTCAGCATGTTTGGAATAGGATTTGAGGCAACATGTTGCAGTGTAATTATTTTTTATATGCCTATTTTCCTACATTGGACTGAGCTCCTCCAATCAAGAAACCTTTTCTTATACTTGGTTCATAGGATCTAGCACAAAACTAAACATGTGTTTGGGGCTCAGTTCATTAAGCTGACTTGTATAACTTGAGATCAAAACCTAAAAGAAGTTGGCAAATTGGGGAGAATCCTGACAGGTCAGGGAATTGAGAATGGACCGGCAGCTTGACTTGTTAGTGGCTGTCTCTCTGTTCTACTAAGAGTCTGTGACAGCCAAGAGTCAAAGATCATACTTTTTGGTTTTTTTTTCATTCTTTCTTTCATACTTTTGTTTTTGCCATTTGTTTCTGTAGGTTAATCCCTATATCCTGAAGAAGAACATGATCCTCATGACAAATCATTTCTATGCAGCGATCTTGGGATATGATGAGGTAAGATCATTTACCAAGGCTTAGGCAGAACAGTGGCCTCCCCCAGCAAAAGCTTTTGATGAGAGCCTCTGAGGGAAGCTGCAGGGACCATTGTTACTGACTACCACCACGGCGTAGTATTTATTTCTTCATATTCATCAACTGGGCAGCGAGAATGAATATGCTCAGCATGTTTGGGAAACATGCCACATGTTTGGGAAAGAAGGCAGTATTTAATATGGTCAAACCATTCAACTGGCATTTGTTGAGTGACTGCTGGGTGCTGGATGGAGGGACAGAGGCAAATGAGACACTGTCTTAGCCCCATGTGCTCCCAGAGAGAGGAGGACATTCGTGTAAATAGCGTGGTCTGCCAGGCAAAGTATACACTTTTTTTTTTTTGCTGTAATTATGAAAGCAATACATACTCATTTTAAAAGTTTGTAAAACTGGCCGGGCGCAGTGGCTCCCAGCACTTTGGGAGGCTGAGGCAAACGAATCACTTGAGGTCAGGAGATCGAGACCAGCCTGGCCAACATGGTGAAACCCCATCTCTACTAAAAATACAAAAATTAGCCGGGTATGGTGGTGGGTGCCTATAATCCCAGCTACTCCAGAGGCTGAGGCAGGTTAATCGCTTGAACCTGGGAGACGGAGCTTGCAGTGAGCCGAGATCATGCCTCTGCACTCCAGCCTGGGTGACAGAGTGAGACTCTGTCTCAAAAAAAGATAAATAAATAAAAATAAAAGTTTATAAAGCTGTACATAAATGGTTGAAGTAGAAATTAGAAGACCTGTCTGGGCACGGTGGCTCACGCCTGTAATCCCAACACTTTGGGAGGCCGTGGCGGATGGATCACCTCAGGTCAGGAGTTTGAGATCAGCTTGACCAACGTGATGAAACCCCATCTCTACTAAAAATACAAAAATTAGCAGGGCATGGTGGCATGCGCCTGTCATCCCACCTGTTTGGGAGGCTGAGGCACGAGAATCGCTTGAACCTGGGAGGCAGAGACTGCAGTGAGCTGAGATTGTGCCACTGCACTCCAGCTTGGGCGACAGAGTGAGACTTGGTCTCAAAAAAAAAAAAAAAAAAAAAAAAAACCCACGAAATGAGAAGACCTATTTCCTACCCTGCTCCAGACAAAAACTTAATTCCTAGTTTATTGGATGTCCTTCCAAATGTTGTCTGTGCATAGACAAGCACCTTTATCTTTTCCTTCTTTATGCAACTGGAGTTACACTAGACACATGATTCTGCAACTTGCTTTTTTCACCGAAGTGTGTATCTTGGGTGTCCTTCCACATCAGGACATTTGGATCTATCTCATCTTTTTAAAAAAATTGTAAAATATGCATATCATAAAATGTACAATTTTAACTATTTTTAACTGTATGGTTTAGTAGCATAAAGTACATTCCCATTGCTTTGCACCATCACCACCATTCATCTCCAGAGCTTTTCCATCTTCCAAGCTGAAACTCTGTCCCTATTGAACAATAATTATTCCCTCCTTCCCTCATATCCCCTAGCAACCACCATTCATTTGACTTTATGCCTCTGTGAATTTGGCTACTGTAGATAATTCATGTAAGTAGAATCATACAATTTTTGACCTTTTGTGACTGTCTTATTTCACTTAACATAATGCCCTCGAGGTTCATCAATCTCATCTTTTTTCTCCCCAACATTTATTGTGGAGATTTCAAGCATGTAGAAAGAATGGTGTAATGAACACCTGATATTTTAAACTAACCAGATGCTTTTATACTGATTTTATGGTTACCTCCAGATTTAATGCAAGCATGACCCCTCCTGGGAAGCAGTTCCTGAACTTGCTGTGGCTCAGCTCATTCCATCCTCCCTGCACTCTCACAGTGCTTACTATATTCACATTATCTGTCACCCTGGCTGGGTGGGGATTTCTTTTTGGGTAGTGGCAAAATGCCTACTGTGTTTGCATTTATGTGGCCTGACATAGTGCTTGGCATGTGATAGTCACCGAGTGAGAAATGCACAAAAGGACAAAAGTAAGAAACTGGAGTTCAGATTGGAGGAAATGTTACCAGCCTGAAGATCATAATTAAAGCCAGGAGACAAGCTTACAAAAAAAATCCAGTTAAATGATTTGGTTAGGGTCATAGGACCAGTTAAAATAGGGTCTCCTGATTCCTGTTCTCCTAGATATCCTGAATTAGAAGGAAGCATTTAGATTGCATACTATACACATCATTAACTTAACATGAGCTTTTGGTGGTTATGGGATGGGAATTGAGAATTATTGCTCAAGTGTACATCTTTTTTTTTTTTTTTTTTTTTTTTTTTTAAGTCACCAGAATGGAAAACCTTTTTGTTAAGCTTTCCCTTTACTCACTGCAAGCTCCGTCTCTATTTTTGGGAGAGCAGTTTGACTTATTTTTGTATAAATCTTATGAGTTGTTTATTGTTCAATTGTTCATTTTTTTTTTTTTTACTTTTT
>NW_012101243.1:1738119-1761867 GCF_000951045.1 Mandrillus leucophaeus
AATGGCACAATCTTGACTCACCGCAACCTCCGCCTCCCAGGTTCAAGCAATTCTCCTGCCTCAGCCTCCCGAGTAGCTAGGATTACAGGCATGCACCAACACGCCTGGCTAATTTTGTATTTTTAGTAGAGGCGGGGTTTCTCCATGTTGAGACTGGTCTCGAACTCCTGACCTCAGGTGATCCGCCTGCCTCGGCCTCCCAAAGTGCTGGGTTTACAGGTGTGAGCCACCGCATCTGGCCTACATATCAATTATAAAAGAGGATGAATTGTAATTATAGAAGCCTTACTATATAGAAAAGGATGAGGCTTAGGAGTGAAGAACTACACCTCTCTATGAGCCTTTGTTTATGGTCTTTATTGCAGGTGGCTCTGTTGGCTCAGTCGATCCTTTCATCAATATTAATAAAAATGTACCGAATTGTTTGTTCCCAGTCCCCCATCCAGTCCATTCTGGCAGAGCCATTTTACCCAACTGTGCCTGACCACTGGAGTCACCTGGAGTACTTTTAAAATCTAAATCTTTATCACCTCTCTGAAGATTCCAATTCAGTAGGAGTGCTGCCTGGTGGTTCAATATGTCACTCCAAGGTGACTTTTAAGAGCAGGAAATTTGGGGAAATATACTAATAACCTGGGACACTTTTTAGAAATATCTGTGTCTGGGTCCTATCCCCCAAAGTTCTGACTTAACTGGTGGAGGTGGACATCTGTAGTTGTAAAAGTTCCCAGGTGATTTTAATGTGCAATTCTAGAAGTTTTTCCTATATTTTAATGTGCCTGTGAGTCACCTAGAGGACCTACGTACAATTCAGATTCTGACTCAGCAAGTCTGGGGTGGGGCCTGAGATTCTGCATTGCTAATGGCTGCAGGTGATCGGGGTGCAGCCATTTCACAGACCACACTTGGAATCACAAGATTCTAGAGCTGTTTGATACTAAACACATGCAACTATTTTGACTTAAATTAATTAAATAAAATGGAAAATTCAGATCCTCAGATACTCAGTTACTATATGTGGCTACTGTCTTGGACAGTGCAGATACAGAACAGTTCCATAATCACAAAAAGTTCTGTTGGACAGTGCTGTTGTACAGCAGCCTTTTCCTAGAATCTTGCTTGGATTCTTCCCCCTCACTGGACACTCTGGGAACCTCCCTGTTTCCTATGACATTAGATCCAAATTGCTCCCTGAACTTCCAGGCCTTCTGTGAACTGTTGCCATTGCTATGTGCCCTATTTACGTTTATATTTCTTGTGCTCTCTCTTAGGCCGTTTGCCGTACTGCCCCATAGATATGCTGTGTCTGACTGAGACTCTACCTAAAACGAGGGGTTGAGGGCAGTAGCTGAGTCTTGGTCGGCTTTAGGCCCTGGTTCAGGACCTGGCGTACCTTGTAGGCACTCCCTCTGTAAATGTTTTGAACATTTTCTCTTGCTTAGAATAATCTGCAGCTGGCCAGGCACAGTGGCTCACGCCTGTAATCCCAGCACTTTGGGAGGCCGAGGTGGGTGGGTCACCAGACCAAGAGTCACGAGGCTAGCCTGACCAACATGGTGAAACCCCGTCTCTACTTTAAAAAAAAAAAAAAAAAGCCAGGCGTGGTGGCGGGCACCTGTATTCCCAACTACTCGGGAGGCTGAGGCAGGAGAATGGCGTGAACCCAGGAGGCGGAGCTTGCAGTAAGCCAAGATCGCACCGCTGCACTGCAGCCTGGGCAACAGAGCGAGACTCCGTCTCAAAAAAAAAAAAAAAATCTGCAGCTCTACAAATCCTCCCTTTTTTTTTTTTTTTTTTTTTTGAGATGGAGTCTCTCTCTGTTGCCAGGCTGTAGTGCAGTGGTGCGATCTCGGCTTACTGCAACCTCCGCCTCCCGGGTTCAAGGGATTCTCCTGCCTCAACCTCCCAAGTAGCTGGGACTACAGGCAGGTGCCACTGTGCCCGGCTAGTTTTTTTTTTGTATTTTTAGTAGATACGGGGTTTCACCATGTTGGCCAGGATGGTCTCGATCTCTTGACCTTGTCATCTGCCCGCCTTGGCCTCCCAAAGTGCTGGGATTACAGGCGTGAGCCACCATGCCTGGCTCAATTCTCCCAATTCTTAAAGGCCCACTTCTTCAGAAAGGTTTCCCTGACCTCTCTGGCTGTCTTGTGTTTTTACTGTGAATTTCAACACCCATCCATCTATTCATTATCCATTTAACAGGTAGCTTTTGAGTGTCTACCATGTGTGATACATGAAAATACATTGGTGCATAAAACAAACATGGTCTGGCTCTTTCCCACTGGAGCTTACCTTCTAATTGAGAGACATAGTAAACAAGTAACAGATAAACAAGCAATAAATATCTAACTACAGTAAAGTGCAGTGAGAGAGAATAACAGGGGGAATGACTTAGTGTGGACCAGGAAGGTCTCTCTGAGGAGTTGTCATAAAAGCTAAGACTGTAGAACAAGGAGGCAGCCATGTAGAGTATAGCTGAGTCTCACTCTGCAGCTTGGCATGTGTTCATTCTCCAGGATATTACTCTGTGCTGCTGTTAGATGTGCACTGATTTTGTCCCTTCAGCTAGATTGCAAGTTCCCTGAGAGCTCAGACCATATTGCGGTGACTCTTGTGTTCCTGTCATTATGCTGAGCACATAGTGATGTCAAATCAATCTTCACTGAGTGGAACTCTGCCACTCTAAACCCTTAATCAGAACCAGAACCCTCCAAAACCAAAACAATCCCCTTGGCTTCCTCTCAGTTACTCTAGACCTAGGTGTCTTAATTTCTGAAGGATGCTTTGTTGTGTTGTGAGGGAAAACAAGTAGGCACCCGATTAGATTGGGTGGAAATTATAGTGTGTCCTCATGTTTGGTTCCCAGGACCCTTCTTCCTTTTCTGCTTTCTTAGTTTGAAATATGCACCTTCAGATTAGTCTCTCATTTGTTTTCACTGCCTTACGCTAGCAGTGTGGTGGGAAGAAGGCTGATGTTGTGTTCGTTAATTTATTCAGCCATCCTTTTTTTTTTTTCTGAGACAGGGTCTCACTCTGTTGCCCAGGCTGGAGTGCAGCAGTGTGATCGCAGCTCACTGTATCCTCGACCTCCCCGGGCCCAGGTGATCATCCCGCCTCATCCCTCCCGAGTCGACTCGTGTGCCACCATGCCTGGCTAATTTTTATATTTTTTGTGGAAACAATTTCACCATGTTGTCCGAGCTGGTCTTGAACTCCTGGGCTCAAGTGATCCACCCAGCTTGGCCTCCCAAAATGCTGGGTATTCAGCCATTCTGATTGCTCTCCCACTCTATGCCAGGTTCTGTGTTCTGACTAGAGTGGGTCAGTCACCATCCCCCACCTCATCATTGCATGCTAGTTCTAGTTCAGTCATCAGTTAGCTAGTCTCTAAGCCTCAGTTTACTTGTCTTTCAAATGGGGATACAGGCCAGGTGCGGTGGCTCACGCCTGTAATCCCAGCACTTGGGAGGCCGAAGCGGGCAGATCACTTGAGGTCAGGAGTTCGAGACCACCCTGGCCAACATGGTGAAACCCCGTCTCTACTGAAAATACAAAAAATTAGCCGGGTGCAGTGGCGCATGCCCATAGTCCCCAGCCACTCGGGAGGCTGAGGCAGGAGAATCACTTGAACTTGGGAAGCAGAGGTTGCATTGAGCCAAGATCACGCCACTGCACTTCAGCCTGGGTAACAGAGTGAGACTCCATCTCAAAACAAAGCAAAGCAAAGCAAATGCGAATATCTGTTCTACTTGGCATACATAATCATTAGGAGCCAGGTGTGTGAAGGAACCCTGACAGTCTGGAACAGTTGGGTTGTTCTCACTATTAGTGCGTCCTGAGTCATCCTTTTCTTTCTGATGGCTCAGGAATTCCTGATTATGGAGTTGCCCCTTCCCAGCCATCTCACCCGCTGCTAAAGTTGCCTATTTTCCCATCCTGAGCTCTGCCCATTCTCCAGGTCCCCATAACACCCACTCCCAATCCCATTCCTTTCTGCACAGCACATGTGGGTTGCTGCCAGCAGTGCTCTGGCACGTGCGCAGGCACAGTAGACACAGGCATGCTGTTGTGCTAGCAAATCGTTTGCAGAAGGGTGATGTGCCTGAGCTTGTCCTCTGCTCCTTTCCCCATCTGCCAAAAGAAGCCAGTTTTCCTGACTCAGCCATTGTGCCAGGACAGTCCTAAGCTGTGGAACTGTAAGGAGTGTTTATCAGAGAGCATTTGGAACAGGTGGAATGTTTTTCTACCAAACTGTCAGCACCCCATACTGGACATGGCCCTTCCTGGCAGCAGGCCTGGAGCCAGACCTCATATACCACAATGCCCAAGAGGACAGACCACAATATAATGTCAAATAAAGTGATCCTGGGTCTTTGCGTAATGTTTACCACTTACAGAGCCATTCATGGCCAGGATCTCTCACTTCTCACAGCTCTGTGGGATGGGTATTATTAGGCTTGTTTAACTCATGAAAAACTGAGGCTCAGGAAAGGCTAATAGCTTCTCAAAGGCCACACGGCCATCAAATGATAGAGCTGGCATTTGAACTCTGTGCTCTGGCTCCCAGACCCCACTGTTTTGACTATATCCCAGCTGTCTGCCAAAGCATACTCCTAATCTTTGTATCCAACAGATTACACTTAACAAGTAGTTCAAGAATGCTGTAAGTAGAGCAGGTAACTTCATCTGTTTTTAAGAAGTACAAGATTGAGACTTTGGTTTAGTCAACTGCCACCATCACTGATCTTGGCAGAGGTGGAACTAGGACTTGATCTGCCTTCTGACTTCAAGTCAGCACATCGATTCTACATACTACCTTGACACCTGGACAGAGCAACTTCTCAGGGCCTGCTCCATCAGTCACCTTCACCCCAGGAAGCAAGACTCTCAACCCTCCCTCCTCTAGAGGTCCAAGCTAGGAAATGTCCTTAGCTGGTGGCTGGGGCTCTCATTTTGCTCTGTAATCTTTGAGCTTCCCAACAGAAGTCTCCTCTGTGCCAAAAGAGGCAGTGTTAGGCACACGCACACATGCAGGCTCTGAGCCTGGCCCTCTGTGGCCCCAGCAATCCTGCTGAACATCCTGTTCCTCTACTTAGGGAGAGGCTGGGCCCAGAGTTGGGTAACAGTGAAGACAAGGTAGCTGGCTCCCTTCCCCAAAGAGCCAGTTGCCTTGCAGATATATGTTCTTGGACCAAGCAAGAAGGCACAGTCCATGCCCACCTCCATTCCTGGGAGAAACATACATTCACAACATTCCCAGCCCGTGCCCTGTGGACAGCAAGGGGAGCATTGCTGCTACTGTTTCTCTTCTTGGCCTCTCAAGCGTTGCCTGGGCCAGGCGCAGTACAGAGTAGAGGGAGCTGTGCCTGAGTCCCCACTCTGCATCACCTAACTAGTAGCTTGGCCCCTCTGGACCCCCTGTTCTCCCTCTGTATGTAGTAAAATGAAGGGACTGGGCCAGATGCCCTTGTAAGACCCCTTCCACCTCTACTGTGTGACTACCCCATTTTCCTCATGTGTGGAGGGTCCTTCTGAGCCGGTTCCATGGTTGCTAGCATGTTCACAGTATCCCTAGCGTCTGTGTCCTGGCTCTGTGGATCCCTCCGGAGACCATTGCTGTGCTGTGTGTTCCAGGGGATCCTTTCAGATGATCATGGGCTGGCCGCTGCCCTCTGGAGAACCTTCTTCAACGGGAAATGTGAAGACCCTCGACATCTTGAATTGCTGGTAGAGTATGTGAGGAAACAGGTGAGCGACCCTTTCCCTCCCCTCCCAATTCCTGGCAACAGTGGGCCCTCCTCTTGGGCTTTCAGGGGATCATGAGAGGTTGAGTTACCAAGGAGCAGTCTGAGAGAATTCTGACCAGATCACATCAGCTAGACGCTGAAGAAGGAGCGCCTTCTGTATGTCCAACCATGAACTGGGCCAGGGAGCAGGAAATGGGAAGAAAGAGAGAGAAAGAGGCATCAAGTAGTCTCCTGCCCTCAGGAACTTTGAGTCATTCATTCACTGTGCACCTCATTTCCTACTATGCGCCTGGTGCTATGCTAGCAGCTGGGCCCACAGAGTCCTGGCAGATATGAGCACTGGCAGCCGCCCACTGTGGACCCCTTCTCTACCCACCTGGATTTGTTTCCTGCTCCTGATTTCCAGCAGGACTGGGCAGCAGGAAGCATTTCACAGACAGCCTCTTCCTGCTAGATGCTCTACATGGTCAAGCAGGGTCCCCCCACTTCAGTTTCTCACCCCTCTGGCTCCCCTGGGCTCCCCAACATCAAAGCTTCTAGGAGAAAGCTCTGCAGTGGGGGCTGCTTACCCACATAGCTCTTCTCAAGCCCAGGGAATTAATTCCTTGACCTCCCCGCCCTCAGATCTTATATTGATGGGAGACTTATACTTGATAGATGAGTGAGCTGACTGGCAGGGAAGAGGACATAGAGGCTCTTCCAGGGCCTCCCAGTGAGTCAGCCTGCACAGCTGCCCTAGGGCCCCAAGCTGCGTGATTCATGTGGCCACTGAGGCCTCAGCTGCCTCAGACAACTCAGGCTGTGCCATGAGTCACACCTTTGCTTCATGACCTGGCCCCTGGAGCTGAAGGGGTGTCACCCCACAGTTATTCTCTTGTTCACTTGCATCCATGGTCTTCAAGCCTCCAACAACCAGGAAAGGCAAGGCTGGAGCTCAGCTCTTGAGAAGACAGGGCTCAGGACTAGCTTGTAAACTGCTGGAAAAACCACATACTGGGGCTCTGCAGACCCACAGGGTAGAGAATCGCAGGAGCCAGGACTCCTGTTTGACCACTCTTCAAATCTGCCAGAGCCAGGGAGAAGGCATGGCATGGCCAGAGGGCCCCACCCACGGAGAATTCTCATACTACCTGTTGACTGGCCTCACCCTCAGACAGGAGTAGCAATTCGCAAAGCAGATGCTGTGTTTTCTGAGACCTGCCCAGTATTTCCATCTGCCATGGTGGGCTTGTGCCAGAAGCCACAAGACACACCTGGGACTTCTCTGAGGGCCCTCTAGGAAGGGGCTGCCACAACCATTGTCCCTACAAGAGGTCCCACGTGGCCCCAGTGAGAGGCAGTGGAAAAACAGCGAAGGGGCTCTTGGGAAAGCAGGGAGCTTTGGTGGGGACCCAGTTATGTCGGCAAAACCTTTTGAGCACCTGCTGCTCCAGGCACTCTTGGAAAAGCAACGATTAATAAGACCCAGTCCTGCCCTCGAGGGGCCAGCTCATGGTTTGGTGAGGAAGCCCAGGCACATGGCTAACCCTGGAGTAAGCCAGCCCATAATGTGATACAGAGAGGGCAGAGTGCTGAAGGCCGGGAAAGGAAGAGCAGGAGCTGGACCTTGAGCAGACTGCTTGGTGTGGCCGATGGCCCAAGAGCCAACCACAGGTCTTGTTGAGATTTTCAACCCAGGAGGTGGGCAGAGTGGTGGCACTGGGGACAGAAATGGAGTCACTGTAAGGAGGAGTGGGCTTTAGGGAAGACATGGCAGGGCAGGTGGGAATCCAGAGCTGAGGCGCGTGCTAGAGGCTGGGGTTGAGTTCAAGCGTCAGCAGCTGGAAGCAGAAGCAACCGGAATGGTGGATTCTTGGAAGGAGGAATGACCTAAAGCCTAAGATGAAGCCTCCTGGCCTTGCAGCAGTGGCTTCTCTGGATGATGACCATTTTAATGGCAGAGCTGTCTGCCCCTGCTGTCCTAGAGAGGTGATACTAGGGCCTACTGACCAGGGGCCCACTAGAGGACAACAGAGGCATACATATGCTTAAAGTGTGAGTGACTAGCACTGCATATATGAATCTCTTCATGTGTCCTGTGAGGTACGTGTTTCTATCCCCTCTCTCAGACAAAGGAACTTAAATCTCAGAGAGGGGAAGCGGCCACCCTGGATAGCAGCACTGGGAAGGGACAGAATCAGGACTCTCACGCGGCAGCTCTGGGGTGGACAGCATGGCTGTGTGTGCTGCAAGCCCTGACTTCCTGGCCTGCAGGAGCTGTCTAGGGAGGGCATGTAGGGGAGAAGTATCCTTGGGAGATGTGTGTCCATCTCCATTCAGAGGTGTGATAGGGAATTCCCTAACGGCCCCCCCCCAACCCGCCCCACCCAGCTCCCCAGTGATTGCTTTCTCCAAACCACCTTAGTGAATTGATCTAGATCAGAGATGGCTTGGCCTGGGACCTGGGATGGTCAGAAACCCCCCTCATGCCCCGTCCCTTTCCTTCCTCTCCTCTGGGAGGCTGGTTCCTGATGCTGGCTCCTCACGTCTGTCCTGCCTCTGTTGCTTCCTCCTTCCCGCTCCTGTGGTTGCAGATGCAGTACCTGGATTCCATGAACGGGGAGGATCTGCTTCTGACAGGGGAGGTGAGCTGGCGCCCTCTAGTGGAGAAGAATCCTCAGAGCATCCTGAAGCCCCATTCTCCCACTTACAACGACGAGGGACTTTGATGGGCTGGGCCCTCTGCACGGCTGGCCAGCTGGCTTCGAGGAACCGCCAGGAGAGAAGTGCCTGTTGGTCCAGGACCCCGCAGAAAGTGGCCTGAACTGACCTCTGAACAGCATCTGTCAAATACCTGGCCCCATTTGTGTTGAGTTTCCTCTTAGTGTGCCCAGGAGTCTGATCTGCTGGGATACAGGGATGGGAGAACCCCTAGCTCTCCCACGTGTCCTCTCCCTCGGGAAGCCCCGAGTGAGAGTCCCCCAGCACACACTCCCCAACCCCCTCCAGCAACTACCTGTGACTGACAGCTTTTCCCAAAGGCGGAGGAAGGGATGGCGTAGGTTCAAAAGGGAAACCCCCCAGGGCCTGCTGTGGCCTAGGAGCGGATTGTAATGCTGCGGAGTCTGGACGGCGACCATGCGTTGTCCCTCGGCTTCCAGCCATGGGGTTGAGTTGGCCATTAAAAGAAACAGACTTCTCTCTACCATGGCCCTTCTTTATTCCAGGGACTTAGAAACTTGCCTGAGTTGGTGGCTGCGGTAGTGAGGGCACCGCCCAGCTCAGTTAGTGACGGAGAAAGGAAAGAGGCTGGGATGGTCTCTGCTGCTGCTCTTGCCTCTAGTTCATGGAGATGTGTCTCTGTTCAGGCCAAGGCACAGCCAGCCAGGCCCCTCGTCTGGGACCCAGGAGGCCTCTGATGACCAAGGGCTTTCACATCCTACGTCATTTGGAAGGAGGCCTTGAGAACAAAGTCACCTTTGTCACAGTGAACTGAATGAGGAACATGCTGTCTCCTCTCTTGGCCTCCCCTTTCATGAGATATTAGGGAGAAGAGAACATTCCTCCTGGCTTAGTTGTAGCAGATCCAGACCTGTGCCCAGCTTTGGGCCCCCTTCCCAACTTCTGAAGCACGTGCTGTAGAGCCACCTTGGTCTGAGCACCTGAGGACCAGCCCCTCCTCCCTCAGTGCAGGTCATCTCTTGGGGGATTTTCTTAAAGTGAAGAAAGGGAGTGGGGAACCATATTGCCCCTTCCTCCCCCATCAAACTTCCTTCATTTAACTTGCTATAAAATGAGTCATATAAAGAAACTCTATATGGGTGAGGTATATCCCACTTCTGTGAAAACATTACAAATCAAACCACCTTCTCTCAGTTTATTTAAGATGCTTTTGTTGCGAGCGGAGCTCTAGAGTGAAGCCTCCTGTGTGTGTGTGAGATAATAACACCTTGTAACTCATTACAGCTGGGCACTATTTACATAAACCAGAGCTGAGCCAGGCAGGAATTTGCTGATTAATTTATTTTTAATGGAGTGAAGTATACCATGCACCAAAATAAACTTTACTGTGTGTACCTAACTGCTCCTGGAATGGATGGAAAAATTAATGGAACAGATTTTGGCTCCCAACTCTACACATTAATTCATATATAAAAGTTATTTGAGCGTTAACCCATTTGCTGCCCAGGGTAGCTCCCCAGCCACAGATCCCAGCCCATGGCACCAGTTCAGCTACCGGGCTTGCTTTAGAATCCTGGAAGCTCAGATTTGGAAGGAACTTGAAAGGTCATTGGGTCCAGCCCTGGTCCAGCACCTGACTCCCCTTCTTAGCATCCCGGTCAGCCAGTGTTCATGCAGGCCCTGGGTGAATCTCTCCAGCAGCTGACGGTCCCTGCCTAGAGAGCTAGTCCTGTCTGCTCAGGACTTTGTGGTCGTGAAACACAGTAACTTGCAGTATGGAGCTGCCTTTGAAGGAGCGAGATTGGATCTGTCATGTCTGATGTCGGTGAGCCCTCACTTCCTGGCCGTCAGCACCTTGCCCTGACTCTGCCAACCCCCTCCCCTTAAGATCTATTCCAGCTCCTTGGAGGCTGTCTTTATTCTTGGTTTGGCCTCTGCCTCCATTCCTGGTTTTATGATTCTACCCATCTTTTCTCTGAGCACACTGAACCTTTTGGGGTTACCTGGAGAGATCATGCTATGTGTCCTCTACCTAGAACCTTCGTCCCTCTCTCTCCTGTCCCCTCCAGGTACAGGCACACTATCTGTGCTGCTCCCCACATGGTTCTCTGCTCCGGAGCACTTACCTTTTCATTTTTGTAGAGACAGGTTCTCACTATGTTGATCTTCCCACTTTGCCTTCCCAAAGTGCTAGGATTATAGGCATGAGCCACCGCACCTGGCCCTGATAGCACTTACCTTACCATGTTGAAATGATTTTTTTACCCACCTCCCACACTGTACTGTGAGCCGCCTCAGTGTGGAGTGGACACTGTGTTTGTGTTGGTCACCGTTGTTTTTCCAGTTCTCAGCCGAATGCCTGGTTCATTATCAGCATCAGTATATACTTGGATAAATGAAATAATGAATGTGTGACTAAATCACCAAGTGTTATCAGTACAACCCCAACCAAAAAGCCCCCTTCTGGGCCGGGCACGGTGGTTCATGCCTGTAATCCCAGCACTTTGGGAGGCCGAGACGGGCGGATCATGAGGTCAGGAGATGGAGACCATCCTGGCTAACATGGTGAAACCCCGCCTCTCCTAAAAATACAAAAAACTAGCCGGGCGTGGTGGCAGGCGCCTGTAGTCCCAGCTACTCGGGAGGCTGAGGCAGGAGAATGGTGTGAACCCAGGAGGTGGAGCTTGCAGAGTGAGCTGAGATCGCAGCACTGCACTCCAGCCTGGGCAACGGAGCAAGACTCCGTCTCAGAACAACAACAACAAAAAAAACAAAAAGCCCCCTTCGGGACCATTCTCAGTGTGACCCATACAGTTCCACTTATTTTAACAATATTGAGTACTTCCTTTGGTCTTAGCATAGGAACCAAAATGGAAAGTTCTTTCCATAGCTAAATGTTTTTCTAATGTAAATCATTATTGTACGAAACAAGGGAAGGACACAATTTCTTGCCTTCAGGGAGCCTCCTTTGTAGGAATGATTTTGTCATTTATTAATATTTGTATTCTGTATTCTTCCAGAAAAGATCACAGCAAATTAAGAGACATAGTTTATAATAAAATTGTAGGCTGGGCGCAGCGGCTCTTGCCTGTAATCCTGACACTTTGGGAGGCCGAAGTGGGCAGATTGGTTAAGTCCAGGAGTTCGAGACCAGCCTGGGCAATACAGTGAGACCTTGTCTCTACAAAAAATGAGCTGGGTGTGGTGACGTGAGCCTGTAGTCCCAGCTACTCAGGAGGCTGAGGTAGGAGGATCACCTGAGCCTGGGAGGTGGGGGTTGCAGTGAGCTGAGATTGTGCCACCACACTCCAGCCTGGGTGACAGAGTGAGACCCTGTCTCAAAAAACACAAAAAACAACAAAAAAAAAACCTTAAAGTTTAAAAGATCAGATCTAGGTATTGGGAGGGAAAAGAGGGAAAATAATTATGTTAGAAAACCTGGACTGCTAATGAGCAACTTTCATATGACTTTTTAAAAATTTTATAAAATACTGTAAATGCATTGTCTCACAACAATCAGGTAAAACAGGTGTTATCCTCATCATTTTTATTATCCCTTTAACACAAGTGAGGGAACTGAAGCTTAAGAGGGGCCTAGAGAGAGTGATCGAGGGTATGAAGGGGCCAAGAGTGCTCCAGCCCACGACAGACCCCGGGGCCCCTGCTTTGTCCTCATGTCACACTGCCTCCCTCCCCCAGGTCAGCCAGGAGATTTGCAACTGAGTATGAGGTCTTGCTCTGAGCTTCCTGGTCAAAGGTGGAAAGTGGAAAGCCCTAAGGTTATAGAGTTCCCATTGTCACAGAAAAGGAAGTGTACTTACTCATCAGAAGAAACATACATGTTACTCTTCAAAGAAGACTGTATTATAGAGGTTTTCAAATGAGAAGCACTGAACAATGTAGTGAACAGTACCACTAAGATTTATGTTTTACCTAAAAATTTGAAAAAATAAATCATCGCTATTTCTTCCGATGAGAAATAGCCAAGAGTGTTCCAGCCCACGACAGACCCCCGTGGGGGTCTGAAGAGGGTGGAGCCTGAAGAGGGTGCAGTCACGGAACTCACTGGGGCCCAGAGATGGCGACGTCTGGCAGAAGAATCCTCTTTAGAAAAGAAGAATCCTCTCTGTGTTATCTCTTCTCCTCTCTTCTCTTCTCTTCTCTTCTCCCTTTCCTTTCCCTTGCCTTTCCTTTCCTTTCCTTCTTCCGATGAGAAATAGCGATGCTATACAAGACGGGGTGAATCTTAAACTGCGGTTGAAGCCCAGGCCGCACTTCAGCCGGCATCTTTTGAGTTTTTCCTCCGTGCCAGGCTTGCTTGGTATTTTCACTTGTCACCTCACTCGCTGCCTTGCAGGTGAGGATTCTTAAGCTCGTGTTCCAGGAGGGAGATGCCCAGATGTACCCTGTATAGTGGCTCTGACCCAGTCCACTCCTTAAGGAGGTGGGAAAACGGGAATTGAGGACTAGCTGTCCAGGTGAAGGCACAGAACAGGAAGCTCTTCAGACTGTTGAGTTAGCTGCTAAGGGAAGGAAGGGTTGCAGAGGTCAGGAGGGACCATGAGTAGGGGTAGCACAGATCACACATCAGCTGCCAGGCAGCAGGGAGCCACTGTGCGCATTCTTGGTAAAGACTGGGGCGTGATGGCAGTGGAGAGACAGTGGTACCAGGATGGATTGGCTCTGTCAGGAAGGGAGTTTAGCCATCTGGGCTTGAGATGCTGGGGGTGACAAATGGAATTCAAAGGGAAGCTCAAACCCCAGAGACACTTCCGAGAAAAAACTCACCAGGACTTGAGGCATAACGTGGAGCCTGAAGAGGGTGCAGTCATGGAGCTCACTGGGGCCCAGAGATGGTGACTTCTGGCAGAAGAATCCTCTCTGTGTTGTGTCTTTTCTTTCCTTTTTTCTTTTTTTCTTTTTTGAGATGGAGTTTTGCTCCTGTTGCCCAGGCTGGAGGGCAATGGTATGATCTCAGCTCACTGCAACCTCCAACCTCCGCCTCCCAGGTTCAAGTGATCCTCCTGCCTCAACCTCCTGAGTAGCTGGAATTACAGGCACCCACCACCACGCCCTGCTAAATTTTTTTTGTATTTTTAGTAAAGATGGGGTTTCGCCATGTTGATCAGGCTGGTCTCGAACTCCTGACCTCAGGTGATCCGCCCACCTCAGCCTCCCAAAGTGCTGGGATTACAGATGTGAGCCACCGTGCCCCGCCATGTGCTGTGTTTTTTCAAGTGAAAATTACGGCACTCTCTGAACTAGGCAGGGCAGGGATTGCTGCATCCATGATGCAATAGGGAAATAGGCTCACTGAGAAGAATCCGCTTGCTGGTGCAAGCTGACCCTGCAGCAAAAGCTGAACAGTCATTTTTTCTGGGTTCCACTCCATTGCTTTTGGTGCACCTTGGTTGCATCTGTGGGGAGCCAGTCTGGTGGCAGATGGACTTCAGATGCTAGAGATGCTCCAGGGAGGGCAAGGGCATGGGGCAGGAAGGACCTTGGTGAACCTCAGGATTGACCTCGGGGATGAAGGATGTTGGCCTTGTCTTGGGTTTAGAAATCCTGAAGTTGAAGGCCGGGTGCGGTGGCTCACGCCTGTAATCCCAGCACTTTGGGAGGCTGAGGCGGGCGGATCACCAGGTCAGGAGATTGAGACCATCCTGGCTAACACGGTGAAACCCCGTCTCTACTAAAAAAAGATACAAAAAAAATTGGCTGGGCGCAGTAGTGGGCGCCTGTAGTCCCAGCTACTGGAGAGGCTGAGGCAGGAGAATGGCGCGAACCCAGGAGGCGGAGCTTGCAGTGAGCCGAGATCGCGTCACTGCACTCCAGCCTGGGTGACAGAGCGAGACTCCATCTCAAAAAAAAAAAAAAAAAAAAAAAAAAAAAAAAAAAAAAAAAAAAAAAGCAAATAGGAAGAAAGAAAGAAATCCTGAAGTTGATGAGCCCCTGAAGGTGAGGGCAACCTCGAGACTGGGTTGGGAGTGCAAGGAGCACTCACAGGAGATGGCAGGAAGAGCAGGCACCAGTGCAGAAGGTAGACTGTGGAGCCAGGGAAGAGGAGAGCTTCTAGGAGGAAACTCAGGGCAGCATGCTGAGAAGAAAGGGAGGGAAACTGGGAGGAGGCAGAAGAGGGGGTGAAACGAGGGGATTTGCAGGAACGTGCTGGAGATGTGTTTGGGGCAGGGAGGACTCTGATGAGCTAAGCACTTAGTGGAGTAGGGAACTTCCCATGAGTTTAGGGACTCCGATGAGATCCTTCTGGAAATGGAAGCCTGATCTTGAGAACAAGGGCCTGGCTTTGGAGGTGGTGAAGGAATCCTTTCCTGAGACCAGTGATTGGGAGGACAGATAGGGGGAAAAGGAGTTTCTGAGGAGAGGGCTGAGAGGGAAAGGAGAGCTCATGCCAGGTGGTCTCGATCTAGAGTTTATCAGCCGTGGGGGTGGAGTGGGAGGGAAGTGGAGCTGGCAGGAGTGCTTGAACTCTTCCCCTGGGAGCAGCCCTCCTGTACCTATTGCCCTGGTTCCCACTTCTAGTCTGTCCACTGCACCCACCATGCCTCACCCACCCTATCCACGGGGCTTGGCCTTAGAGAGGGGGAGGCCAGACCTCAGGCCCCTGACCCTGGCCTTCCCCGCTCCCCCATCAGGTTCTCTGTGGCTTCCAGGGGACTCCCCTGGAGCAACATTGGTGAGCGTAGGACCCAGACCCTGACCAGGCCACTGACTTCCCTTTTCCGTGTGGAGGGGAGAATAAGGAGAAAAGATCCTGGAGACCCTGGCTGGAGAATTTCCAGGAAGGGACCTCCAAGCACCACCCCATGGCGTCAACAAGTGATGGACCACAGTGATAGCGCCAGAAGTGCCTGGAGACCTCCCTCCCAGCCAGCGCGTTGGACGGGGGAGGCTGAGGCCCTGCCAGGCCTCACTGCAGGTTTCAGTCAGGAACCAGCACCCACGGGCCTGGGCTGGGCGCTCTTCCTCTTTTTTTCTTTCCCTGTGGCCAGGAACAGCATTCACCTCCCTTTGGGAGAGGGCCTGCCACTGCGCTGTGCCTTGCTTGAAGGGGCGGGAGGTGGGGCCATGGCTCCTCTGAGGTTCCGCAATGGGTCCAAGCTCTAAACCCCAGGCGCTTGGTTTATACCTCAGCCTAATCCGTGGTTTATAATTATTTATGAGTCTGTCTTCCCCACTGAACTGTGAGCTCCTCCAGGGCAGAGACAAACTCTTACTCATCTTTGGGTCACCTGCTGGCTGAAGGTGGACACTAAATCCATGTTGGAAGGATTGGCCAGAGGGAGAGGGGGTGGGAAGGGGAGGCTGCCTCAATAACGGGGCTCCAGGAGTCAGCAGATGTATCTCTTTCTTCCTCTCCCAATTTCAGAACAAATGGAGAAATAAAACACAGGAGACAGACAGACAGACACCCCGCCTCCTGTGAGCAGGGATGGGACGAAAGGCCAGATCTCAGAGGCAGCAGTGACTGGCCACACCCCACTGACCCGGCTGGGACCATGTTGGCCTTGGCACCAGCCTTTGGTCTAGAAGGGGCCAGAGACTGACCAAGAGGGCTCCCCTGGTGGCTTCCTGAGCTTTCAGGCCTTCATCGAGCCCCTGTCCTTTCACAACTGGGAAAGCTCTGGACTTCAGCGTGTACTGAGCAACCACAGCTGCTCTCAGCCAGGCACTTGGCGTAGCTGAGCCCATATATTCCTCACAATAACCCTGTGAAGGAGGTGGCGTGGGTCCCGCTCTACGTGTAGAGTCAGCCACTGTGACTCAGAGAAGTTCTGATTGTTCGGCTCCCCCATTAAGTGGCAGAGCCTGTGTTCCTCTCCGGGGTCTGACTCAGTCCAGTGGCACAATAGCCCATGGGGTATCAGGATGAGATAAGAGTTCGGAATGGTGACCTCCTGAGACCTGTGTCGCACTCAGTGAACAGTGAACCACACTGGGTTCAACCAATGCGGGTTGTTTCTGGTGCTTTGGCCCACTCTCGCCATTGGAGCTGTTTCTCAGTTATCCCAGGATGCTGCTCTGGAGTCTTCCCAGCCTCTGTACCATCATCTCTAGGTAAGAACCCAGCACCTTAGAAGGCCCTCAAGCTCTTCCTAGTGTGGCTCTAACCTTCCTATTAGCATCTTCCCCTGTACCACGGCCCCCACCTGCCTTCCCTGGGCATGTCCTTGCCCTCTTCCTCCAGCCAGGAACGCCCCACTTACCACTCTGCACCCTGAAATCTTTCTCACCCTTTGCTCCCTGGCTCAAGCCAGCCTCAGGGACTCCTCAGCATTGTCCGCTTTTGCATCTCTGGCTCTTAGGTTGCTTTGCCTTGATTCAAGGGATTTGGGCGCACTCTGGCTCCCCTACCAGTCCCAGCTGCTCCTCTGCGGAAACTCTGTCTCTCCTGACCCGGGGCGCCAGAGAAAAGGTATGTGGCAGCACTGGCCTCAGAGCAGCCTGCACCTGGAGGGCTGCAACCCAGCCTCTGCTCCCCCTACCCCACACGACATCGCCTGCCCAGACACCACTTGGCTTGTGAGAGACAACAGACAAGGCTAAGTGGCTCCTGGGACAGCTGAGTGATGCCAGGCAGGCGCCTGACACACCTTCTGTACAGGAAAACAGTTTCCTTCCTCTTAATTACAGTCATTAAGGGGCCTGCGCCTGACACACTGCAGCCAGGGACAGGGCTTGGGTCTGTCTGGATGATTCCCATCACCCTTGGCCACCACCTCTAGGCCCAGCCCCAAGGCCAGGAGCCACCTGTCTGCCCTCCCATTGCCCTTGACCAACTCAGCTCACAGGGAGGGCTGCCTAGGGAGGGGCAGCTGGTCCCTCAGCCCTGGGGGATTTGATTTGATTTGCACGCAAGCATTATCATGATGTCTGGGATCCACTGGAACCCTTTGCCCTTCAACCAAGTCTTCCCACCCCTGCCCCTCTCCGTTGTGCTCTCTGTCCACAGCCCCAGTACCGCAACGCAGAGTCCGACACAAGGACTATCCCGCCGCCCAGACACACGTGCACACACAGGTCCACGCACACTGCTGCGCCACGCAGGCACACAAACATCACAGACAGGACGTGCACACACATACAAGCACAGGTACAGTTATGCACAGGTACAGGTGTATATATTTAGTCAAACCATATGAAATTGCCAATATTCGGTGGTTTCTTATGTACAAAAAAGGAATTTAGTACAAACCTGGGCCTGGGGGGAAGTATACAAAAATACAGAGCCAAATTTGTACACCTGTGCCTTATTTACAACAGCCAAAAGGTGGAAGCAACTCAGGCATCCATCTGAGGAGGAACGGATGAGCTAAATGTGCTCCACACATGCAAGGGGATATTATTCAGCCTGAAGTGGAAGGAGATTCCGACATACACTACAACGTGGAGGAACTCGAAGATGTGAAGCTACGTGAAATGAACCAGTCACAAAAGGACAAAACCGTATGATTCCACTTAAATGAGGTATCTAGAGGAGTCAAATTCATAGAGACAGGAAACAGAATAGTGGGTGCCGGGGGGTAGGGGAGGGAGAAATGGGGAGTTCACGTTTAGTGGGTACAGAGCTCTAGTTTTGCAAAGTGAAAAGAGTTCTAGAGATGGATGGTGGCGAGGGTTACACCATAGTGTGAATGGACTTATGACACTTGAAGTGTACCACTTAAAAATGGTTACAATAGCAGATTTTGGCTTCGTGCAGTGGCTCACACCTGTAATCTCAACACTTTGGGAGGCAGAGGCAAGAGCATCACTTGAGGCTGGAGTGCAGTGGCGTAATCTTGGCTCACCTCTACCTCTGCCTCCTGGGTTCAAGCGATTCTCCTGCCTCAGCCTCCCAAGTAGCTGGGATTATGGGCGCCTGCCACCACACCCACCTAATTTTTGTATTTTTATTAGAGATGGGGTTTCACCATGTTGGTCAGGCTGGTCTTGAACTCCCAACTTCAGCTGATCCGCCCACCTCAGCCTCCCAAACTGCTGGGATTATAGGCATGAGCCACCACGTCCAGCCATGAATTCTTCTTTAAAGGCAAATGTTATGTGTATTTTACCACAATTAAAAGATACAGAGCCAAAGATGTGTACCTGAAGTATATGTATAAACACTGCAGGATAAACACAACTAACTCAGTGACATGCAAACTTGCCTCCCTCCCTCCCCGGAGCACTTCTCCCACCCAGATAAGACCCTGGTTGATCCTCCCCTTCAAACAAGGGCCTGGAGATAAGGCCCTAATGATGGCCCTGCCACCTCGGATACCCCCACAACTCATTACCCTCCCACGGTCTGGCTTTGTTTACTCAACCTTCTGCCCCTCTTGCAGCCTCCTCACCCCCTGGGAAGGGCCTCCTTGGAGTGCCAGGTGCTCCTGCACCTGGGATGGGATAGTGTGGGTCATAACTCCTGACCTGTGGCTCCCCCATGCTCCCCCAGGTCCTTCACTTATAGGGTCCTCGAAGACACAGCCCTAGCCCCATTCATCTTTGGTCCTAGGGCTCAGTTCAACTCGGGAACCTCTAAATCCCACCCAGCTCTCTCCCACTATACATGTGTCAAGTTGTTTGGACACAGAAGACCCTGTGTTCCGGACATGATCGCAGACCAGACGAACCAAGTGCGCTCAGTGCTAAACAGGGCTGCGAGACACGGCTTTAGGTCTTCTGCTCTTCCCGCCGTCCTCGCTGGACCTCACGCCTCTGTGGAAAGGTGGTGACTGCTTCTGCCTAGCCTGGCTCCCCAACTGCAGCTGCCACCTGCTCACCCCGTTCCCCAGAGCAAAGCTGCTCAGCATCCTCCGAAGGACACACAGTGCATGCTCCGGGACTTCAGTCTTTGCTGGGGCAGAGGTCAGAAATCTGCCTGCCCTGTTTGCCTACTGACCTTGCAGTGTGTTCACCCATTCTCTGAAACAACCTTTCAACCATTTTCATACTCAGCCCTGGAGGAGGGGAGGAAGCCTGGGGTCTGGCCACCACCAGGCCAAGAACATCCCTGGAGTTAAGGGTGTTGCAAGCATAGCCATCTGGGACAGCATGTCTGAGGGGTGGGCCTTAGCCCACTGCCCACAGTGCACTGGGCACTTGTTAAAAGACCCAGGAATTCAAGGTTACAGTAAGCTATGATCACACCACTGCTCTCTTTAGCCTGGGTGACAGAGCAAGATCACGTCTCAATTGAAAAAGAAAAATGGCCAGGTGTGGTGGCTTACACCTATAATCCCAGCACTTTGGGAGGCTGAGACAGGAAGATTGCTTGAGGCCAGGAGTTCAAGATCAGCCTGGACAACATAGTGAGATCCCATCTCTTAAAAAAATTCAAAAATTAGCTGAGCATGGTAACATGCACCTGTAATCCCAACTACTCAGGAGGCTGAGGTGGGAAGATCACTTGAGCCCAGAGAAACTGAGGCACAGCTGTAGTGAGCTGTGATTGCGCCACTGCACTCCAGCCTGGGTGACAGAGCAAGACCCTATCTCAAAAAGAAAAAGAAAAAAGAAAAAAGACAATCTCCAGAAGCCTATGGACACCTTCTGGATGAGAATCTCCAGGAGGGTGGGGCCCGGGGGTCTGCATTTCATCACCTCTCACCAGCCCTGGGGTCAGGGTGAGAGCCACTGCCTTAGGTTCTTGAATGACAGCTCTGAGCGGGGGTGGGAGAGAGCCAGGGGGCTGTGAGCACCACAGTTAAGATGGTGGAGAGTGGCAGGACGATTATGGGAGCAAAAAGAGGACTGGCTGGGGAACAGACAGGCATTGATGTCCTTGGATATTCCATGTGATGCTTGTTCAGCTCTCATTTAGGGCCTTGCAGACTTGAGCCAAGGCATGTGCTATCCACTATGGTATGTGCTGTGGGGGGCCATGGCCAGTCTGTAAATCTTCATTTGGGTGAGTTTATGCAAGTCAATGTGATTAAAGTGTGTGGTCGGCCTGTGTCAGCCCACACTCCATATCTGTGTATCGGTCAGTTGTCAGTGTGTCCGTCTGCGTGTGTGTTCATGTCTTTTCCTGGGTGTCTTGAGTGGCTCACCCACCTGCAGTGTGTGTGCGTGTGCCTGTGTGTTCCTGAGCCGCCTGGGCCCCTCTTGGCTATAATTCAACCTCTGTGGGTCCCAGGAAGTCAGCATTTGGAGACATGCTCGGAGCCTGGTAGGGATGGGGCCGCGTTGCTAGGGAGGAATAGAGGGAGGCAGGAGTGTGCACCGAGAGCCTGGCATTGCCGCTTCCCCGGGCAGGCGAGTCCCAACACAGGCAGACAGGTGGGGCTGGCCTGACAGGTTCCAGAGGCCAGGGGCAATAGGGCGGAGCGTGGCTCTGATTTAGGGTGGCAACAGTTTGGGGGCCCGCCACACACACAGCGAGCGGGCGGGCAGGAGGTGGTTCTGCCGGTCTCCTTTTCTGCTGCAGCCAGCCCAGCGTGCGGGCCATGGGCCCTGCTGGCGGGTGAGGCAGCCGCTGGGCAGGCATGTTCGGAAGCCCAGGGCCTGGGAGCCTGGGGGCCCAGGGCATGGCGGGACCCCTGCGGGGCCGGGTGGAGGAGCTGAAGCGGCCGTGGTGGCGGGAGAGCTCACCGCTGGTGCTGCGGCACAGCGAGGCGGCCCGGCTGGCGGCCGACGCCCTCCTGGAGCGGGGTGAGGCTGCCTACCTGCGGGTCATCTCCGAGGAGCGGGAGCTGCCCTTCCTGAGCGCCCTGGATGTGGACTACATGACCAGCCATGTGCGCGGGGGCCCTGACCTCAGCGAGGCCCAGGGGCAGGAGGCCTCGGGGCCAGACCGCCTCAGTCTGCTCTCCGAAGTCACCTCAGGCACTTACTTCCCCATGGCCTCTGACATAGACCCCCCAGACCTGGACCTGGGCTGGCCCGAGGTGCCACAGGCCACGGGCTTCAGCCCCACCCAGGCCGTGGTCCACTTCCAGAGGGACAAGGCCAAGAACATCAAGGACTTGCTGCGCTTCCTCTTCAGCCAGGCCCGCACGGTAAGGGCCTCATCTCTCCATCGCTCAGCTCACAGAGGAGGAAACTGAGGCCCAGAGAGGGAAGGGACCAGCCAAGGCGACGCAGTGACTTAGGGGCAGAATGAGGACCAGCACCTCTGGCACTATTAGATCGCAAACTCCTAGAAGGGGGGCATCCCATATTTACCTTGGCAATGCTTGGTCCCCAGGAGTAGTATGGATGAGCCTAGAACAGGGCATGGGCATCAGGGACTCCACAACCTTCTGAAATGCACACCAAGTGGTGCAGGTTGGAGGGAGGAGTCCTCGCTGCATCTTTACCTTGGAAGATGCTCCACTGCCTTATCAGTTTCTCAGAAAGTTTTATGATCCCCACACTAAGAACTCCAACCTTGGGGAACAGCTGAGTCACTTCCTTAACTTACAGAAGAAGAAACTGAGACCAGAGAGGGGCTTGGGACTTGCCCAGGGAGGTCCATATGGTGACATAGAGTTCAGGGCTCGGGGAGACAGGGGCTCTCTGACTTAGGTCCTGGGGAGCAGTCCAGCCGTCCTTGCTGGCTCAGGTCCCCAGTTGCCCCCCACCCTCCTGCACCACATCTGCAGCTGGGCCTGAAGCAGGGGAGGCGGCCAGCGTGTGGGCCTCTTTGGCATGTCCTCGAGGGCTGGGCTTTGGAACCAAGGAGGAAAGAGGAGAGGAGGATGCTGGGCTCAGTGATGGGGAGCAGGAACTCAGGAGAAAGACAATTGGGAGGGCAGGTGGGGGTGGTCAGCACCCAGAAAGGCTCTGGCCACACACAAGCACAGCTTCACTTCTGAAGCCCTGGCCTCCTACTCTGGGAGAATGGACAAGATGACCCCTGGCTGGGTTTGAGGTAGAGTTAGGTTCCTGCTGCAGAGATGGGAAGCCAGGATACTGGGATCCCACCGGTACTTCCAGAGCTTCCTGGCAAGCCTGCCTGTGCCCCAGGCAGGGGACGGCCAGGCCTGATTGGCATCGGGAATGGGGTTATTAGTGAGGCTGCTGCTGTCGTCATCCTCACCCCTGCCTCTTTGATCTTTCCTGCCTGTCCTTGTCCCCCTACTCTGGCCAGGCCTGTGCTGTGAACTAGGGCATCCCCCAGTGCCTCACTTTCTCAGCCCCCATTTAGACCCCTCTGTCCTGGGCCAGGAGCCAGGCTCGTGTACTGGGCTGTCATGACTCCTAGTGACCTTGGGAAATGTTGCGTTGCCCTGCAGCCCAATGTTTATAGAGCTCTGTTATGTCTTGAGCATTTTCACATTTAATTCCCCGTAGCTCTGAGACATGGCTATCATTAACTCCATTTAACAGCTGAGGAAGTTGAGGTTTCCAGAGGTGAAGCTACTCACCCAAAGCTGTGTCACCAGGAAGTGGTAGAGTCCAGGTTTGAACCCAGTTCTTTCTGACCCCAGAGCTGGAGTGCTATGTTCTGTAACTCCTGCCTCTCGGCCCTGCCTGGGAGAAGAGATTCTCATAGCAGATATATGCCATGGGAAGAAAGGCCAGCTGGGGGCTGGGAGGTGCCAGGAGGGTTTCAGGGGCCTCTTAGAGGCAGCCCTTTATATGGGATGGAGGCACAAGCCCCAGCCCAGTCCTCAACTGAGCGGAAAACTTGGATCCATTTGGCATGGGTGCAAATAAGGGAGTCTGCAGTGTAAGGGGTCACACCAGATCTCTGTGGCTTCACAGGGAAACTGAGGCAGGGCTGGGAAAGGGCAGTGAAGACCCCAGTAAGTGGCTTGTAGCTCTGACCCTGGAGAAGGGAGCCTCAGACAGACAGTCCCTGGGGCAGAGCTGGGCTGGAGTTAGTGGGGGGAGTGCAAGGAACTTGCCTGGGAATTGGGGCCTGGGTTCTGCTTGTCACTGCTGTCCCATCTGGGGCTCAGTGCAGAGGGGGTGTTGGACTAGCACAGTCGATCCACAGTCATCTTTGAGAATCTGATGACAGATAAACACTCGGTGAACCTAAAGATGCACACAAATGCTTTCAAACAGCTAGGGGTTCAAGACAGTCAAATCTGGGCTGGGATTTTACTGTAATCCCAGTGCTTTGGGAGGCTGAGGTGGGAGGACTGCTTGAGGCCAGGAGTTCAAGACTAGCTTGGGCAACATAGTGAGACCCACATCTCTACAAAAAATTAGAATAAAAAAAAATTAGTGGCCAGGCGCGGTGGCTCATGCCTGTAATTCCAGCACTTTGGGAGGCCGAGGCGGGCGGATCACAAGGTCAGGAGTTTGAGATCAGCCTGGCCAACATCATGAAAACCCGTCTCTACTAAAAATACAAAAAATCAGCTGGGCGTGGTGGCAGGCACCTGTAATCCCAGCTACTTGG
>NW_012101243.1:1762407-1767220 GCF_000951045.1 Mandrillus leucophaeus
GAACCCAGAAGGCAGAGGTTGCAGTGAGCCAAGATTGTACCACTGCACTCAAGCCTGGGCAACAGAGTGAGATGCTGTCTCAAAAAAAAAAAAAAAAAAAAATTAGCCAGGCATAGTGGCACATGCCTATAATATCAGCTACTTGGGAGGCTGAGTTGGGAGGATTGCTTGAGCCTGGGAGTTCTAGGCAGAAGAGAGCTATGATCATGCCACTGCACTCCAGCCTGGGTGACAGAGTGAGACAGACACTGACTCTTAAAAAAAAGAAGACAGTCAAATCTCCCTGTGCCCAAGTTAAGAAGCCCTGGGCTAGGTCACTGCTAAGAGCCCTTCCTGTTCACTTTCTCTTGAAGGCTCTGGCCTCCTGATTTTCAGTCCAGTGCTCCTTTCCCGGGGCCCGGGTTCCTGCCCCAGGCTTGGCTGGATGTGGGGAGTGCCCTGGGCAGCGCTGAGCTCTCATGCACCTCCCTCTGCCCAGGTAGTGGCTGTGGTGATGGACATATTCACTGACATGGAGCTTCTGTGTGACCTCATGGAGGCCTCGAGCCGGCGTGGTGTCCCTGTGTACCTGCTCCTGGCCCAGGAGCACCTGAGGCACTTCCTGGAGATGTGTTACAAGATGGACCTCAATGGGGGGCACCTGCCGGTCAGTGAGGACCAGGGGCAGTAACCAGGGGTGCGGATGGGGAGTCAGGGAGGGCAGGGGAGCCAGTGGGTGGCCACTCAGCACTGAGGGGGCAGTGGGAGTTGGGGGTAGGTTCCCTTAGCTGTCTGGGGTTGGAGACCCCATGGGGCAGAGACGTGGCTTGAGCCTCACTCTCTCAAGGTCACCCCCAACCTACTTACACCTAGAACATGCGTGTGCGGAGCATGTGTGGGGACACATATTGCAGCAAGGCTGGCCGCCGCTTCACGGGGCAGGCCCTGGAGAAGTTCGTCCTCATCGACTGTGAGCAGGTGGTGGCAGGCAGCTACAGGTGAGCAGGCGCGAGGAGGCGAGGGGGGCCTGGGACTGCACCACTGGCTGGCAGCTCTGAGCTTCCCTCCACTCGTCCATCCCTTCGGACACAGACTGAGCACCTGCCATGTGCCAGGCATCATGCCAGGCTCAGGGGAGGGTGTTGGGGGCAGGTCGGCCCTGAAGGAGCTCACTCTAGGGGAATGATGACTTTAATACCCTTGGCATAGAAAATGACTATTGCACATTGGAACTGGAGTGACTTCAGGGAGCCTCCCACAAGTCCATTTTACAGATGGGGAAGTTAGGGCCCTGAGGGCAGCCATGTGCCCAGGCCCACTAAGCAGGGCTAGGGCAAGCACAGACTCTGGAGTCAGAGCTCTGCCCCTTGCTGTGAGCCCTCGTGGTGGTGGGGTTTGGGTCCAGCATGCTGGACCAGGTATGCACCTCTGGCTGTGACTCCTGCCAACACCCAAGGTCCTGCACTTTGCCTCCTGACCCCCCTGTCCCTCTGCCCCCAGCTTCACCTGGCTTTGCAACCAGGCCCACACTAGCATGGTGCTGCAGCTCAGGGGCCGCATTGTGGAAGACTTTGACCGGGAGTTCCGCTGCCTGTATGCCGAGTCGCGGCCTGTGGAAGGCTTCTGCAGCGGTGAGGACCCGCTGTCTCCCCGGGCACTGCGTCCTCCCCCCGTGGCCCTAGCCTTCAGGCCTGGCATCCCAAGCCCCACATCGTCCCCGCCCTCCAGCACCAGCCTCAGTAGCATCAAGCGGTCACCACTTACGGGTCTCTCCTCCTGCCTCGCTCTACCAGGAGGTGGTGATTGCAGTGACATGGGCATGGGGTCCTCGTCTCTGGGTCCCGCCCGCCATGAGGCCCATGGCCAACCCTCCCTGCATCGCCAACTGTCAGACCCTAACCATGGCTCCCCTCCTGGGCTCTATAGGGCCAACCTGGGCAAGCTAGGATCATACCCGTGGTCCCAGTCCTCCCCTGCCCTCAACCATAATAGTGCCAGCCCCTTGACCTTGGCAGTGGGGTCCCCTCTGCTTCCTCGCTCCCGGCCCCTCCTCCAGTTCCACTGGGGTGTCCCAGCTATGTCCCGGTTCCCAGAGAATGGGCTCCCAGGAAGCCAAGAGCCCAGCCCCCTGCGGGGTCGATGGGTACCTGGCACAGCCCTGGAGACAGTGGAGGAGAAGGAGAAGAAGGCATCTCCAAGTCAGAGCCGTGGCCAGCTGGATCTCCTTGTCCCCTTCCCCAGAGCCCGAGAAGTGAGAGACCCTGACTCTGGGGCTACCCCCAACTCAAGCCCCCTTCGGGCTGGCGAGCAGGCCCCAGAGGACAGGAGGTTGTCCCCAAGCCAGGCCAACAGCCAGCTGGATCTTCTGTCCCGAGCCCTGGGTACTGGGGGTGCCCCTGAGTCAGGTTCCCTCAGACCTGGTGATCGGGCCCTGGAGGACAGGAGGATGTCCCTAAACCATAGCCATGGCCAATCAGACCTCCTGGTGCAGTACCCCAAGGCCCAGGGCTCCAGAGTGCCCCTTGAAACCAACTCCTCAGTCAGACCTGCCAGACAGGGTCCAGATGAGCGGCGGCAGACCCTGGGACACAGCCAGCTGGACCTCATCACAAAGTTCGGCCCATTCCGGGGTGAGGGGCCTGGGCCTAATGGTCTTCCAATACCAAGCCCTGCTCGCACGACTGGAGTGGGGTCTGGGGATGAGAAACGGCTAACCCTGGGCCACAGCAAGCTGGACCTCATCACCAAGTATCATCAGTTGCAAGGTGCCAGGCAGGCACCCGAGCCTGGGGCTCCCAAGGGTGGCCATCTCAACGGTGGTAACAGTGACCTGGTCAGGGATGAGAAACGGCTGACCCTGGGTCACAGCAAACTGGACCTCATCACTAAGTACAACAAGTCCAAGTTCAAGCAGCTCCGAAGCCGCTTTGAGTCCTAGCCAAAGGACTGGCGTGGGGGTGCACTGGCAAGGGCAGGCCCCTCCTCTGTCCACCGAGACTCTGGACTTGCTCAGGTCCCAGACTGGGGAAGGGAGGTGTCTAGAAGCCCAGGTCAGACGCACTCTCTGGGCTCAAGATTCTTGTGTACACACACACACACACACACACACACACACACACCCCAGTATATTCTTGAATCTAGGCTGTGTTTCCAGCCCTGTGCTGGGCATACCATAGAGCTGACAGGTGGGTCGACTCAGACCTGGGGACAGAGATGAAATGCACAAGCTGCTGGAGAAGGGGTCAGAGCGATAACAAGTTAAAGGTTAACCAGTGACAGAGGGTGTTAGAAAACAAAGGGCAGAGAGTCATGGAGAAGGTGGAGTAGTCAGAAAAGTTTCTTAGAGGAGATGGAGGTGGTCTTTGAGCCAGGCCTTGAAGGATGGGGAGGTTTTGGACAGAGGGAGGAGAGAGTTAGAAAAATTTTTGGTAGAGGGAATCAGGTGAAGAGACACCCTAGAGAGGACTGAGTGGATCTGACGTGAATGAGGGAGGAGGAGCAGAGTATGTCGATACACAACCCCCCCCACACACACCATCATCATCATCATCATCATCATCATCATCATCATCGTCATCATCTTGCTGAGTGTCTCTTGAAGTACAGGCTGTGACAGGTTGTGGGCCATTTTCCTGAACTCACCACTTGCCCAGGACAGTAAACATGATACACATCAATAAAGGCAGACTTTATTATAACCCACAGTGCCTGGTGTATCCTGAACTTTGAGGAGTTATGGGAGGGGCACGTTAGGGGAATGGGAAGGGCACCATTCAGGCCAATTATGGGGAGCCCCCTGGAGGAGGGTGAATGCCTAAGGAGGAATTGGGGGAGTCCAGGGGCTCCAAGCTACCACTGTGACATTTTGAGAGAACCTAGGGCTTTTGCAGATTCTACAAAATATGGGCCAAGCTCATCCTGTCCAAGTGTGCAGCAGGGCCCTTGGCCCCCATCACTATCCCGGGGACAGAAGTTGGCTGTTGAGTGAGTGACAGAGCCCATGCGAGAGGCACATCGTGGAAGCCAACCAGCATCTACATCCTTGCCCACCCTGGACCCCTTTCCAGCCTTTTCCTGAGCCCCTTCTTCCTCAGTCCTCCCCTCTCTCCAGCACCTGCAGCTTGGTGGCCTTTCCCTCTTTGGCTGCGCCTCCTTCTCCAGCCTCGGTCTGGCCGCACTTCTCCCTCCTGGAACTCTCTCCATGTGTAGTCTCTTCTAGTCTTCAGCCCCTCATCTCTTTCCTCAGCTCTCCACTCCCCTGCTGGATTCCAGACACGGACTTCTGTCCCTCAAGGCATAGCTGGACTCATCACTTTCCCCAAACCTGCCCTTCCTCCGGCTTCATTTCGATCAATACCTCCATCATCAACCCTTCTTCTGCGAGACACTCCTGGCCCCTCCTCTCCCTCATGCCTCACATCCGACCAGCCGGAGGTCTAGGTCGATGACAGCTCCTAAAAAGCTTCTGAATGAATAATGAATGAATGAGCGCGAGCAGGCTGGGGGTGGGGCCAGGCGGGGTCGCGCCCAGACTTCTCGCGACCATAGAGTCCCCCGGAGGCCGAAGGTAGAGGGGCTGGATGCGTGGCGGGGCGTGCCAGGCTCTCCCGGAAGTCTCCCTGGGCGGAAGTGGAAACTGAAACCTTTTTAGGGAGTCCAAGGTACAGTCGCCGCGTGCGGCGCTTGTGGATAGTTGGTGAGCTGGTGTGAGGGAGTCTAGGAGGGTCAGCTCCGGTCCTGGGTCGGGAGGGGTGGGGCCGGAGGATTCGGGGCCTTAGGGTCTGGTGGGGGCCCAATGGGCGGGACCCGAGGGCGGAGGGGCCGGGAGGCCGAG
>NW_012101243.1:1769105-1770002 GCF_000951045.1 Mandrillus leucophaeus
AAAAAAAAAAAAAAAAAAAAAAACCAAAAAAATTTAAGCCTAGTGACCTCAAAGTATTTTCCTATTTTTTCCTATTCAGTTAAAGTACTCTGATCTCTAACCATGCCCTTAGGACTTGAAGCAAGTTCTGACAACAAGGGAGATTTTAGCTTAGTCCTTGTGTATTTTATGATGGGAGTGACCTGAAATTCAGAAGTTCATTGGTGTGTATTTGTAGATTGTTCATTCTTGTTGCTGTGTGGTGTGTTTTGTGTAAGTATATCACAGCGTATTCATCCATTCCATTGACAGTGCATTTGGGCAGTTTTCACTTTGGTCTATTAGGAATAGTGCTAATGGCCGGGCGCGGTGGCTCACGCCTGTGATCCCAACACTTTGGGAGGCCAAGGCCAGCGGATCATGAGGTCAGGAGATTGAGACTATCCTGGCTAACACAGTGAAACCCTGTCTCTACTAAAAATACAAAAAAATTAGCCGGGTGTGGTGGCGGGTGCCTGTAGTCCTAGCTACTCAGGAGGCTGAGGCAGGAGAATGACGTGAACCTGGGAGGCAGAACTTGCAGTGAGCCAAGATCGCGCCACTGCACTCCAGCCTGGGTGCAGAGCGAGATTCCATCTCAAAAAAAAAAAAAAAAGTGCTGCTATGTTTTTTCAGTGAACGCATCTACATATTTCTACTGGGTATATTATACCTAAGAGTGGCATGGCAGAGTCACAGGTTATGTGACTAGTAGTAGTTGCAGGTGATGCCAGATAATTATCTGAAGTGGTTGACCAGCTTACACTCCTGTCTCAGTATGAGTGTTCAGTTGCTCCATATATCTTTGCCAACACTTGGAATTGATGACTTGTAAAAATTTTAGTCATTCTGGTTGGGGGCGGTGGCTCACATCTGTAA
>NW_012101243.1:1775245-1776990 GCF_000951045.1 Mandrillus leucophaeus
AGGGGCGGGGTCGCGGCGGGGCCTGAGGGGCGGAGGCCGGGATACTTGGGAAACGATCCGCTGGCCTTGAACTCCCGGCTCCGCCGCCCCTAGGCCTCATGGCGGTCCGAGCGTCTTTCGAGAACAACTGTGAGATCGGCTGCTTTGCCAAGCTCACCAACACCTACTGTCTGGTGGCGATTGGAGGTTCAGAGAACTTTTACAGGTGCGGCGGGAGCCCCAGGGCTCGCGGTGGCGGGGAAGGGTGCGCAGGAGTCAAGAGCTCCGGCAGGGTGAGGGTGCCGGCCCCTCTGTCCCGCGACCACCGAGTCCATGTCCCTACAGTGTGTTCGAGGGCGAGCTCTCCGATACCATCCCCGTGGTACACGCGTCTATCGCCGGCTGCCGCATCATCGGGCGCATGTGTGTGGGTAAGGCAGGTGGAGGACGCCAAGGGAGGGAGTGGTCTCCAAGCACCATTAATTACACCCCCGGAGGGAACTCGGAGTGACCTAGGGATTCCCAGGGTATTCTCTATTATCTCTGGGCACTGTAGAATCTCTCAGGCCAAGTGTCAGGAGATGGGGGGCAACCTTCTAGCAAAGGCTGCTGGATAATAGTAATAACAACGTAAAGTGCTTTCACTCCTGTTCTCATTCCTTCTTCACAAAGACACTGAAAGGTAGGAATTACTGGCCTAGCTTGACTGATGAGGAAGCTGAGACTTGTCCTAAGTGACTCACTAAATTCCACACCTAGTTCTTAGTGTGGAGGAGGATTTTTATCTTTTTTTTTTTTTTTTTTTTTGAGACAAGATTTTTGCTCTTTCGCCCAGGCTGGAGTGCAGTGGCAAGATCTAGGCTCAAGTGATCCTCCCAACTCAGCCTACCAAGTAGCTAGGGCCACAGGCACGTGCTGCCACACCTGGCTAATTTTTTAGATTTTTAGTAGAGACGTGACCTCCCTGTGTTGCCCAGCCTGGCCTTGACCTCCTGGGCTCAAGTGATCTTCTTACCTTGGTCTCTTAAAGTGTAGGGATTACAGGCGAGAGCCACTGTACCCAGCCGAGGATTTGTATCTCATCTCTCCCTGTCACTGACTGTGAGCAAGGTGCTTTCTCTTTGTAAGCATTCATTTCTGTCTCTCTAAAGATTAGCTAAGATTTGCGGTCATCCTGCTCAGTTTTGTTGAAACCTTAAATTCCCTTTACCACATCTCTACCCTACCTTCCTACCTGTCAGCACTGTTAATTCTGGTCGTTGGTCCTCTCTTTTTATTATTTTTTTGAGACGGGGTTTTCACTCTTGTTGCCCGGGCTGGAGTGCAATGGCACGATCTTGGCTCACTGCAACACTCCGTTCAAGTGATTCTCCTGCCTCAGCCTCCTAAGTAACTGGGATTACAGGCGCACCCCACCACACCTGGCTAATTTTTTTGTGTTTTTAGTAGAGATAGCGTTTCACCATGTTGGCCAGGCTGATCTTGAACTCCTGACCTCAGGTGATCCTCCCACCTCGGCCTCCCAAAGTGCTGGGATTACAGGCATGCGCCACCGCGCCCAGCTGGTCCTTTCTTTAAGCTGGATCTGTCTTCCATTACTGCTGCCTGTTGCTTCTTAATTCTGCTCATTGAGGTCACTTTTAGAAGTCTGTTTATTATTTTTTTTTACTTTTACTTTAATTTTTAAAAATCTTAAGGCCGTTTGGGAGGCCGAGGCAGGTGGATCACCTGAGGTCAGCAGTTTGAGACCAACCTGACCAACATGG
>NW_012101243.1:1777905-1796514 GCF_000951045.1 Mandrillus leucophaeus
TTGCAGGTGATGCCAGATAATTATCTGAAGTGGTTGACCAGCTTACACTCCTGTCTCAGTATGAGTGTTCAGTTGCTCCATATATCTTTGCCAACACTTGGAATTGATGACTTGTAAAAATTTTAGTCATTCTGGTTGGGGGCGGTGGCTCACATCTGTAATCCTAGCACTTTGGGAGGTCGAGGTGGGCGGATCACCTGAGGGTAGGAGTTTGAGACCAGCCTGGCTAACATAGTGAAACCTCGTCTCTACAAAAACACAAAAAATTAGCCAGGTGTGGTGGCATGCACTTGTAATTCCAACTATTCAGGAGGCTGAAACAAGAGAATCACCTGAACCCAGGATGCGGAAGTTGCGGTGAGCCGAGATCGCACCACTGTATCCAGCCTGGGTGACACAGTGAGACTGTCTCAAAAAAATAATAATAATCTAGCCATTCTGCTATGTGTGTAGCATTAGCTCAGTTTTTAAGTAGCAAAATATACAAGTAATGCCAGGAGCTCTTCCTGTTAGTTCAACTCCCCTCCAGTTGATGATGGTGAAGTAGGCGGGATTTATTGAGATTCCTGGGTGGTCTCTGGCCTGCCCTGGGTGTTGTCCAGATCAGTGGGTTGGAGGGCTGGGCTCTGGGCCTAAAGCTTTCCTGGGAAAGCTGATTGGGCTGGGCTGGGTGGTATCCTCAGCCGCTAGGGCCCAGCAGGCATCTTGTGTATTCATGGTTCACCTTTGTCTCACCCTCTAATTTGGGTTTCTCCAGGGAACAGGCACGGTCTCCTGGTGCCCAACAATACCACTGACCAGGAGCTGCAACACATTCGCAACAGCCTCCCAGACACAGTGCAAATTCGGCGGGTGGAGGAGCGGCTCTCAGCCTTGGGCAATGTCACCACCTGCAATGACTACGTGGCCTTGGTCCACCCAGACTTGGACAGGGTGAGGCAGCCCAACTTGCCCCAAGAGTCACAGGGCCATCCCTGTCAGTGGTTAGCCACTGTTCTTTCCTAACAGGCAAGAATTAGGGGTCTCTCCTGTGGTTTTTCTGTATGGGCCCTTGAGTTTCAGGTATTCATTGGAATAGTGATAACAGAGGCCTTACCAAGTGTCAGAAAGAAGCTGGGGAGGGTATGAATCCTTCAGGATTGAACCATTCAGTCCTGCAGCCTGGGCCAGGATAGGTGATCGACTGTTGAACTTCTGAGTGTGGGTGAGAGGGGAAAACAGTGACATCGAGACCAGCCTCCAGCTGTTCAGGGCGTGCATGAATTTTAGGGGCTTCACAGCTGGCTTTGACTCTGCTCTAAGCTGTACTTCCTCCTTTCTCTGGGTGAGGCTTTCATATGAGGTACATAGGAGAAATAAGGGGCTCAGGGAGCCAAGGCCCGGGTGCTGCTGGGCATGGAGAACCCTGGTTCTGGGGCTGTAAGTGGGCCCTGAACACAATACCTTTGACTGATAGGAGACAGAAGAAATTCTGGCAGATGTGCTCAAGGTGGAAGTCTTCAGACAGACAGTGGCCGACCAGGTGCTAGTAGGAAGTTACTGTGTCTTCAGCAATCAGGGAGGGCTGGTGCATCCCAAGACTTCAATCGAAGACCAGGATGAGCTGTCCTCTCTTCTTCAGGTCCCCCTTGTGGTAAGCATTCCTGTCCTCTGAACCCCGCCTCCTGCTGAGGCAGATCCTTTCGCCCAGTGTTCGGGAGTCTGGGTCATTACCTGCTGCAGTTTGAGACTGGGGCTGCAGGTCAGGGAGGAGCAGGGTATGGGGAGAGTCCTCATTGAGGAGGGAGAGACTTTGGTGCCGTGACTCACATTGAGCCCATCCCTTGGCAGGCGGGGACTGTGAACCGAGGCAGTGAGGTGATTGCTGCTGGGATGGTGGTGAATGACTGGTGTGCCTTCTGTGGCCTGGACACAACCAGCACAGAGCTGTCAGTGGTGGAGAGTGTCTTCAAGCTGAATGAAGCCCAGCCTAGCACCATTGCCACCAGCATGCGGGATTCCCTCATTGATAGGTACCTGGGGTCTCTCCTTCCTTCTGCTCAGGGTTGGGGGTTAACTTGCATTTTTAGAGTATGGGGAAAAGATGTCATCTAGAATGAGAGCCTACCAGTTTGTTCTGATAGCTTCTCGAGTGTGAGAGCATATCTGCACACTGCTGAGTAGATAGAGCCAGCACATTTTTTTTTTTTCAATTCACCATGATATTCAAAACATATTTATTGAGCAACTGCTAATCCTCGTCTTTGTGGCTTTTCAGGGCTAGGATACTAGACCAGTAGCTGCTTGAGCAGCTTTTCAGAGCTGGTCTGGGGGTGAGGGCTGAGGCAGGCACCTTGAGAGTGAGGTGGGTTCTGTGAAACAGCTACTGACCGTGAGCTTTCCTTTCTCTTCAGCCTCACCTGAGTCACCTTCCAAGTTGTTCCATGGGCTCCTGGCTCTGGACTATGGCACCTTCTCTGCACTCCGCCCAATCTGCACCGGATGCTGGCAGGGAGGTGGCAGAGAGCTCACTGGGACTGAGTGGCTGGGCACCCAACCCTTTTCCACCTGTGCTTATCTCCTGGATCTATCATTACTGCAGAAACCTGCTCTGTTGTGCTGGCTGGCAGGCCCTGTGGCTGCTGGCTGAGGGTTCTGCTGTCCTGTGCCACCCCATTAAAGTGCAGTTCCCTCCGGGCCATTCTGAATGTGATGTTTGGGGCCCTCAGCCTGTGTACAATCCCCGCACTCTCCAGTTGTTCCAGCATTCTGGGAAGATAGGGTGGGATGGACACAACACACACCCAATCTAGTTCACTACCTCCACACACACCATTCCCTTCTCCACCGTCATCAGGATGGGAGGCTTCATCCTGGGGCAAGAAACTCTGTCCATTACAGTTCTCCTTTTTTCTTTTTGAGGCAGTCTCTGCCTGTCATTCAGGCAGGAGTGTTGTGATGCAATGATGGCTCAAGCGATCCTCCCGCCTTGTTTTTGGTTTTTTTGTTTGTTTTGTTTTGTTTTTGTTTTTTGTAGAAACGAAGTCTCACTATGTTGCCCAGGCTGGTACTCCTGAGCTCAAAGTGACCCACCGCCTCGGCCTCCCAAAGTGTTGGGATTACAGGCATGAGCCACCGCGCCCGATCTAGTTCTCACAATTTTCACCCGACTTCTGCCCCATCTTCTCTGGCCTTGAAAGTCTGTTCCGATTTTCCCCTGAGCCAGGTGAGGGCCCCGTAAGAGCTCTGGGGCATCTGGCTTCAGGGCAGTCTTTGACTAAAGTGGATGGAGGTTGCAGGTCCTTGCCTGGGTGGGCCTGGGGCGGGGCAGCGGGTTCCCAGCGTCCTCCCGGCCTGGGCGCCTTGGAGGCTTCTGGGGCGCAGTCCGTCCCCCTGCGCGGGGCGGGGCCTAGAGGCGCTAGGGCGGGATTGGCCGGGGACGTTCGCGGAGTCCCGCCCCGGAGCCCGGGGTCGAGTCCCTCTTTTGTGCTCAAACGCACTGAGGGCGAGGTCGGCGCGCGGTGGCGTCACGGCGCCAGCTCCTCCCGACGCTGAGGTGGGTTCCGGGAGACCAGCGGGTGTGGCTGTGCGAGGTGAGGGCAGGGCTGGGGCGAGGCCCTAGCGGGGGGTGCCGGCGACCCAGACCTAAAGGGCTTTTCTTGCAGACCATGGGGGCTCAGCTAAGCGGCGGCCGCGGCGCCCCAGAGCCTGCGCAGCCCCAGCCCCAGCCTGCGGCGCCAGAGGGCCCGCAACAGCCCCGGCCTCAGCCCCATCCCGAGCCCAGCCCGTGGGGGCCGCTGGACGACGTGCGCTACCTCATCGCCTGCACTTCCTGGTACTGACGGCGTCTTCCGGAGGATGCCGCCCGTCTGTCCGCCGTCCCCTGTGGTTCTTGCTTGCCTTGTCTCCTCTCCCCACGTCCCTGCGTCTCTTACACCCCCTTCCACCCGAGGCTCCCCAGAGATAGCAGAGAATTCGAAGAGGTCGCCGGGGACTGGAAAGAAGCCCCGGCCGGGCCGCCTTCGCGGCCTACAGCCCAGCCTGCACCCAGACCCAGCTCAGACCTTCGTGTTCACCCCATCCCTTTCTCCGGCTGGCTGGGTCGGGAGCATCCCTGTCTGTCGCTGGCTTCCAGAGGCAGGGCAGGCCTCCTGATAAGCCCGTAAAGCTGCTGACCTCCTGACTTCGTCTGCCTTTTATTAATATCTTAATTGCTGATAGCCGTGCTCTTGACTATGTGTCTCAGGTCATGGCACCAGGGGCCTTGACTTTGGAGAAGCCCTTGCCACAGTGACCCTCCCCATACTCCTGAGGGGGGCTGCTCCCCATCCTGGATCCTCAGGACGCATCCCCAGATGCGTGAGGCAGCTCCCAGACACCCCAGAGGTCCCCGGTTCTCCTCCCGGAGCTTAAGATTACTTTTGGAACCTGATCTTTGTTCCCTCATCCCAGGGAAATGACACACTCTGTATTTCTGTTTTATTTATAAATGATTTAAAAAACATTATACAAAGGCTGATCAGTTTAAAATGTGACTGACACTGAAATGCTGTGATGTCCCCCAGGCTGAGGGGAAGCTAGGCTCTGGGGCCCCCAGTGCTTTGCCCCTCCGTCTGCCCTGTCCTGGGGTGATGGACAAACAGATGACCACAGGCAGGAGAATCTGAGATTGGAAGCCTCTAGGCTGAGGCCTCTGGGCCTGGCCCCATATCCCTCACCTCTGCAGCCTGGGCTGCCTGCCTCCATCTCCTGCTCATTCTCAGCTGGCCTGCCAGGAGCCAACAGGGAGCCTGGCGGGAGGCGGGGGTGCCTAGAGCTTTCAAGAAGTGAGAGCACCAACCTGAGGAGTGGACAGGGACCAGGAAGTGGGGGAAGGGAGGCCAGGAAGAGGTGGATACAGGAGACACTTCTCATCTCATCTCAGACCCTAGAGGGGTCCACAGATGGGGACATAAGACACAGCCAGCCCACTGGATGGCCCGGGCAAGTAACAACCTCTTTGTGCTTCATCCGAGCACACGGTGAGAGTTACCTTCGGCCTCCCAGGGCCTACACGAGTTTCATGTGAGTGGACAGGTGTGAGCTAATAAAGTGCTTTGCAAAGTATAAAACACTGTACAAACCTATGAATCACTAATATATCTGCAGTTGTTCCCTGCCTGTCCCAGGGAGCCTGCCCTTGGCCAAAATGAGAAAAAACAAGGATGATGACAGGGGACACAGCAGACCCACATGGGCGCCTCTGGGACAAGAGATTTTGCTTGAGATAGCTCCCAGGGCAGCAGGAGTCCCTGTCTGTGCTACAGGGTAAGCCGACCCCAATCTCAGAGACCACAGGGTCGGGGGCAAGGCCCATGCAGGCTCAATGAGCAGGGGTGGCATCCAAGACCCGGCTAGCACGCTGGAGACTGCCTGACACCTCTTTTTGGCTTTGGCAGAGAGCCAGTGGGCATCACTGAACCCATTGGCCTTGTCTAGGACTCCTCAGTGACAAGCAGGGCTGCCTCTGCTATACTGGAGCAAGGCAGGCCAAGCCCTAGGAACTCCTGCCAGAGACAGTGAAGGGCGGGCCAGTGAAGGTCAAAAAGGGAGCCCCCTTGGCTTGGGGCTGCTACTGGTAGGGTTGCCCTTCTAAGAGCAGTGTGGGAAGATGGGCCCAGTGAGCAAGGTCAGCAAGGGCCAAGCTCTGGGAAAACACTGCTTCCAGCCAAGAGATTGAGTCGGCCTTGGGGTAGCTGGGAGTGGAGGCACTGAGCACTTCAGACACCCCGTCCGTTTCCGAAGGACTCCCAGGCTCTGCCATGTTGGCCCTGCAGCCATCTCTGTCTCACCTAACTAGTCAGGCTGAGCCCCAGGTCGCAAGTGACAGGCTGGAGCAAAGCTGGGGACAGGGACAATAGAGGGGAGTGGAGGACGGTCACAAACTCGGATCTGCCTCCAGAAATGGGGTCAGCTTCTGCCCCAGCTCTGTAGCTATAGGAGCAGGGCTCAGCTACTGGGGTGTCTGGGTGCTAGAGTGGCCTTAACAGCACCTTGGTCCTTGTCGCCTGGGGGAGGGCCGCTCTGCTGGCCTCATCACCAAGACAGTCACCTCTAGTTCACCTAAAGCCTCAAGCAGCCTTTGCAAAATGGGACTTTAAACAGTAGTGACAGGACATTTAAATACTCACGATGTGACAGGTGGGTCCTTGTCAGACCCAGCCGGGCCACAGCCCTGCCTGCAGCATGTGACCCTAAATCCTGGGTCTCTGAAGAGACCCTGACAAGTGGAGCAGGTTTCCTGAGGGATCTGCTGTCTGCCAGCAGGGAAACCCAGGCTTGTTGCCCACTGTGTCAGAAGCAGGGGTCCTGTAGCCTTGGAGGACAGTGGGGTGGGGGTAGGGGGACATCTGACCAGCAGGTGTTGGCAAAAGGGGACCAGGACTGGTGGCATCTCCCGGATGGGGGATGAGAGCTAGTGCTGGCTTCCCACAGAGGGTGCTGGGTTCCAGCCAGGAGTGGAGCTGTGGTACCTCATGGACACCACAGGATGCTGTGACCTCAGGGGCTCCTCCTGGCATGGTCCCTGCCTCCGGATGGAGCCTGGCCTATTCCCTTAAGTAGGGAGTAGTTTGCCCAGGACAGAAGGCTGGCAGCTGGGTGCCAGACACCCACCCTGGGGGCACAGCCCCCATAATTCCCTGCCCCACGCTCAGCCTAGGCCAAATGCACCCACCACTTCAGCTGTACGACCCCAGCCTAGGGCCCTGCTGGCCCTGGTGAGCAGTGGCCAGAGCTGCCCCTCAGACCCTGGTGAGGAAGGGCCTGGCTGGCCAGACCGAGTGGACAGAGAGGGCTCTGGGCTGCTCACACCCACTCCTGGACTGGCCGCTTATAGTAGGTGACAGGCTGAGGGCCTGTCTTGTTCTTGAACTGGAAGATGGTGTAGACCAGCACCAGGATGCAGAGGGACAGGATACAGGGGATGACCACGGCCACAGCGTTCACAGAGCCCGGCACATCGTTGATGGTCACCATGATGTCCACGTCGTCCTGGGGCAGCCGCCGTTCCTTCCGCCGCTCCACCTCTTTCTGGTTGCAGCCCATCCAGTCACGCAGGATGTTGCGCGGGTAGCCTGGCTCCACGCTCAGTTTCTGGTTGTCAAACTTCCAGTAGTCCCGGCCCTTGTAGAAGTAGGTGTAATCTGCAGAAATACAGCCCAGCATCACCACTCCCAGACACTTCCGGCACCTGCTTTGGGGCAGTGTGAGAGGAAGGGCACAGGCGCTGTGGCGTGGGAGGCAAGGTGGGGACACCTGGTGGTTTGGGGTGTAGTGCTTGGCTGAGTCATGGAGTAAGAAGCTGCAGAGGGGAGCGCCTGGGACCTGGAGTGGTCTGCCTGTCATTCTACGGGTGCTAGGAAACCAGAGGGGCTTCAGGGAGAATTGGGACATGGTTCACTTTGTGCCGCCCAGACAGGACCCCTTGCACGCTGCCTGGGTCACAGCTCTGTCACACTGTGCCCACAGGTCCCCCTTGCCCCACATGTGGGTTCCATTAAGCCTCAGCCTGGCTTCTGCTTGAGCCAAGGGAGGCAAGGAGTAAGATTTCACCTTGTGTTGACAGCAAGACACTACCTCTGTGCAATTACGGGTTTTTTTTTGCTTGGCACACATCACTCAACACAGGTGCAGGGTCTTTGGGAGCCTTCTTGGGGAGAGGCTGGGCAGTCTTGCCAATCACTCCCTGGGCAACCACCCCAGGGCTCCAGCAACAGCCTAAGCAGCTCAGCCAGCGGGCAAAGCAGCTTGCTCAGGCCGTCCTCATTGGCTGGCTCCCCATCATGGCTAGGGCTTTCATTGGTCTAGGTCCTTGATGTCACCTGTCTCTGAGGCTCCCCAAAAAGGGAGATCTTGTGTGTAAAGCATCAGGTATACAAGACAGCCAACAAATAGCAGCTGTGGCCAATGGCTTTCTTTTTTTTTTTTTTTTTGAGACGGAGTCTTGCTCTGTCGCCCACGCTGGAGTTGCAGTGGCACAATCTCGGCTCACTGCAAGCTCTGCCTTCCAGGTTCACACCATTCTCCTGCCTCAGCCTCCCGAGTAGCTGGGACTACAGGCGCCCGCCACCACGCCTAGCTAATTTTTTGTATTTTTAGTAAAGACAGGGTTTCGCCATGTTAGTCAGGATGGTCTCGATCTCCTGACCTCGTGATCCACCCGCCTTGGCCTCCCAAAGTGCTGGGATTACAGGCGTGAGCCACCGCGCCCGGCCTGGCCATTGGCTTTCTTATCAGTGAAGCCTTGTCGGAGAGCCCTTCCCAGCCATCTCTAACATGGCCCCCTCTAGTTCATTGCTCTCTCCCAGATTTATTTCCTTTTTTTCTTTTCTTTTCTTTTTTTTTTTTTTAAGACAAGGTCTCATTCCATCACCTAGGCTGGAGTACAAGTGGCGCAGTCATAACTCACTGCAGCCTCAAACTCCTGGTCTTAAGCAATCCTCTGGCCTCAGCCTCCCAAGTAGCTGGGACTACAGGCACATGTCACCATGCCCAGCTAATTTTTGTATTTTTTTTTGTAGAGATGGAGTCTCACTATGTTACCCAGGCTGGTCTCGACCTCCTGGCCTCAAGTGATCCTCCCACCTCGACCTCCCAAAGTACTGGGTGTCTTTCCCTTATAGCATCTGTTGCCATCTTGCTTTATGCTCCTAGACTCGGACCTATGCAAGTCCTGTTCACTGCTACGTCCCCAGCTCCCACCACACAAGCTGTCTATTATTATGGAGTGAATGAATGAATCTTTTCAATCCACATAAACTGAAACCCACAAGATGATGATAATGATGATGATGATGACGATAGCAGCTAAAACATATAGCATGGATTGTGTGCTAGGCATTATTTCTAAGTATACTACACAATTTATCTTCTTTAATCCTCACAAAACCATTATATAAAGGTAGGTACCATTATTATCATCATTTTATAAATGAGAAAACAGAAAACTTCTTAGAGATTTGCTCAGATTCATAGTGAGTGGTACTATGGTGGTTACGAACCCAGCCAGTCCAGCTCTAGAGTCTGTGTTTTGGACCACATCAGTGGAGATCTACTTAACAAACACTCCTGGAGGCCCACTCTGCATCTGGCCAGGCTGGCCGCTCCTCCTGAGAAGCTCCTGTGCTGGTGGGGAGACAGGTTGAATGTCTGACGGCAGTCGTAGGGGCTGGTGGCCAGCATGGCTTCTAGGAGGAATTCAGGAAACATAAAAAGTTTCTCTCTTGATGCAGTGGCTCATACTTGTAATCCCAGGGCTTTGAGAGGCCGAGGTGGGAGGATTGCTTGAGGCCAGGAGTTTGAGACCAGCCTGGCCAACAATAGTGAAATCCTGTCTCTACAAAAAAAATGTAAAGTAGTCAGGCATAGTGGCATGTGCCTATAATCCCAACTACTCAGGAGGCTGATGAGGCAGGAGGATCATTTGAGACCAAGAGGTTGAGGCTGCAGTGAGCTATGATTGTGCCGCTGCATTCCAGCCTAGGCGACAGAGACCTTATCTCTTAGAATTAAAAAAAAAAACAAAAAAAACACATGTTTTTTAAAGGTTTTCTTTCCATCTTCTTGCCCTCAAGCCCTGTGAAAAAGTGGCTTTGAAACATGCATGCCCATCATTGCTTTTCAGATTTGGTAACTCGAGGCGTCCCTGGAGTACACCTGCGGATAAGTGTTCGAGAAATGCTGTCTGAAGGAATGAAGTCAGTCTATGACAACGTCTCTCTGCTGTGAATCGCTCCTGCAGATGAAAAAGTGTGACTCGGCAGCTGGTAAGCGAATTAATGGACCGTGTGAACATGGGTAGATACGAGTCAACTGTCTGCCACCAGGTGTTGTCTCAAACCTGGATGCCCATAGGCACTGAGTATGCCCATGGGCACTGGTGAGGACCACATAAAACCAGCTCCCCACGCCCACCCCAGCCCGGCCCTTACGTACATCCTTCCTTGCTGATGAAGGCCCCTTGGGGAGCCTGTGGGATGCCCTTCCACACGGTGATAGGCTTAGGGTAGCCAGGGTCCGTGGCCCGCCGCTCCTCGCTGTAGCGCCAGTACCGCTCGCCTTTGAAAAAGTAGGTCTTGCCCACAGGTTCCCAGCGCAGAGCTGTGTCAATGCCTTCACGGGGCAGACAGCTGCCCAACTCCCCCAGGCTGTGGGGGTACCCAGGCTCCACCGTCACCTCCTTAAACACCCAATACTTGTCACCTGTGGCCAAGAGGAGCCCAGGATCAGCTTCCCCAGTCACTCAGTGCCGCCTGCCCATCTTCAGGATGTCAGGTGAAAACAGCCTGATGCCCTCAGCCCCTTGGCCCAGTTAGAGTTGGGAAGAGCAGGAAGCCTGAGGTCAGTCCCAGATCCTGGACAACTTGCCCCTGCTGCCTGGGCTCCGAGTCCCACCCTCTTTTCATCATGTGAGTTGCTCCTCTCTGCTCTCTGGTCATCTCAGCCACTTACATGGCTTTGCATGCACTACCACTCTCCAAACCTGCCACCAGCGACACCTGACTCTGAGGCTGTCCCACTGGACCTGAGCAGCAGACCCAGAAACCCTGACCTCCCGTGGCCTATGGGCAGCTCCACATTGGCTGGCTTCCCAGAGCTCCTCATCTGCACCACAGAAGGGCTCCCTCCTCATCACCTTCTGTCTCCCAGGTCCCCAGCAGGGAGTCCTAGCCTCACTGTTGACCCTCTCTTTCCTGCTACTCTCAGTATTCAGCCACTTTTTTTTGAGATGGAGTTTGGCTCTTGTTGCCCAGGCTGGAGTGCAATGGTGCGATCTCAGCTCACCACAACCTCCGCCTCCTGGGTTCAAGCGATTCTCCTGCCTCAGCCACCTGAGTAGCTGGGATTACAGGCATGCGCCACCACGCGTGGCTAATTTTTGTAATTTTAGTAGAGCTGGGGTTTCACCATGTTGGTCAGGCTGGTCTTGAACTCCTGACCTCAGGTGATCTGCCCGCCTTGGCCTCCAAAAATGCTGGGATTACAGGCGTGAGCCACTGCGCCTGGCCGAGTATTCAGTCACTTCTGAGGTCCTGTGACTCTCCTGGCAGCTGTCCCCTGCCCTCCAGCTGCACGGCTCCTCCCTGGATTGGGCCTCATGAGTGGCACTCTCCAGAACCACCTCAGAAATGGCTGCCCTGCCCCTGCCATGTCTGTCACCTCCTGCCCTCTGGCTCTCTGCTGCTCAGAAACATTCCATGAATTTCCAGCCTTGGCCTAATGGATCAAGACCACATTCTGGCCTGGCAACCAGGGCTCTTCAGGATTTGCCCCCAAGTGACCTTTCTGGGCCATTTCTCACAGCTTTCCAAGGTGGGGCCTCCGTGGCCATCAGATGGGTCTTCTAAGCCCTGTGAACGTCCGTACACATCCCAACCCTGCTCCTTTATTCAGCCATTGTCCCTCTGGAATGCTTTCCTTGCTTCTCACTATCTGTATCTCACCCATCTGAGGTCTGGCCTGAGTCAAGATAATTGTCATGAAACAACCTAGCACAGTGCTGGGCACAGGGTGAGCACCTTAGCTCCCTCCCACGCCCTCCCCACCTTGAGTGACCTCTTCCCTCTGGGTTCTTACAGAACTGACCCGATGGCCTCCCATGAGGTACTGGGTGGTCTTCAATTGCTTGTCCCACACTCTATGTCATGTGGACAAAGCTGGTCTCCCCACCAACCTTGGCACATACAGATTATCAGTCTCATTTTCTGACTTAAATTGTCAGAGGTCAGTGTCTCTGTTAGGCTAGAGGGGCCCTCTGAGGATGTGTGCCTCCCACCCCTCCTCTTCCAGTTTAGATGGGAAAAAGGAGGTCCCATGACCTTGGGCAGGGAACTGTCCCGCGCAGCACAGGCTACATTACCTTTGAAGAAGACAAATCTCCCATCGGCCCTTTCGTAGGCTGCGTCGATGCGGGCAGGCAGGCCCTTCCAGAACTGCTCGATCTGCATGGGGTAGCCCTCCTGCACTCGGTTATTTCGCAGGCGCCAGAACCAGCGATCCTGGGAGGAAGCGGGAGAGGGGGAGAAAGGTGTGTCAGGCCCTGCCTCCGAACCCAGTGATTTCAGCTGTGGGGCTTAAGTCCCAACAGCCCAACACCTTCCCTGGGGCCAGCTTGGCAACCCTCCACCGAGCCTGTCCATTAGCTGCTTCTGACTTTTAAAGCCCTGGGAGGAAGACAGGATGCTCCTGTAACTCTCTTCATTTCAGCCTCCTGCTGACTCTTGCTGCTGGGTGGACCATGAGACAGACAGCAGACAGGCCTGGTGTGGAAAAGGTGTGAGGGAGCCAGAAAGGATGATGTCAGGGCCTGCAGTGGCCACATGGGGGCAGTGGAGCGTCGCTGACATCAGCCAGACTGGTCCTCAGGACAGTGGGAGGCTGGGGTGGTCACTGAGCCTGGGCTGAGTGCCCTGTACGTGGCTAGCTCCATCCAGTAGGGCCAGGATCATGGAAGCCAAGTCATGGGAATTCCCTCGAGACCTGGGCATGCATTCACATTTCTCCATTTATAGCTGCATGACCTAGGGCCTCACCTGCAAGTGCAGGTAATAATGGAGAATCAGATGAGAGATCCTAGGCAAAGTGCCCAGAACAGTACGGGGCACACAGTCCATGTTGAGTAAATGGCAGCTAAATAGTCGGAGTCCAGTAAAAACGCCTCTTGTAACTGGTGCCTTGTCCCCACTGCAGCCTTGGGCTGGTACGGAAGCAGCCTAGGCAAGGCCTGTAGCTGCCAGACCTCAGTTTTCTTATGTGTAAATGGGGGTGATAAAACCCGGAGCTGCCTATGAACAGTTCAGTCGGATCAAAGTAGAATGACTGCAGAAGAAGAAGCATGATTTGTAAAAGATGGTACAAAAGCTAGTATTTTAAAAGGTGTTTTACAAAGCACTTTCACATCCAGGTTTTTGACCTTATTTTGACTTTCATGTCTCTGTTAAGTTGATCTGAGATATACGGAGTCTTAAGAAAGGCCAGGTGACTTGCTTCAGTGAGAAGCCAGATTGGGGCTGACCCACACTGCCCGATTCCTGCGCAGCGCTCAGCGCGTGCTGGGATAACTCCACGAGGGGAGCGAGGCAGCCTCTTTCACCACCCCGTGTGATGGAGCCGCCCTGCCCAGATCCCCTTCAGAAAAGGGCTTGTTGCCCCGGTGGCCAGGAGTGTGGCCAGCAGGCAGGTTTCAACTGTCAGCCCCTTTGGGGATGTTCTCTGCTCCAGAGAGCCCTTCTCAATCGCTGGATGCCCTTCCTCCTCCAGTGATTCAATGAGGTAGGGGTTATAATGTTCCAGATATTTTGGGCCCAACGTAGGCTGACTGACAGGCCACCGTAGCTCCAGAGTTCCCTGCGGGGGTGGCTGAGGCTGCCATGGGCCTCTGTTGCCACTTAACCTCTCCCTCTTCCCTGTCCTGCTTCCTTCTCCTCCTTCTCACAAATGTTGATTCTGAAAGTACTCCCTAATCGAAATCCTGCATTCCAGACCCCATTTCAGAGTTCGTTCCCCGAGAGCCCAACCTGCAACACGTCAAGCAGGCTGCCACCCTGTCAGTCCATGGCTGATGGAGGACAGATGACAAGATATACCTTGGCCAGTAGCAGCTTCTCAAGCCTTGGTAGGGTCTGGAGTCAGACTCAGCCACCACTGACCTAGCCCCCACTCCAAGTTGGCCATCTTCAGAGCCGGACGCTCACTGGATCTTCACACACCCTTTGTTAGAGGAATGACTCCCCCAGGTTTCGGATGGAGAAACTGAGGTCCCAAGAAGGGAGGTGACTCGCTTAGTCAAGGTCACAGACCAGAAGCCAGCTTCCAGCACTTTCTCCCAGCATTAATTCTGGGGAGGTGAGGGATCACCCATCTTTCCCCCTCCCTCTTGGAAACAAGTTGATTCACCCAGCAGCATCAGGAAGAGACCCCATACCCTGGCCACTGGGCCAGCTCCCGTCTAGGCCCCATGGTAACCAAATCCCAAATCAGGAGCCTTTCCCAGCTCCGTGGTGTGGAGGAGGAGGAGGAGGAGGAAAGGTCAGGGGTCAGCTGGGTGGTGCCAATCCATTGGCCCTACCTTAAACACAAACATCTCGCCCCGGAAGAGGGCCACTGTGTTGAAGTTGCCATCACAGATGTTGGGTTTGGTGCCTGGTGTGGATGGCCGGTCCCCGAGGGGCGGCCGAGGGGGCCTGGGCTGACGCTCATGCTTCCTCTCCGACGGTGAGTGGATCCTGCGGACGGGGAGTGTAGGGAGTGGCCTTGTGGGCTCCAGAGGCTCGGCTGGGGGTCCTGGAGAGAGGAGCTACATCTTAGAGAGGGGGCAGCCATTTCCCGCCTCCCGCTGCCATTGTCTCAGCATCACCCAGGCAACTCTGAGACAGGTCTGTCCCAGTCCAGCCTCCTGTTCCCTCTCCCCAGTTTAACTCCCCCAGTCTTTGAGAAAACAGATGAAAATAGCCATTAGAATGGGACTCTCAACTTTCCACCCCTGAATCTTATGTCTTCTCTTTTCCCTTGTTACAGAGCAATCATGTCCTTCTTTAGGTCAGCGCTCTTCCTTAGGTCATACCCTCTCTGCCCCCTTTACACACACTGGCCCCACTTCCTCACCACTTTATTCATTCTCTTTCCCAGCCCAGTGCAGCTTCTACCCATCACCCACTCCAGCTGCTCCGCCAAGATCATCCAATGGTTGCTTGACTCAGACTTTGATGAGCACATGCATCATCTGGGGATGTTGCTAAAATGCAGATAAGGGCTCAGAGGGCCTGAGAGTCTGCATTCCTTCACACTCTCAGGTGATGCTGATGCTGCTGGTCTGAAGACTACACTTTGAGCAGCAAGATTTATAGAAACACTTTCCTTGAAACACTCTCTTGGTTGTCCTCCTGCGTCATGGGCTGTTCCTTCTCAGCCTCCTTTGCTGGCTGCCTGTCCCCATCTGCCCTACTCTAGAGGCTGGCATACCCCTGGTCCTCTTCCTTTCTGTCTCTACATTTTTGTCCTTAGGTCAGTGCTTCTCCACTTGGGCTGCATATTAGGATCACCTGGGGGAGCTTTTCAAACTGGATGTTCAGGAAGCACCAGGCCAGCTATCCAACTTTTTTTCCTGAGGAGGAGTCTCGCTCTGTCCCCCATGCTGGAGTGCAGTGGCACGATCTCGGCTCACTGCAACCTCTGCCTCCCAGGTTCAAGTGATTGTCCTGCCTCACCCTCCCAAGTAGCTGAGACTACAGGCATGTGCCACCACGCCCAGGTAATTTTTTTTTTTTAGCAGAGATGGGGTTTCACCAGGCTGGTCTCAAACTCCTGACCTCAAGTGATCTACCCACCTTGGCCTCCCAAAGTGCTGGGATTACAGGTGTGAGCCACTGCGCCCAATCCCCAACTATTAATAAAACCAAATCTCTAGAGCTGAGGGCTGGGTATCTGTGTTTTTTATTAGAATCCCAAGCTAATTCCAAAGGGCAGCCAAGTTGAGAATCATTACTCTAGGTGGTTTCATCCAGGCTCATGGCTTTAGAGACCTGCGTCAGAGCTGTCCACTGGGGTGTTCTGTGATGATGGAAATTGTCCATATCTGCATCGTTCACTCCAGTAGCCCCTAGCCACAGCCATATATGGCTACTGAGCTCTTAAGATGAATGACTAGTTCTTAGTGTGACTGAGATACACTAAAGAACTATTACTGAAATTATAATTTTCATATTTTTGGTGTGGGTAGAGACAGGGATCTCACTTTGTTGCCCAGGCTGGTCTCGAACTCCTGGCCTCAAGCAATCCTCCCACCTTGGCCTCCCAAAGTGCTGGGATTACAGGTTTGAGCCACCACACCCTGCCTAATTAATATAAATTTAAATTTCATTACTGTGCATGACTAGTGGTTACTGTACTGAACACCAAAGACCCCAAATAAATATCCCAGCCTAGATTTTTTTCTTTCTCTTTTCTTTTTTTTTTTTTGAGAAGGAGTCTTACTCTGTCACCCAGGCTGGAGTGCAGTGGCATGATCTCAGCTCACTGCAAGCTCTGCCTCCCAGCTTCAAGCGATTCTCCTGCCTCAGCCTCTCAAGTAGCTGGGATTACAGGCGCACACCACCATGCCAGGCTAATTTTTTTGTATTTTTAGTAGAGATGGGGTTTTGCCATGTTGGCCAGGCTGGGCTTGAACTCCTGACCTCAGGTAATTGCCCATCTCGGCCTCCAGCCTAGATTTTTGAGCTGCAGACTGGTGGACCCTATTGCTTCACAATTACAAAAACTGGAAACCCTGGGGTCATCCTTAACTCTCCCTCCTTCCTCTCATCCCACGTCTGATCTGTCAGTAGATCCTGTTGTTCTACCTTAGGAATAGCTTCTGGGACCCACAGCCCCCACCTGGTCTCTGCTTGTGAAGGTCCTGCCTGTCCTCCAGGGCTCTGGCTGGGTCATCTCCTCCAGAGGGAGCCCTCCTCCTGTGCTCCGTAGCCTGGGGGATGTGGGCGCCTGTGCTGTCTTGACAAGCATTTGCTCAAGTAAACTGGTCTGCGTATCTCACCTGACTTGACCAGACGAGAACCTCACATACCAGTGTGAACAGAACTGGGAGAGAGGTGTGTAGGAGGCCTTTCATATCTTACCTAGATAAGCAGTAGCTTCTCATCTTTCATCTTTTCTTTCTTTCTTTTTCTTTCTTTTTTTTTTTTTTTTTTGAGACGGAGTCTCGCCCTGTTGCCCAGGCTGGGGTGCAATGGTGTGATCTCGGCTCACTGCAACCTCTGCCTCCTGGGTTCAAGTGATTCTCCTGCCTCAGCCTCCCAAGCAGCTGAGATTTCAGGTGCCCACCACCACACCTGGCTAATTTTTTTGTTTGTTTGTTTTAATATTTTTGGTAGAGACGGGGTTTCACCATGTTGGCCAGGCTGGTCTCGAACTCCTGACCTCAAGTGATCTACCCGCCTCGGCCTCCCAAAGTGCTGGGATTTCAGGCAAGAGCCATGATGCCTGGCCCTCATTTTCTCTTTTTAAAGAACAAAGCTCTGGTTATAGTCCCCATCCTACTGTATCACCGTTACTCCTGCAGATATGTGAACCTGCCTGGCTAGAGGTGGAACCTATGGGAGTGCTCAGTCACCATCTGGTGTAGGAGGGAGGGAGCGAAGCATGAAGGGGTTGGGGAGAAGTGTGGAAGGGGAGGGATAAAGGAGAGGGAATGAGTGGCCCTCACCTCACTTTTGTCCCTCTCAGTTACAGCTCAGACCCTCCCCTAGGTTTCCCAGGTGTGCCAGGGGAAGCCTTGCCCTCTGGCCAGGCAAAGCCATTGGAAGTCTGTAAAGGTCACACACAGTCAGAGAAACAGCAGCAGTGCTGATAGCAACGTCCACCTCCCTCGTCCCCTACCCCACAACAGGTAGGCAGTCACAGCCCAGCCCCGAGGAAGGAGCAGTCCTCCCTTTCCTTGCCACACACCATAGATCTTCTGGATGCCCTGGAGATCGTCCTGGGGCAGCTTGAAGTTGTGCGTCTCCATGTACTGGTAGAAGGGTGCCATGATGGCGCTGGGGTCGTTGGAGTGCTCCAGTCCGAGCGCGTGGCCCAGCTCATGCACAGCCACCAGGAAGAGGTCGTTTCCTGTGGAGAGGAGTGTGGGGAGGCGCCCAGGGCACCTGCTTAGATATGAGTCGGTCAGCCAACCCATTACCTCAGCAAACACCAAGCACAGTCCCTGTGCCAGGCCCCGTGCTGGACATACAGAGAAATCAAACACAACCCCTGCCTCCCAGGCCTCTCTGCAGAGTGGGGACAAGGAGAGAGAGAGCACAAGTGAGGCAGAGGGCTCTGGGTGCTTTAGGAATGTCTGGGAGGGTCGGGCGGGGATTCTGAGGAGAGGGGGGTCATTTAAACCTGGGGGAAGATGTTCAGGGAAGGTTTCACAAAGATGAAGCTGAAGCTGAGTCTTGAAGGATCAGAAGTTAGTCAGGAGAACGGATTCAGGGGGCAGGAGAGGAAGGGTGGGGGTGACATTCCTGGCGGATGGAATGCGATAAACACGGTCCAGGGACAGGCAGTTTCATTCCACCTGGCTCTGGAACAAAGCAGGAGGGGAGGGCCGGAGAGAGATGAGGTCAGCCAGGCTGGCAAGCAGGGCGCTTAATGCCATACAAAGGAATTTGGATCAGCTTCTTGGCTAGTGGGGGGTTTAAGCAGGAGTGGGGGTGTGATCCAATGAAATTACTCCGGCTGCAGTTGGAGGGAGGATTAGAGGGAACAAGACCTGGGGCAGGGGGATCTGTTTAGATGCTGGGGGCCAGGTGACAGATGAAAAGGCCCTGAGCTGGCTGGGCACGGTGGCTCATGCCTGTAATCCCAGCACTTTGGGAGGCCAAGCAGGGTGGATCACTTGAGATCAGGAGTTTGAGACCAGCTTGGCAAACATGGTAAAACCCTATCTCTACTAAAAATATCAAAAATTAGCCAGATGTGGTGGCCTGCGCCTATAGTACCAGCTACTCTAGAGGCAGAGGCAGGAGAATCGCTTGATCCTGGGAGGTGGAGGTTGCAGTGAGCCAAGATCGCTCCACTGCACTCCAGCTTGGACAACAGAGACTCCATCTCAAA
>NW_012101243.1:1796564-1799071 GCF_000951045.1 Mandrillus leucophaeus
AAAAAAAAAAAAAAAAAAAAAAGGCCCTGAGGTGGAGGGGAGGGAGTGGGGACAAAGAGGGCAAGTCCTGGCAAACTGGCAGTGAGCTTCAGGAGACCCTGGGCAGGCGGGGCCAGGTGTGGGCAGCTCTCTGCAGGACCTTGGTTCTGGAAGAACAGAACTGTTGGCTAAGATTGAGGCAGGGATTCAAGTGTAGGTGAAAACACACTCCAGGCCCTGGAAGTGGGACACAGGATCATGAGGGTGGAACTGAGGCAGCTCCATGGCATGGTGGTTATGAGCTCGGGCCCCTGAGTGGCACAGATCACCTTCATTCCCCTGCCAGTTTGTGAATATGGCCAGCAGGGCTACCCCTAAGCTTCAGTGCAGTGTCACCTTTTGTGGGGCTGGGGGAGTGACCCCCTTACTCGTAAAACGGGGGCATCAGACCTACCTCACCGGGCTATGTGAGGTTGAATAAGATACATGTGAAGTGTGTGGTGTGGCACAGAGTGGCAGCTGTTGTAATCCTATATAAGACAGAAGCTTGGTTACTGGAGGAAGCCCATTGACTAGAAAGGAAGCACAAGGCCAGTGGAGCGCCAGCAACCAGATCCTCTGACAGCCAACTCCCCTGGGCTTCTGTATTATGCCTAGGACAGGACAAGGAGGCCTGAACTTAGGGGGATGAAGTAACCGCAGCCTTGGGGAGAAAATGCAGGGGGCAGGGACTTAGGTAGGCTGTTGATCGCCAGCCCTGACTCCTGTCTGCCCAGTGTCAGACCCTTGCTTGCCTTGACCTCTGGCATTTGTAGCCCCTTGAGCCCTGTCTCTTATCTTCTGGCCCTAAGGCATGGCTCGGCCCATTCCTGCCACCTCTAAGTCCAGGGAGGCTGCCAGGAACCTAGGAGGTGGTCTGGAGTCCTACTGCCCACTCCGGCCCCAGCGTCGCTGGCCTAGGGTCACATGGGGGTGGGGATTGTTTGGCCTTTCTGGCTTAGGTCTCCGGAAGAGAGACGAACCCTATGGGGCAGACCCAGGCCACGGGCAGTACATGCCTGCCACACTACTGACACCACCAGTGTCTTCTGTGAAGCCACCTTTGAGCAACGGAAAGGAAGGGGGATGGGCAAGATCAGTGCAAGGTTGGCCAAAAGCCTGGGGCTGGCCTTCTGCTGGCATGAGAGGGCCAGGCCGCCCCCAGCTCCTTCCTCAGGTCCTGGCCCCTCTGGCAGCAGGGAAGGGTGAGCTCATCTCTGAGCTCCATCCCAAAAAAAAGCAACTGCTAGAGCCAGCGGAAGGCAGCTCTGCTTCCTGGGGTCCAGTCCTGGCTGTCCTCCTGGGCTGTTCTATGACCTGGGACAAGCTGTTCAGGGCCTCTGTCTCCTGAGCAGGCTCTTCCCCAGGGGCTGTTCACAGGGAGCTCAGCTGGGAACCAGGGAACAGGGCTCTGAGCACCGTGGGGGACTCGAAACCTTTGTCCGCAGCCTTGTCTCTTGCTCTTTTAACCCTTGTTCTGGGGCTGCAGAGAATAGGAGTGACCCCTTAAAGGAAAGAGGCCTGTGGGTTGGGTCCAGGAACCAGAAGGAAGGGAAGAGTCAGGGAGCCAGCATCCTGCTGCACAGAAATCCAGGAGACCCCTGTAGGGGAGACGGAGGGAGTGGGGCAGGGGCAGGAGGACTCCCTGAGCTTGTAAGGTGAAGGCAGAGGTATGAGGAGGAGAGGCCTGCTATGAGGACCCCATGCTCCATGGGCAGGAGGCTGTTAGGGCCTTCACTCTTTAAGAGGGTAAGAGGCAGGGAAGCAGAGTGGTCAGGAATGCAGTCTCTGGGAGCCAGACTGCCTGGTTTTGAATCCCAGCTCTGCCATGTCCTAGCAGTGTGACATTTTAAATTCTTCCTCAGGAAGACAGAAGGAACAATGGCACCTTCGTCATAGGGATGGGGGTGAAGATTCATGGGGCAGGGTGTGTAATGCGCTCATACTGGCTCCTGGCGCAGAAATATTACCCTTCATTAGCAGGGTCCTGTTGAGCTGTGTGTGAGCACCAGCACCCCGATAGGGTGTGTTCCTGTAAGTCCCTGGGCCTCCGAGCAAGTCCCCAGCAGTCTACTCAGCTACTCAAGTGGACCTTGTCTCTACCTCATTTCTTTCTTTTAGGATCTCCATATTTGGTGGTTCCCATCTCATTAACTCCCCCAGCCCCACAAAAGGTGACAGCATTTCCCTTTGCCTCTGTTCTTTTGCCAGTGCTGCCCCTCCCTCTGGAATAACCTGATTCCTTCAAAGTTCAGCTCCATACCTATCTTCCAGGAAGCCTTCCTTGACTTCCCAGCTGGAGGTAAGTGCTCCTTCTGCTGTGCCCTCCGGGCAGTTTCTCTGAACTGCCTTCATGGCACTGACCGCTTCCGACCCACATGATCGCTTTTAGTGCACATGCTCGCTGCCCCAGGACTGTGGGTTCCTTGAGGACAAGCTTTGTGTTGAAGAGCAAGGTGACAGCCCCTGGGATGGAATGGTGCCAAAAG
>NW_012101243.1:1799405-1813025 GCF_000951045.1 Mandrillus leucophaeus
CACACATGTTGCAGGCTCATTTTTTTTTTTTTTTTTTTTTGAGACGGAGTCTCGCTCTGTCTCCCAGGCTGGAGTGCAGTGGCGCGATCTCGGCTCACTGCAAGCTCCGCCTCCCAGGTTCACGCCATTCTCCCGCCTCAGCCTCCCAAGTAGCTGAGACTAAGTTCTCCGGGTGAATTGTATAATGGGTGGGTCAGGCTGACACAACCTGAAGCAAATGCTTGACCTCAACATCACTGAAAGTGGGACAGTCTGCATCATATGTGTTTGCTGATGTGGTGAATAGGAAGTACCAGCACCACCTAGGAAGTAGTCTTGCCAAAAAATTGAACTTGAATCGAGTCAGGCCTGTAGATCTAATGAACAACATTCTGGAATTATGGGGAAGAGAGACATATTAAAAGTGAACTTGATTCTAGTCATGCCAAATGATTATACTCAGGACACATGACCCAGTGTCTTCAACAAATATATGGAGGGAAATGTATGTGTAGAATGGGAGTGTTTTAAATAAAAAGGGCTTTAAGAGACACGTCAGCCCTGTGTGTGGATCTTGTTTGGATCCTGATTCAAGCAAACAACTGTAAAAGACATTTCTGAGGTATTTTGGGAAAGTGAACTCAAACTGGGTATTAGATTTAAAAAAATCATTGTTAATTTTGTTGGGCTTGATAATGATTGTGTGCTTATGTTAAAAATTAGCCTTTATCTGTTAGAGGTATATACTGAAGTATTTAAAGGTGGAATGTTAATATGCCTGAGATTTTCTTTAAAATACATCAGCCAGGCTGGGCACGGTGGCTCACGCCTGTAATCCCAGCACTTTGGGAGGCTGAGGCGGGTGGATCACAAGGTCAGGAGATCAAGACCATCCTAGCTAACATGGTGAAACCCCATCTCTACTAAAAATACAAAAAAGCCGGGTGTGGTGGTGGGCGCCTATAGTCCCAGCTTCTCAGGAGGCTGAGGCAGGAGAATGGTGTGAACCCGGGAAGCAGAGCTTGCAGTGAGCCGAGATTGTGCCACTGCACTCCAGCCTGGGTGTCAGAGCGAGACTCCATCTCAAAAAAAAAAAAAAAAAAAAAAAAAAAAAAAAAAAAAAAAAACATCAGCCAAAAAAAGGTAGATAAATAGGAATGCCACAGCATTGATAATTGCTGAGGCAGGTGATGGGTATCTGGGAGATTATAGAACCATTCCTCCTACTTTTGTGAGTTTGAAATTTTCCATAATGAGAGTTTAGAAAAAAGAAGTAAGCTAGTAAGTTCAAAAAGTTCCCAGGAAACTCCACCCCTTTGCTGAGTCTATGTGGAAATTAAATGAGATAATATATGGATGCTCAATAAATTTTGGTTCCTTTCCTCTCACCCAAAACCTGCCATCACTGCATTCCAGTTCACCAGCCAGGGGTCGATTGCTGTGGTCCTGAGCTGCATCTGGACAGTTCCTGCTTGGTTTTCCAGAGCAGAGCAAAGTCCTGATTCTTATCCAAAGAAGACATCAGCAATCTTGGAATTTCTATCAGAATTGGCAGTCTTTCATGAAAGTTGGGGTGGGACAGATGGGAGAAGTGCTGGGATGGTGCCCATCCACAGGTCCCAGGTCCTTCCCACACACACCAGCAGCTCTTGGGATTTGGGGGCTGGGTTCAACAAGTTCTGCAAAAGCAAGGAGCAGGTGTGGGCAGTTCACACCCCTAGTGCTGGGCAGAAGGGGAGGGCAGAGGAGTGGGAGTGTCTTCCCACTGCCTCCTCTGGACATCTCTTTGAACATTCATTTGTCTCTATCAGGAATATAACTAAAATCTTATCAGCTAACAGTGCCTGGCACATAACAGGGCCTCAAAAATGTTAGTTCTCTTTTCCTCACATCTTATCTGTTAGCACAGACAGCCATTTGTTGACACCCATCCAAAAATAAGAATGAAATAAATAATAGGTATGCAGAGAGCCAGAAAGTACATGCAGGACACACAGGAGAGACACCAGGGCAAAGGAAATGGAGTTCGATAGGAAAAAGGACAAAAATCTGAAGAACGAAGAGGACAAAGAACAATTTAACAGGTTCATGACTTTGCCTAGGCTGAGCCTTGGCCAAACCACCTCCTGGTCCAACCTTTGACAGATAACCCCAGACCTGCCAATCCCTGATGCATGCAATGATATGTTCTCAAGGAGGTGATCCTCACCTATAGACACCAAACATGGCCTCTGGGGAAACCAGCTTTGAGAGTCTGCTCTCAGCCTGGAGCAGCCGCAGGGCAGGAGAAAAGGATGCCCAGTGTTCCCCAAGCTTGTTTCAGCTTAAGAGTCAGGATCTCTGTGGGAAGGACCTGGGAATCCACATTTATAACAAGAACCCCCGCTGGTTCTTATGATCAGGCCAGGTAGGAAAACTCTAGGTATTAAGACAGCGTTTCTCATGGTGATGGAACACCTGCATCAGAACGCCCCAGGAATGTATTAGACCAATTGCAGATTCCCAGGTCCTACCCCGGACCCAGAGAATCAGAATGACAAGAGGTTAGGGGCCGCAATCTGCAGTCTTTTTTTTTTTTTTTTTGAGACGCAATCTCTGTTGCCTGGGCTGGAGTGCAGTGGCATGATCTCGACTCACTGCAACCTCCACCTCCTGGATTCAAGGGATTCTCCTGCCTCAACCTCCAGAGTAGCTGGGATTACAGGCACCCACCACCATGACTGGCTAATTTTTGTGTTTTCCATAGAGATGGGGTTTCACCATGTTGGCCAGGCTGGTCTTGAACTCCTGACCTCAGGTGATCCACCTGTCTTGGCCTCCCAAAGTGCTGGGATTACAGGTGTGACCTACCGTGCCTGGCCTGGAATCTACATTCTTGAAAATTTCTAGGTGATTTCTAGTTTCTAGGTGATTCTGCTGTGCCCTACAGTTTGAGAACCATGGAAGCTTAGCATGATGGCTAAAAGCATGGGCTCCAGGGCCATAATGCCCAGGTTCAAAGCCTTATTTCACCATTCACCAACTATAGGACCTTAGGTAGTTTCTCTGTGTCTCAGTTTACCTATCTGTAAAATGAAGATAACAATATTTACCTATAATAATTTTACATCATATATTTACACTTTATATATTGCTTAATATAAATTTCATTATGTATTATAATATATTTAATAGATATAATAGTTTCCACACATAATGGGTGGCAAGCACGTGGCACAGGCCTTAGAACACCAGCATACCCACTAATTGTCATCTATTATAATCCAAAAACCACACTCCTCTGTCCGTCTTTCCTCCAAACTCCTACTGTATTTTCTTGGTACCTCTGCTACAGCCTTGGGTAGTGTCTGTCTATGACAGGGTTACTTATGTGCACACGTAACTGCCCTGCTAGACTGACTTTGGACTGCCAGAGGACAGAGATCATGCCATTTTTTTCAAATGTTCAGCTCCCTCAGTCTTTGCAAGACTTTGTATCGTGTTTGTTAGAGTTGGAAGGCCCTTAGCAATCACCTAATCCAGCCCCTCACTTTGCAGACGAGGAGACTGAGGGTATCACATAGCCAGTAGTTGAACCAGGGCTAAATACCTGTATTGTCACCTTTCAGCTTTGCCAGTTGAGCCCCAACTCTTCATCTTAAAAATGGGTATAATAATGTACACTTGCCTACGTACTAAGCATGTGCCTTGTGAGTAAATATTGATGAGGAACTTTTTGGCAACCTGCAGGGTATCATTAGTATTGCTGCACGGTATTGGTTCTGCCTCCATAAATATTCATTGAACCATAGTGGTGCAGGGTAAATTATCCAAGGATGCCAGAATAATTTCAGGGCCTGATACTCACATGTGAGGGTGACAAAGGAGGGAGCCAGTCGTGTCATTCATAAGATGGCTTTTGGAGCCCTTATCATTCAGGCCAGAGCTTACCACTTTCAGACCCCACTTTCAGCTTTAATGCCTTTTAACCTTTTTTTTTTTTTTTTGAGATGGAGTTTCACTCGTCGCCTGGGCTGGAGTGCAATGGTGCGATCTTGGCTCACTGCAAACTCCGCCTTCTGGGTTCAAGCGATTCTCATGCCTCAGCCTCCTGAGTAGCTGGGATTACAGACACCTGCTACCACGCCCAGATAATTTTTGTATTTTTAGTAGAGACAGGGTTTCACCATGTTGGCCAGGCTGGTCTTGAACTCCTGACCTCAGGTGATCCACCTGCCTCGGCCTCCCAAAGTGCTGGGATTACAGGCGTGAGCCATTGCGCCCAACCCCTTTTAAACTTTTTCTTCAGCCTCTGGTTCATTACTTTATCTTCTTACTCGTGGTCTAACCTTACTTTTCTCCTGCCAACCGGACTATCTTCTAAGTGACCTGACTCATCTCCATGGCCCTGGCTCTGGTGGATGGAATGTTGAATATTATCAGAAATCACAGTTCCCACTCTCTTACGGTCTTAGTTCTTGGACAAGAGGCTCTAGAAAGCAGGAAACTCATCTAAGATGTCCTCCAAGTTCTTTCCCAACAACTGAGCAGCCTAAGACTGACCCCTGTCCCCTCATGGCCTTACCATCATGGTTGGCATTTCCTAGTGTCCATGGCTCATCGGAGTCAAAGTGGGTGTCTCCTCCAATCCCTGGGCCAGGGAAGTAGGCATGGGCCAGGAATCCCCCTTCTCCATCAAATGGGGAGCTGTCACCATGGAAACCAGAAGCAAAAAAGATCATGATGTCTGCCTCCTTCCGGTCGCTTTTGATCTCGTGGTATGGCACCTCTTCAAAGGTCAGTGGGGTCACCTTCTGCCACACATCGAAAGCCTGGCGAATAGCTTTCCGCGTGTCTAGCTCACCCACTTTTGGGGTATAGTTGTGAATGCTGGTGAGAGAGGAGAGGATCATTAGTCAAGATCAGAGAGTCAGAGAATAGCAGAGCTAAAATAGATATCTGAGACAATGTGGCTCAGTGATCTGAATTTGAACCCTAGAATTCTGCTTAGCTGCCCCAGGGGTTGAAGAAGAGGCTGAGCAGGCAGAGCTCTGGATCTCCACCCTGCCTCAGTCAGATGGCTTTGCTTTACTCAGTGTTTTCCATTTGATCTCCAGCAAAGCTGTGTTGAATAAAGGATTCCACTCTAGTTTGTTGAAAAAAGTAAATTGGGGCCAGGCGCAGTGATTCATGGCTGTAATCCCAGCACTTTGGGAGGCCGAGGCTGGCGGATCACTTGAGGTCAGGAGTTTGAGACCAGCCTGGCCAACGTGGCGAAACCCCATCTCCGTTAAAAGTACAAAAATTAGCCAGGCGTGGTGGTGTGAGCCTGTAATCCCAGCTACTTGGGAGGCTGAAGCAGGATAATTGCTTGAACCCAGAGGCAGAGGTCGCAGTGAGCCAAGACTGCACCACTGCAGTCCAGCCTAGATAACACAGTGAGACTCTGTCTCAAAAAAGAAAAAAAAAGAAATTGGTAAATAGCATTTTCTGAATTTTAAGGTTTTTTTCCTAATACAAAATACTTTCATTTATAAAAGTTATAAAGCTATTCAAATAATAGGAGTTTAAGTGAAAAGTCTCTTTAAAAATCTTTGGCACCAATCTTTGGCTTGTCTCCCTAGAAGCTGGCCGGTATCTGATTTCATCCATTATAGATTTAGCTCTTTAGGGTTGCTGTGTTCATACTGCATGGTTCTTCACAAAACACCATCATGGGTTGTCGTTATGGGTTCTCTGTCCTGTGACCCTCTGGGGCATGGATTATTCTACCTACTCCATACGTAAGGAAACTGAGGCCTAGAGAAGTTGAGTGAAAGAAGTTACTCAGAGTTGGGTTAGAACCCAGTGCTTCTTTCTCTTGATCCACTTTACCCCTTCAAGAGACCCGAGAGTCGATTCAGTTTCTAACCTAGATTCTTAAGTTTCCTTGTCTTGTCAGATTTCTAGGGGAAAAAAAAAAAAAAGTCCCACTCTGTAGGGAGCGCTTGTCGGCAGGAGAGCCCTTAGTTCAACTCTAAGGATCTCTGTCTCAGGTCCTGCCTCTGCACCCAAGGGATCCACCTGAGATGACAGCAGAGCCTTGAGAAGTGCCAACCAGCACTCACCTGAGCCTGCCCATGCCTGGCCCTTGCCCCAGCCCCACCTGAGCCTGCTGAGTACCTGGCCCTTGCCCCAGCCCCACTCTGGTGCTTGAGTCTGCTGTGATGGGCTCCGTCATCTCTGTTCTTGGGCCACTGATCTGGCTTGGAGATGGATCCTGCTCTGCCCTTTGTTCCTCCAGACAGTCGAATATGACACTATTATGATTCAGGTCCCAGTTCTTTGTACTCCTTAAGAAACAACTGGAACGCTGTGTTGGGAATCTCAGGTGAAGTCCATCAGGTGGAGTTTGGGGTGGGAGGATCCAGATGAGAGGGAATGAGGTTTGGCAGGCAGTGATAAGGAGACTGAATTAAGCCATGGTTTTGTTTGTTTTGTTTTGTGGTTTTTGTTTCATTTGTTTTGTTCTGGAGACAGTCACTCTCTCACTGAGACTGGAGTGCAGTGGCATGATATAACTCACTGCGAGCCATGGTTCTTTATCACAGCTGAAAGTTACTGAACCATTCATACCCCACTTTCTGTAACCTAAAAACTATAGGCATCTAAACAGAGCACAACTAAGAACCCCCAGAGGACCAAACAAATCTGAGGTTGGAGTCACAGCATCCTACGGAAGCCACAAGGAGGACAAAGTTACGGGCTGTCAGCACCTGATGCTGATGCCACATGCCTGGCCCTTGGCCTGTGTTGTGAGCCTGATCCCCAGGCCCCCCTGCATTGTGAGCCTTTGAAACTCAGGCCAGGAAAAACAGAGTGAGGGGGGAGCCAAAGGCAGGGAGGAAGAGGGGAAGTCGAAGCACCTGTAGGTAATGTGTTTTTGCCTCCACTTCTGTCCAGTCAGGGCATAGCGCTTGTTTCTCCGCCTGCGGCTTAAGTGGGGGTGATCAGGGACACCACATCGGGGTTTCTTCATCCACCTGGGCAGAGAGAGGACACACACACACGCACATATGCACTGTGGTCACTGAACACTCTAGGAAGGGACTGCATATTCCCCAGCTCCAGTCTGGAAAGCAATGTGCATTCCTCAATCTACACTCTGGGACCCTGGCTCGGATGGACCCCAACAGGAACATGATTGACTAATTGATTCATTAATTCATGCACTCACAATCATAGATGAGGAAACATGGCGGTATAAAGACTGAGAATCAGAATACATGGGCTTGATAAATTCCAGCTCCACCACTAGTCATAGGACCCCCAGGCAAGTGACTGAACCAATATGAACCTCAGTTTCCTCCTCTGCAACATGAGAACTCTAGTTATTGTTGTTCTTAGGTGGAGGTGCATCTTCAAGGAGAAAGTACATGTGAAAATGCTCTGTAAATGCCATCAGATCACAGCCTGCCCTGGTTAAAAGCCTCCAATGACTTCCCCGAACACCTAGAATAAAATTCAAACTCTTCAGCAGGGCGCAGTGGCTCACGCCTGTAATCCCAGCACTTTGGGAGGCCGAGGCGGGTGGATTACCTGAGGTCAGGAGTTCGAGACCAGCCTGGCCAACACGGTGAAACCCTGTCTCTACTAAAAATTAAAAAAAAAAATTAGACAGCTGCATTGCTTACACCTGTAATCCCAGCTACTCAGGAGGCTGAGGCAGGAGAATCGCTTGAACCTGAGAGGTGGAGGTTGCAGCCAAGATTGTGCCACTGCACTCCAGCCTGGGTGACAGAGAAAGACTCCGTCTCAAAAAAAAAAAAAAAAAAAGTCAAACTCTTCATCCTGACCCACAAAGCCCCACATGACCCAGCCCCTGCACACTTGTCCAAGAACATCGTCATCCTTCTCCCCTTATATCCTAAGCTCCAGTCATGGCGACCTTCTTGCTTTTCCTTGAGCATGCTAAGCCTATTCCTATGGCAGGGTCTTTGCATTGCTGTTCCCTCTACTTGCAACACTCTTCTTCTGCATGTGGTTTGTTCCCTTACTTCATTAAGGTCTCTGCTCAAATAGTATCCCTTCACAGAGGACTTCCTCGTCCTCTCTATCTAAAATAGTTTCCCTGGCCCCAACCCACTGCTATCTGCTTACCCTGCTTAATGTTTCTTCACAGGATTTATCACTCGTGAACTTAGATTATGCATTTGCTTTCTTGTTTGTTCTTTGTCTCTTTCCCCAGATTCTAAGCTCCATAAGGACAGCAGCCTTGCCTGTATCCCCAGGGCTGGCATAGTGCCTGACACAGAAGGGGTTCAATAATTATTGTTGACTGACTGACTGAGTGAATGAATCACAACTATCCAACGGTAGAATGGCATAGCATGAAGACAGCAAATTCTCTTTCACTAGACTTGTTCAAGAAGTGAATAAACAGGCTGGGTGTGGTGGCTCACACCTGTAATCCCAGCACTCTGGGAGGCTGAGGCAGGTGGCTCATCTGAGGTCAGGAGTTTGAGACCAGCCTAGCTAACAAGGTGAAACCCTGTCTCTACTAAAAATACAAAAAAATTAGCTGGGCGTAGTGGCAGATGGCTGTAATCCCAGCTACTCGGGAAGCTGAGGCAGGGGAATTGCTTGAACCCGGGAGGCGGAGGTTGCAGTGAGCTAAGATTGTGCCATTGTGCTCCAGCCTGGGCAAGAAGAGTGAAATGCCATTACAGGAAAAAAAAAAAAAAAAAAAAAAAGGTGGCTAAACAACTGTGGGACGTGGAACATAATTATCTGCAGCACTTATTATAATGTGTTGTGATTTAAAATTTATTGGTCTATTTCCTCTAATAAATGGTAAATTGAGGACAGGAACTATGTCCTATTCATCATTGTGTCCCCAAAAGGTAGCTCAGTGCCTGAAATTACGTAAATCCTGATATCTGTTTGTTACCAGGTGATACGGTTTTGATTTGTGTCCCTGCCTAGATCTCCTGTCGAACTGTAATCCCTAGTGTTGGAGGCCGGGCCTGCTGGGAGGTGATTGGGCTATGCGGGCGGACTTCCCCCTTGCTGTTCTGCTGTTAGCTAGCGAGTGAGTTCTCATGAGATCTGGTTGTTTAACAGTGTGGAGCACCTCCCGCTTCTCCCTCTTCCCCCTGCTCCAGGCATGTGATGACGTGCTTGTTTCCCCTTTGCCTTCTACTATGATTGAAAGTTTCCTGAGGCGTTCCCAGCCATGCTTCCTGTAAAGCCTGTGGAACCGTGAGCCAATTAAACCTCTTTTCTTTATAAATTACCCAGTCTCAGGCCTGTCTCTTATACACATCTAGATGTGTATAAGAGACAGCAGCAGAGCCTTGAGAAGTGCCAACCAGCACTCACCTGAGCCTGCCCATGCCTGGCCCTTGCCCCAGCCCCACCTGAGCCTGCTGAGTACCTGGCCTCCCGAGTTCAAGCAATTCATCTGCCTCAGCCTCCTAAGTAGTAGCTGGGATTACAGGTGTGCACCACCATGCCCGGCTAATTTTTGTATTTTTAGTAGAGACGGGGTTTCACCATGTTGGCCAGGCTGGTCTGGAACTCCTAGCCTCAGGTGATCTGCCCACCTTGGCCTCCCAAAGTGCTGGGATTACAGGTGTGAGCCACTGCACCCAGCACATTCTTTTAAAACGTTTGATTCTTGGCCAGGCGCAGTAGCTCACAACTATAATCCTAGCACTTTGGGAAGCTGAGGCAGGAGACTGCTTGAGCCTAGAAGATCATGACCAGCCTGGGCAACATGGCAAAACCCTATCTCTGCTAAAGATATAAAAAATTAGCCAGGCATGGTGGTACGTGCCTGTAGTCCCAGCTACTAGGGAGGCTGAGGTGGGAGGATCACCTGAGCTTAGAAAGTTGAGGCTACAGTGAGCCAAGATCGCACCACTACACTCCAACCTGGGTGAGGGGAGTGAGACCTTGTCTCAAAATATAAAATAAAATAAAGTTTGATTCTCAAAACGACACTGTGAGGTAACAGAAATTATTATTCCCATTTCACAGATGAGGGAAACAATCCACAGATAAATCCAGTACCTTGCAAAACACAGAAATCAGCAAGGCAGGACTGGAACTTAGTTGAATGAAAAAAATGAACTATTAATGCAATTTAACAAAGCTTGGAGCTTTTATTTTTTCCTGTCACTGCTAAGCACAAAGTTGAGCTAGAGGAACTATGTTGTTGACCAAATGAATGGGTGAATGAATAAATGTGTGACATTTCCCAAGGTAGACACTCAAACATAGTACTTTAAATGGCTAATCTAGCTTCCTTTCATTAACAGTCCCTGCGAAGAGAACCAAGAACCACCTCTGGCTGAGTTAGACCTGGAAGGCACCTAGGGGAGGAAACAGGCTCAGAGAAAGGCAGCTATTGCCCAAGGTCACAGAGCTGGAGCTGCAACTTGGGGCTCTAAATTCTACCCCGAACACTCCCCAACTCAGGTCTTGGATTAATAAGTGCAACTGGCTTCCTCCTTCCCCTACTTCCAGAGCACAACACCCCCACCTTCCTACAAGGAGGTGTGGGCAGAACTGAAAGTGGGAAATGCCATCCTTTTCCCTCGGATCGTTCCCTCTGCCTCCTCCTTTCACCATCCACCTGCCACTCTCTGAGCGCTATCCAACAGGCCTGGGCTTTTTGGAACAGAGTAAAACCCAAGGCCAGGTGGTGCCACAGCAGAGACACCAGTGCTTCTGCCCCAGGATGCACTGCCATGAGGCCTGTGCAAAGCCCTCAAAATAACCTCAGCTTTGAAAGGTGGCTGGGCTCTCTTTAACCAGCCCACTCTGGAGACCACAAGGCCAAGGAGTCCATATCACAGAATAACATCACATCATCACAGGAGAAGAAGTTCACACTCTCATAATCAGAGAATCCTAGGAATAGGAAATGTTCACACAGGATTTTAGGATCCTAAAACCCCAGACTCGTCAAGTTTTAAAAGCTCAGATGCTTAAAATAATGGAATCTAGGCCGGGCATGGTGGCTTACGCCTGTAATCCTAGCATTCTGGGAGGCCGAGGCGGGTGGATCACCTGAGGTCAGGAGTTCGAGACCAGCCTGGCCAACATGATGAAACCCTGTCTCTACTAAAAATACAAAAAAAATTAGCCAGCATGGTGGTACATGCCTATAATCTCAGCTACTAGGGAGGCTGAGGCAGGAGAATCACTTGAACCCCAGAGGCAGAGGTTGCAGTGAGCTGAGATTGCGCCACTGCCCTCCAGCCTGGGTGACAGATTGAGACTCCATTTCATCAAAAAAAAAAAAAAAAAAAAAGTGGAATCTAGAATTTAGAGCCATAATCCAACACTCCCCTTTGCATATGAACACACTGAGACCCAGAGAGATGATTCTGTCCAGGAGTGACTTACGTCAAATTGATCCTTGATCCACAACTGAGTGCATTTCCTGTTCCTCCTCCCACCAACTCCCCTGCATCCTCACCCAGCCCTGCTAGCTCCTTCCACCTGCCTCAGGCTCCCCTCCCTTCCCACCTCCTTAGGAAACTCACTCCTGCTCTTTTCCATGCTTTAATGATGTGAATGGCTTTTCTTAAACAGCTCTCATAGCTTTCTTAAGCAAGTTTAAGCCTGTTCAACTCTCCCCCTTCTTAAACAAACAAAACTTCATCCTCTCTAGCTGCTACCCATTTCTCCCCACCTCCCTGTCAAGCTTCTTGAATGTCTTTCCTCCACTTGCTACCTCTTCTCCTCACCTCCGCTTCTCCCCATTTCAATCTGACTTCATCTCCACCATTCTGCTGAGGTTAACAACAACCTCTTTGTCACTAAACCCAGCAGACAACTTTCAGCCGTGCTTCTGTTGGAGGGCTCTGGAGCGGCTGGCCCCACTGACCACCCCACACCATGCGGCATCATGACAGTGCATCACATCATCACATCAGGCTTCTTCCTCTCCGGCTGCCCCTTCCTGGCTAGCTTTGTGGGGTGCCATCCCCAGCACCTGCCAGTGAATCTTTACATTCTCCTTGAGTGATTTGACCATCCTCATGGCTTTTTTCTACCTCCTAAGTGTTACTACCTCCCAAGTGTCTCCCCAAAACTCATTGTTTCCTTCTGAGCTCTAGACTGGTGTGGCTCGATGACTGTATTTGTCATTAAATGGTGAGCCTCTGGAGGGCCGGATGACAGGCACATGCAGGCACCCAGCAAATGTTTGGTAAATGGAAAAAGTGGAGCCAACTCATTATCATTCAAGCATTTTCTGTATTCTATGAGACATGTACATTGCAGGGAGCTCCAGAGGGTGACCCACAGATAAATTATTCGAGCCAGAGGGGATTTAAGAGCCCATCTACAACCAATCCCTCATTGTACTGATAAGGAAACTGAGGTCCAGAAGGGTTAAGCAACTTGTCTCCAAGGTCACATGGAAAGTTAATGGGAGGGCTGGACTCCCATCCCAGCACGTCCCCCACTCACATTGGGATTATTCTCTCCCAGGATGGCACTGCAGGAATAAAAGATAGGAAGGGAGGATGGGCATGGGGTGTACACAGGCCATGAAAAATGTGAACCCAAATGTAAGTCCAGCAAGTTCAAAGGCACAATGTCCTACGCAAATCTTACTCGATCGTTGTCTGATCCAACACACCGGTGACTGGGATCCCGTAAAACTGCTGCATAGTGGAGACTGCTGACTGCAAGGCCTTCCCTGAGTGCAACGCAGATGCCCGTGAATCATAGGGAAGCAGATAGCCATAGGACTTTAACCAGTTCTGAAAGACACATGAAAGAAAAGGATGCATTATGCTGGGAAAGGCTCTGTTCTACCTGGGCAGAGATGTGCCCTTAAAACGAGGGATCATTTGACCCCAGTGACTCCCGGACTCATGATCTGAGTTCTTCTTCCTTCACTCCACCCTGCAGACACTGTCAAATTAACCTCCAGAAAGCAGCTTTTATTGGCGTCCTCTCCTGCTAGAAACCTTTCATTGGATTTCTGTTGGCCACAGAATAAAGACTAAATTTGAATTCAGAGCTTTCCATTGCCCTGCCTCTTTACTCATTTATTCAGTGTTTTCCACTTATATTGGACTAGACATGGAAAAGCACAGCACGGTTAATTCTGTGATACAGAGAGGTATTTTGAAAATGTTCTGCCACCCAGAAACCCACTGTGTCTACTGTCAAAGCCTGACGAAGAACCATGTAGAATATTTGTTGGCAGGAGATTATATACAATATGTATTGCTACCCCCCAGAAAAGCAAGCCACTATAAATAAATATAAATAAAACAATGCATGATCTTATTTAAATATAAATAAATGATGTATGCATAGAAAATACCTAGAAAGGCATATATAAAAATTATGTAGGAGGCCGGGCGCCGTGGCTCAAGCCTGTAATCCCAGAACTTTGGGAGGCCGAGACGGGCGGATCACGAGGTCAGGAGATCGAGACCATCCTGGCTAACACGGCGAAACCTCATCTCTACTAAAAATACAAAAAACTAGCCGGGCGAGGTGGCGGGCGCCTGTAGTCCCAGCTACCGGGTGAAGGGGGGTGCTCTGAGGCAACAGAATGGCATAAACCCGGGAGGCGGAGCTTGCAGTGAGTTGAGATCCGGCCACTGCACTCCAGCCTGGGCGACAGAGCCAGACTCCATCTCAAAAAAA
>NW_012101243.1:1813245-1833668 GCF_000951045.1 Mandrillus leucophaeus
TCAAAAAAAAAAAAAAAAAAAAATGTAGGAGAATTCCTGATTTTTAGGAGATACACACTGAAGTATTGAGGCTGACATAAGGGTGCATAATATCTGTAACTTATTCTTTTTTTTGTTTGGCCCAGGTAACAATTGGCTAGCAAATTATTCTTAAATGGGTTCAGAAATATATGTATATGGCCAGGCACGGTGGTTTACGCCTAAAATCCCAGCACTTTGGGAGACCGAGGCTGGAGGATCACCTGAGGTCAGGAGTTCGAGACCAGCTTGGCCAACATGATGAAACCCCATATCTACTAAAAATACAAAAATTGGCCAGTCATGGTGGCGCATGCCTGTAATCCCGGCTACTCAGGAGGCTGAGGCAGGAGAATCGGTTGGACCTGGGAGGCAGAGGCTGCACTGAGCCAAGATTGCACCACTGCCCTCCAACCTGGATGACAGAGCAAGACTCTGTCTTAAAAAAAAAAAAGAAATATACATATATGTCTATATATATATAAAGAGAGAGACAGAGACAGAGAGAAGAGAGAGAGATAAAGTAAGTATAGTTAGATGTTAATAGTTTTGGGTGAGGGGCATTCAAGAATTCTTTGTTGACTGGGTGTGGTGGCTCATGCCTATAATCCCAGTGCTTTGAGAGGCTGAGGTGAAAGGATGGCTTGAAGCCAAGAGTTTGAGATGAGCCTGGGCCACATATCAAGACCCCATCTCTACAAAAAAGTTAAACATTAGCTGTGCGTGCTGGTGTGCACCCATGGTCCTAGCTACTTGGGAGGCTGAGGCAGGAGGATCGCTTGAGCCCGGGAGTAAGAGGCTGTAGTGAGCCATGATCATGCCACTGCACTCCAGGCTGGGCGGCAGAGTGAGACCTCATCTCTAAAATAAATAAGTAAATAAATAAATATTTAAAGAAATTGTCCTATTCTCTAAAATGTTTCTGAAAGTCTGAAATGACATCATAACTTTTTTTTTTTTTAAATAAAAAAGAATTGACTGAGTATCCTTTGGTTGTAGTATCACGAGGCACTTCTTTTTTGTGCTTTCCTGTTTTCTAAGTTTTATGCATGGAGTGATTTTTTTGAAAGAGGAGAAAAACATTAAGAAGGCAAGAGAATCTGAAAGAAGCTTGGGTGAAGGAGCTCAAACAAGCAATGACTCTGAAGGATAGCAAGTAAAGATTATTCCCGGCTGGGCATGGTGGCCCATGCCTGTAATCTCAGCACTTTGGGAGGCCGAGGTGGGTGGATCCCCTGAGGTCAGGAGTTTGAGACCAGCCTGACTGTTGGTGAAACCCCGTCTCTACGAAAATACAAAAATTAGCTGGGCGGGGTGGCGGGCTCCTGTAATCTCCGCTACTCGGGAGGCTGAGGCACGAGAATCGCTTGAACCCAGGAGGCGGAGGTTGCAGTGAGCCGAGATCATGCCATTACACTCCAGCTAGGGCAAAAAGAGCGAAACTCTGTCTCAAAAAGCAAACAAAAAATTATTCCCACCCAAAAGCATGAGGGGATGGAGACCCAGGAACACAAGAGTACCAGGAAATATGTGTGGCATCAGCTGGAAAATGAGGAAAACATCCGTGTATTTGTTGAGCCCAGAAGCACTTCCAGGAGCTACATGCTGGGCTCGAATCTAGATAAGCCCGTTTCCCATCCTCAGAGGATTATCCTGAATGCCAAATAAGCCAATGAAGGGAAAAGAGCCTGGGGAAATGGCATTATTCCCCTCCTAGCTATAGCTTTTGTTTCATGTGTCTATATGAACAGGCTAATTATGGATGTGTCTTTTATTATAAGTCAAATGAAACAGTTTTTCATAAGGCAGCCGATCAGAAACTATAAATAAGTTATTATTTGCTTCACCAAAGGTGACTATAACATCTTTACTGCCTTGTGATAAAATCCATCTGATGATACAAACAAAATTGTCAGAATAATAAAGCCTTGAAACATATACAACAAAGTAACAACTTTCTGTCTCTCACAATTGGATCTGAAACATACTTTCCATTCCAAATGATGGCACAGAATATCAATACTTGCAGTTCCCTAAATATTGATTCTCTTTCCTGCCTTTGTATTAATACATGTTCTTCCCTCTGCCTAATATTTTTATCAGTTTGGCAAAAAAATTTTCATATGTTAAGGTTCAGCCCATAAATTACTACCTCTGGAAGACTTTCCTGACGTGTCAGGCTAAGTTATTTTCTTCCTTTCTATGCTCCCCAAATCCCCTATTATAGATATTATAAGATTGCGCTGGAATCATTACTTTACATATCAGTTTCCTCCTCCTCCTTCTCCTCCTCTTCCTCCTCCTCCCAAAGTGCTGGGACTTTAACCTCCTCAAGGGAAGGGGCCGTAGCTTAATCATCCAGTGCCCAGGACAGTGCTGGACACGGTAGCTGCTCATTATGTGCATTTGACAAGCATTAACTGAGCACTTACTACAGGCTAGGCACCATGTGAGGCTCTGAAAAAATAAAGATGAATAAGGAACTCAGAGACTGACAAGTAAACCCACAGTAAAAATACAATACTAAAAAGCAGGTGTGCACAGAGTTCTATGGGAGAACAAAAGAGGGGTGTCTTATCTGTGGTGGGGAGGGGGTCACCACAGAGAAAGGGGAACTCAAGGACAGCTTCCAGGTAGAGATAAGATTTAAGCTAAGCCTTGAAGTATACAGCGTGTGCAATTGCCTGGAAATGTGGGAGAGCATGGCACATTCTGAGCGGATTTTTTTTTTCTTTTTTGAGACAGAGTCTTGCTCTCTTGCCCAGGCTGGAGTGCAATGGCATGATCTCGGCTCACTGCAAACTCCGCCCCCCGGTTCAAGTGATTCTCCTGCCTCAGCCTCCCAAGTAGCTGGGATTACAGGCACATGCCACTACTGTCTGGCTAATTTTTGTATTTTTATTAGAGATGGGTTTTCACCATGTTGGCCAGGCTGGTCTCGAACTCCTGACCTCAAGTGATCTGCCTGCTTTGGCCTCCCAAAGTGCTGGGATTACAGGCGTGAGCCACTGTGCCTGGCCATTTGACTCTTGCTTTTTGAAATCTAGCCATCCTGCCCTCCCATGTGCTCCTGGGACCAAGAGCCAGTTCTTGTGGGTCCTATGGAGGGCAGTTCATCTTTTGCAGTCAAGTCTACTTTCTCTTGGGTGACTTATGGATATGACAGCATCTCCCAGAAGGCTGGGGACACTGCATAGCGCCTGGTGCTGAGTGGATGCGGAGAAATGACGGCTAAATGGAATTACATACTCTTCACCTTCTCACTCAACTTTCTTAGGACCAAACACAATTACTTTCTATTAGACTTTAGCTTGAGGAAAGTACTTTCCCTATAGGAGATTCTGCATACTTTAAGGTATGAGAAAAGGAACACTGGATAACCCAATGCATTTCCCTTTTTGTCTTTCTCCCAGGAACATTTCAGCCAAATTTATAGCTTATGTGTTGAGCAGGGGGATGTTTGGAAGTAACAATTACTTTTTTCATCCTTCAACCCCCAAATTTTATGTTTCATCCTTCAAAGACTTACATAAAGACATTATGGTTTTTTAAAAAATTTAATTTAATTAATTTATTTTTTTTGAGATGGAGTCTCACTCGGTTGCCCAGACTGGAGTGCAGTGGTGCTATCTCGGCTTACTGCAACCTCTGCCTCCCAAGTTCAAGCAATTCTCCTGTCTCAGCCTCCCAAGTAGCTGGGATTACAGGCATGTGCCACCATGCCCAGGTAATTTTTGTATTTTTAATAGCGACAGGGTTTCACCATTTTGGCCAGGCTGGTCTTGGACTCCTGAGCTCAGGTGATCCACCCACCTTGGCCTCCCTAAGTGCTGGGATTACAGGCGTAGAGCCACAAGACATTATGTTTTAATCTGTAAGCTGCCTCAAGACATCCCCAAAAGAGGTGTGGTACAAACCTAAGCTATATCCAGTGCCTCCCTATCTGCCAACGGACTCTATTGGTTCTCTAAAAATTTGACTAAGATGAATTACAGCATTTGGGAAGTAGCTAGGGACCTCTGAACAGATAACTGCTGACAAGCCAGTCAGCCAGTGGAGTATTTTTTGAGCATCCACCTTGAAGCTAGCATGGAATTTAAAAATCCTCATTCCTGCTTATGGTAGGAGGTGAGGAACAGGGGGTCTTCTACATAAGCCTGCTCCAGCATTCCAGTGCTCTGGGGACTTAAAAGTAGCTCCTTCTCAGTAAAAAGCTGGCAACCTGGTTTATGCAGCTCCTTTTCTGGGATACTCAAGCAAGGAGCATCTCACAGACCATCCGGATCCATTACGAACATCACAGAGTCTATCCCGGCCACATCAGGAGTCAGGATCACAGGCAAATGTCTGGGCCAGAACTAAACACTGGGATGGATCAGACACATGGTGGGGCTAGGCCAGTATTAGTGTATTCTCTAATATTCTCTAGGTTCTGTTTTCCCCAACCAGGTTCTCTGGGGACAATCCTCAGAGCCCACGAGCACATTCCTAGGAGGGGAAATGGGGTGGGGGCAGTCAAATGACAGCATCTAAACCAGGGAACAGGACATGAGGTTGGACTGGCATTGTGTGTGTGTGTGTGTGTGTGTGCGTGTGTGTGTGTGTGTGTGTATTAGAGGCTAAGGAAGATGGATCAGGGGTCAGACAATTCTAATTCATGCTGCTTAATCCTGTCTCTGCCACTCACTTTCTCTGTGACCCAGACAATCCTCTGCCTTCCCTGGGCAGAACTCCTGAGGCTAGAGCAAGGGTACTACATTCCAGTCATAGCAAGTCCAAAGCACTCTCTGCCGTTCACAGTTCCAGGTTCTTTCTGCTGCCTCCAAAGCCCATTCTCTTTAAGCACATTAGCCAACTCCTACTCATCCTTCAAGGTCTAGCTCAAATGTCACCTCCTTTGTTAAACCTTCCTTAGCTCTCCCTGTCAGAGCTAGTGGTTGCTCTCTTTACTCCCGCAGTATTTTGTACACACAACTACCACAATGTATCATACCCAGCTGTGGATATGTCTTTTTTTCCCCACTAGATTGAATTCCTGGAGAACAGAGATGGTGTCATATTTATTTTGGTATCTGTTATAGTATTTAGCACAGTGTCTAACACAAGAAATAATCACTGAGTTCATGAAGGAGTGCATGGTTGATCTAGGAGGCACTGCCTGGATATCAAGGAAGGGATTTCATCTTGGGAAGATTTAGTAATACACATGAAAGCACCAAGCACAATTCCTGGTATCTATTAGAGGTTTCAAAAAACACTTGCTGAAATTCAAGCTATTGTGGTTTGACTTCCTTGCTTGATGAGGTAATAGGTTCCATTGTTCCATTTGAAAAAAAAAGAGATAAAATCCACTAAAGGAAAAAAGTCCCATTCACTTTTAGACAGAATGACCTTGCTTTCATCTCTTTACACCTAGATCCATTCATCAATCATCAGCCATGTCAGAAGTCTAACCTTTACAGCTCAGTTAGCCAATTCTTAAGATGTCTGTCACCCTTTAAGTGCGGAAAGAGGTGTAAACCCAGAGGAAAGTGAGAAAAATCTCAGAATGCAAGCAGAGACCAAAATAGCTGGACTGAGCCAAAGACATAGAGATCATAGACAATACGATGTGATTGGTCTGCCGGCCAGAAGGCAGGATTTGGGTTCCTGAGAAGCCAAAGCTGAGAAGTCCCGGAGTGGTGGCAGTGAAAAGAGAGAGCAGAGAATACCAAGGAGAACAAAATGTGGACAGAAGAGGGAAGACAGTGGCAGACAGCAGAGGCGGTGGTGAGGTTAGCAGTGGCAATGGGGGTGGCAAGAGGCAGATCTCTGGCAGTGCCGATAAGTGCTTCTGGAAACAGAGATGACCATGGGGAAGGATGGAAAAGGTGGGTCAGTTAAAACAGTGGGGTCTCCAGGGGACATTCGGGAGCATCACAGCTGAGTGGGAGCCTGAACCAGGACCATACGGGCCTGGAGAAGGAGTGAGGAAAATGATCAGGATTAGGTGTTTGATCAGAAATGAAGGGGCGAGGAGGTATTATCAGAAAGGCCAGAGGTAAAGTCTGCAAAAAAGGACCAGGCAGGAAGATATCAAATTTGGAAGCAGGGGCTAGAAGGAGGAAGAAAGAATAAAAGATCCCCATGAAAGAGTTGGGGCAACTGAGGTCATAATCTAGGGTGATGAGGTGAGCAACAGGAAACAGGCATTGGTCTCAACATGCATGGGAGTTTCAAGTCCAGTTCTAGAGGCTTTATATGCAGAGGGACTGTGACAAACTGGAGCTTGACTAAGGGAGCGTGGCCGAGAGAGTAAGGGGACCGGGAACCATGTCCTGGGAGGACAGATGAGGGGTGTTTAGGTTGGAGAAGGGAGACTGTATTAAGGAGAACGGGAGCATGAAGGAGGACATTCTGGTTGGTACAGAGGGCAAGACTAAGACCAGAATGAGAGATTATAGGACAGAGATCTTGACTCATTATAAGAAATAACTTTTTATCATTCTACTATAAAGACACATACACATGTATGTTTATTGCAGCACTATTCACAGTAGCAAAGACTTGGAACCAACCCAAATGCCCATCGATGATAGACTGGATAAAGAAAATGTGGCACATGTACAACATGGAATACTATGCAGCCATAAAAAAGAATGAGTTCATGTCCTTTGCAGGGACATGGATGAAGCTGGAAACCATCATCCTCAGCAAACTAACACAGGAACAGAAAATCAAACACCGCATGTTCTCACTCATAAATGGGAGTTGAACAATGAGAACACACGGACACAGGGAGGGGAACATCACACACCGGGGCCTATTGAGGGGTGGGGGACAAAGAGAGGGAGAGCATTAGGACAAATACCTAATGCATGTGGGGCTTAAAATCTAGATGACAGGTTGACAGGCGCAGCAAACCACCACGGCACATGTATACCTATGTAACAAACCTGCACGTTCAGCACATGTATCCCAGAACTTAAAGTAAAACAAATAACAACAATAATAATAATAATAAAAGAAATTACAGGCCCTGTGACCCCAAAGATATCCCTGAGTTTAAACACTGTTTTTCAAGGTTTTGTTTACTTTGCTTTGTTTCTTTTTTTTTTTGGAGGCTCATAAACAGGTCTATTCCCTGGGGGGCAAAAAAAAAAAAAAAAAAAAAAGAAACAACTTTTTAACAGTCAGAGATCTTCCAAGTGTAATAACAATGATACTAACTACCATCTTTAGAATGCCTACTAAGTACCCAGCACAGGCACTCTATTGTGCTAGGCACCCTAGAATGCAACAATTCCATGAGGCAGGAATTATGACCTCCCAATTTACAGATGAGGAAACAAGTTCAAAGAGGTTAAGTAATTACAGCTGGCCCTCCATATCCATGGATATCTTGCGGATATGGCAGGCTATAAGGGACTTGAGCATCCACGGATTTTGGTATCTGAGAGGGTCCAGGAAGCAACCCCTTGTGGGTATCAAGGGATGACTGTATCCAGAGCCCTAAAGCTAAGAAACGGCAGAATTCAGGCATATTCCATATGGCCAGAGTGTTGGACAGGCAGCCCTTCCCCCTCCCAGGACCTCCTAAACCTCGCACTCCTTGAGTGCAACGCCTTATCTCAGACAATAGTGAGCTCAATACGCTGGTGCTATGTCAGGGTATGGGACCATCAGCTACCCAGTTGTCCAAACCAGCAGCCTCATAGGACCCACGACTCTTCCCTCTCCTTCACTGCCCACATCCAATTTCTTTTTGTTTGTTTGTTTTGAGACAGGGTCTTGCTCTCAGCCATGGCTCACTGCAGCCTTGAACTTCTGGGCTCAAGTGATCCTCCCACATCAACCTCCTGAGTAGCTGGGACTACAGGAGTTTGCCACCATGCCTGGCTAATTTTTCTTTTTAAATATTTTGTAGAGACAAAGTCTCGCTGTGTTGCTAGGGCTGGTCTTGAACTCCTAGGCTTAAGTGATACACCTGCCTTGGCCTCACAAAGTGCTGGGATTACAGGCGTGAGCCACAGCACTCTAGTCTTTTACCAAATAACTGTTGGTCCTACCTCCTAAACATCGAATGTTTATTTCTGTCCCTTCATTCAATAAATATTTATTGAGGACCTACTATGTACCAGGTACTGTGTGCTAGGGCTAAAAGAGCAAACAAAACATTCTAGTCCCAGCCTGGCCAACATAGCAAGATATCTCTCTACAAAAAAAATTGAAAAACGGCCAGGCGTGGTGGCTCACGCCTGTAATTCCAGCACTTTGGGAGGCCGAGGTGGGCAGATCATGAGGTCAAGAGATCGAGACCATCCTGGCCAACATGGTGAAACCCCGTCTCTACTAGAAATACAAAAATTAGCCGGGCATGGTGGCGTGCGCCTGTAATCCTAGCTACTCGGGAGGCTGAGGCAGGAGAATCGCTTGACCCTGGGAGGCGGAGGTTGCAGTGAGCCAAGATCACACCACTGCACTCCAGCCTGGTGACAGAGCAAGACTCTGTCTCAAAAAAAAAAAAAAAAAAAAAAAAGAAAGAAAAAAAGAAAAAATTAGCCAGGCGTGGTGACACACCCCTGTAGTCCTAGCTACTCTGGAGACTCTGGCAGGAAGATCCTTGAGCCCAGGAGTTGGAAGCTGCAGTGGGCTGTGGGCGACAGAATGAGACCATGTCTAAAACAGAAACAAAAACAAAAACCCGAAACACCTTTCTAGTTACTTTCTAGTAGTTACGGTCTAGTGGAAGAAACATGTGGGAATAAGTGCTGTGAAGATAGAGCAGGTTGGAGAGATGGAGAGTGATGGGACAGCTATTTATGGAGGGTGATCAGGGACAATCTCTTTGAGCAGGTGGCATTTAAGCAAGAGATCTGAAGGAAGTGAGGGAGTGGACCCTGTGGCTACTAGGAAAGAATGTTCCAGGATGGGGGAACAGTAAGTGTGAATGCCCTGAGGTAGCTTTAAGAGCTTTCCATCTCTGCAGTCAACAGCCTTTATGATGTGGTCCCTGACTCCCTCTGCAACCCCTTTTATCTTTCCCCACCTAGTGCTCTGTGTTCCAGTGAGTTCCAGTTCTCCCGGCCCTTACACGTATTGTTCCTTCTATTTAGTTCACTCTTCCCTCCTCTCTCTTTGGGGAGTCTTGAACCCTTACATCTATTTCAGAAGGTCCTTGTACATCCCTGTCAGTCCCCCATCTGTTTCCTTATCACAATTCTTATCACACTGTATTGTAACCACATGTTGAATTATCTGTCTCTTCCTTTTGACTCTAAAATGCATATATGTCCTCCTCATCATTGTCACCCCAACAGCTAGCACAGGGCCTGCCATAACCATGACAAAATGGACATGTTCGGTGTCACTTATAATTGACTACGTTACCATTTAGAAACGTCTTCTATTAGCACTGGCTCAGTAGCCAGCAGCTTCTGCTCTCTGTGCCTTGGCTCTGCTGTTATCTCTGGGTCCCTCACCTTGCCCATCTCCTTGGTCAATCCTAACTTGAGCAAATGGTCCACAGCAGCTTCAACCCCCCACACTAAGATACTATTGTATCACTGTATACAGGCATGAATGGTGGCCTAAGATCATTCTTCCTCATCCATTGCTATATTGGCTTAATGCTTACAACTGGGTTTTTTTCCTCAGTTTCTTTCTCTGGCATTCAAGTTCTAAGCTGAGACTGCTATGACCCTAATCTATTTTTCAGGGTCTCAGATTCCCTGCCTAGTTCTTAGACAGCCTCCTCCAGAGAGTTTGACTGTATTCTCAATACACCTGGGAGCTGAATGGGGTCCTAGCTAAAAAGACAGCTCACTTGGGACCAAGATGCTACCACATACCAAATATTACCTAACTTTTCTCTTTCCAGCTGAGTGCCCCTGGTCAAATGACCTAACTTCTCTAAGCATCACATTCCTCATCTGTTAAATAGATGTTTAAAGAAGGATTGTTAGGAGGACTCAATGAGATGATGCACGTGGTAGGTAAAATAATGACCCTTCAAAGACATCCACATCCTAATCCCCAAAACCTGTGAATATGGTACCTTACGTGGTAAAAGAGACTTTATAGAAATGATTAAGTTAAGGATCTTCAGATGGGGGAGATGAGCCCGGATTATCCAGGTGGGTCTAATGAAATCACAAGCATCCTTATAAGAGGAAGGCACGGGGGCTTGAGTCAGAGAAGGTGTTGGGAGACATGGGTTATAGCAGTGCTGCTGATGCTAGAAGGGGCCACAAGTCAGGGGATGCGGGCAGTCGCTAGACACTGGAAAAGGCAAGGAAGGGATCCTCTCCTAGAAACTCCAGCAGGAATGCAGCCCTGCCAATAACTTGATTTCAGTCCAGCAAGACCCATTTTGGACTTCTGACCTGTGGAAATGTAAGATAACAAGCCTGTGTTGCTTTAAGAAATAAGTTTGTGGTAATTTGTTACAGTAGCAAGAAGCATTTAGCAGATTCTGGCATGTAGTAAGTGTTCTTACAATGTTATTGTCTATTCCTGCTCCCATACTCCTCGGAAAGAACCCGCTGAAAGGCAGAGACGCTTGGCTCCATTCCCGGTTCCCCCACCAACTTGCTCTTAGTGATTTTTTTTTTTTTTTTGAGATGGAGTCTCACTCTGTCACACAGGCTGGAGTGCAGTGGTGTGATCTCAGCTCACTGCAACCTCTGCCTTACGGGTTTAAGTGATTCTCCTGCCTCAGTCTCCCGAGTAGTTGGAATTACAGGTACTTGCCACCTTGCAGGGCTAATTTTTGTATTTTTAGTTACTAAAAATACAGGGTTTCACCACGTTGGTCAGGCTGGTCTTGAAGTCCTGACTCAGGTGGTCCACTTGACTCGGCCTTCCAAAGTGCTGGGATTACAGGTGTGAGCCACCGTGCCCGGCCCTTGGTGATTTTTAATAAGTCATTTCCCCTCCTTGACCACCACCTTTGGTTATTGCTGCCAGACCACATCATTGGGTCTCTCTGATGACTCCTCAGGGATCAGTCCTATCACTGTGTCAGTTCCTTCCACGTCTTGTCTCACCAAACCCCTGCTTCCTCCTCTACCCATATAAGTGAGGTCCCAGCCTTGCTGCTAAGACCACCTGAGTTATATGACTAATTTGTAAAATTTCATACTGAAGGCACGACCATTCAGGTATCTAGAAAATACACTGGTCAACGATACTCAGCAATCATCTCATTTAACATACTCATTTTGCAGAAGAGAGAAAGAAAACTCCGGGAGGGAAAATGACTCATTCAAAATCACAGAGCAAGCTGGTAAGGAAGCCAGACATGGAGGCAAGCATCTCTGCCTCTCGGAGGGCTTTCTGTCATGCCGCACCCTCTGCACTAGCTCTAGTTTGCCTCCAAATGCTGTCTCTTTTCTTTTTTTTTTTTTTTCTTCTTCACTTACAGCCAATCTAAAAAGGGCCCTCAGGATCGCCCACAATGCCCAGCTTAGCTTCTTGACAAACACCTTAATGGCGCAGCATTGCCTGTTGGCTGCCATCGGCTCTTGAGTGGGTGGTAAGTGCACTAGCGGGAATTCCCTGGCGCTCTGCAGAATGTCCTTGGCCCACTCCCAGGAGGCCACCACAAGCCAGATGATCACCATACCCGGGGAGGTGGCACATTTGGGGTTTTGGGTCAGCACTGGGATGCCCAAGTTTTGCAGTTCTGGGGAGGCCTCTGCCCACAGTCAGGAGTGTGGCCATGGTCTCATTCGCTCTCTGGAAAAGGAGAGGCCATAGTCTTCCTCGCCCTTTCCAAGGCCCTCCTGCAAATCTGCCAATTTTCTGTCCCCTGAGGCTCGACTTCTTGATGAGTTAAGAAAAGGGAAAAGTGAAGACAAAGACCAGTGGTCAGGTCTCAGTGTTTTTTTAATTTTAATTTTAATTTTGGAGACGTAGTCTCGCTCTTGTCATGCAGGCTGGAGTGCAATGGCACGGCTTTGGCTCACTGCAACCTCAGCCTCTCGGGTTCAAGCGATTCTCCTGCCTCAGCCTCCTAAGTAGCTGGGATTACAGATGCCCACCACCACGCTCAGCTAATTTTTTGTATTTTTTAGTAAAGATGGGGTTTTCACCATATTGGCCAGGCTGGTCTCGAACTTCTGATCTCAGGTGATCCACCTGCCTCAGTCTCCCAAAGTACTGGATTACAGGTGTGAGCCACCATACCCGGCCTAATTTTTTAAAGACAGGGTTTCACTCTGTGGCCCAGGTTGCAGTGCAGTGGTACAACCTCTGCTCACTGTAGCCTCAACCTCTTGGGCTCAAGCAATCCTCCTGCCTCAGCCTCCCAAGTAGCTGTGACTGACTGTAGGTGTATGTCACCACACCCAGCTAATCTTTGTATTTTTTGTAGAGATGGGGTTTCGCCATGTTGCCCAGGCTGGTCTCAAACTCCTGGGCTCAAGCGATCCTCCCAGCATGGCCTCCCAAAGTGCTAGGATTACAGAAGTGAGCCACCACAGCCAGACCAAGCCTCAGTTTCTTAACTGCAACAGGGAGATGGTTGAACTAAATAAGCTGTAAGTCATGTTAAAAAGTTCCATTATTTTAGCCTAAGCAGACTGACCGTGAAGCTGATCTTCTGGTTCCTCATTGTCAGTCTTAAAGTCCAAATTATTTAGCATGACACTACAACCCTTACAATGTGATGCCAATGTACCTTTCCAGCCCTATTTTCTTTAGTAGAGATGGGCTTCTGCTCTTTCGCTCAGGCTGGAGTGCAGTGGCGCAATCCTAGCTCACTATGACCTCAAACACTTGGTCTCAAGCAATCCTCCAGCCTCAACCTCCTGAGTAGCTGGGATTACAGGCATGAGCCACTATGCCCGGCTCTACCAGCCTCATGTTCTGTCCTGTACCTTCTGCCCTTCATTGCTTACCTCACGTACCCCAACCTCTAGCTATACTGACCTAATTGTGTTGCCTGGACACATCCTGCAGAGTCCTGCCTCTGCCTTTATTTCATTCCCTCTCCCTAGAATTCCTTTCCCACATGTACTCTGACCTCCCCATGGTGTGCTACTTCAAAATGCAACTTGAATGCCACTTCATCAGGGAGGGCTATCTGCCCGGGGTTAAATGGACTTTCTCTGTGCTCCCAATGGTGTTATATGTATCCTCATTTATAGCATATTTTGTATTACATTATAAATAATGGTTTACATGCCTGTAGTCCCCTTTGAACTCATCCTCATGGAAGTTACAGCCTGGTGGGAGAGATAGGCATGGAAATACTAAACATTTCATTACAGTGGTAATAAGTAGAATGAAAGAGAAGAACCAGGAGCTACAAAAGTGTGTGGCAGGAGATATAGGCTGTGGTATCAGGGATGGCCTCCCTGAGAACATGACATCTCAGCTGACATCTGTGAATGAACAGAAGGCTAGGTGAAGGCTGAGAATGAGCATTCCAGGAAAGAATATCTTACTGAATTCCTGAATGGGAAGGAGCTGGTATATTAGAAAAAGAGAAGGAAGGACAGGGTGACTGGAGTCTAGTGACCAATGGGGAGAATGGGTGGTATAAAAAGAAGTCAGAGAGATGGGAAGGACTCAGTCATGCAGGGCCTCATCAGCTTCATTAAGCATGTTTTTGTTTTTGTTTTAGACAGGGTTTTGTGCTATGGCCCAGGCTTGAGTGCAGTGGTGTGATCTCTGTCCACTGTAGCCTCAGCTTCCTGGGCTCAAGCAATGCTCCTGCCTCAGCCTCCCAAGTAGCTGTGACTATAGGCACATGCCACCACACCCAGCTACTCTATTTTTTGTAGAGATGGGGTTTTGCCATGTTGCACAGGCTGGTCTCAAACTCCTGGGCTCAAGCAATCCTTGTGGGTGCCGGGTCCAAGGGAGTTTATAATATTGTTCTTCCTATTTTCATATGCATTTGAAAGTTTTCCATAATAAAACTAAAAAGAAGTGATAGTAGTACAGTAATAATAGTTTAATCTTTGTCCTAAGAATCATTTTAAGCAAGGTGAGGGTGGGAGTAAGGTGATCAGATTTTGGTTTGTTTTAATTTTTTTGTATTATTCAATATTTCAATCATTCAGAAAGGCATAAAATAATAAAATATATATTGGAAAATCACCAGCCAGCTTTGTCAAACATTAGTTTTTGTCATATTGACTTCAGATATAACTGACTCCTGAGTGGATTGATTGATTAATTGATTGATTGATTTTTGAGACAGAGTCTTGCTTTGGCTGGAGTACAGTAGTTCAATCTCGGCTCACTGTAACCTCCACCTCCCAGGTTCAAGTGATTCTTGTGCCTCAGCCATCCAAGTAGCTGGAACTATAGGCACGTACCACCATGCCTAGCTAATTTTTTTGTATTTTTAATAGAGATAGGGTTTCACCATGTTGGCCAAGCTGGTCTCGAACTCCTGGCCTCAAATGATCTTTATACATACATATGTATAGAGAGAAAGGAGTAAAGAACAACTCCTGACTTTCTGGCCAAGTGCTTTTGGGGCCCTTTATGCCTCCTACGTGTTTGTGGCATAGAATTGAGTCTTTAAATTACTGCTAACAGGCAAGGCCAGGGCTCATGCCTGTAAGCCCTTTGGGAGGCCAAGGTGGGCGGATCACCTGAGCTCTAAAATAAATACTCACCCGTAAGTTGTGCTAAGAAAGCTTAAAAGCATTCAGGGCAGGAGCCAGCAGCCAGAACAACTCAAGAAGAAGCCCCAGTCCCTCTACTTCCTCAACATGGCTCTAAGTAGGTCGCTCATCTGCTCAGAAACCTTTAATGACTCCCCTCAGCCTTTGGACAAAAGACAAATGCACAATCTGCTCTCAGCCTCCCTCTCCAGCCTCTTCTCCTTATACACTCTTACTAGAAACAGCAAGTAACTTGATGCTCCAGGCACATCGTATTATCCACTGTTTCCTAAACATGCCATGCATTTTTGTGGAGCCATGGTTCATCTTTTTCATTGTCTGGACGGCCCCACTCACCCTTCTCCATCATTCTCCTCCCTCAAAGGTTCATCTCAGATACCACCTTCTTCCTGAAGCATTCTCTGGTTTCCCCAACCTCAACTGGGGAACCTCATCTCCTCCCTCTTCAGTGCTTCCCTACACCTTGTTAAACCTCTAGCATGCATTCATTTATTCTCCAGAAAAGGTACCGACTTTTGTGTGCCAAGCACTATACAAAGAAGTTGATGGGAATTAGATAACAAAATTAATTTTAAAATATTTATCACATGTCCAGAATGTATCATTCACTGTGCTAGGTACTGAGGAGATATTGGCTGTGGTTTGTTCTTCCTGTTTTGAGTTCAAACAATACCATACTATAGGGCTAGGCATTTCCTAAGATTAGTCTTTTGGGTACAGTGATAATTTACTTTTATTAGTTCTAAAAATACCTCTTTTAAGGACTGGAGTAGAACATACTTGAAAGTAGAAAAGACTGGCTAAAAGGCTAGAATGATAATCCAGAATGGGAAACTTGCATAGTGGGCAGAGTGCTGAGCCCAAGAATAGAAAACCTAGCTTCTGTTCTTTGCTTTAATTTTTTTTTTTTTTTCTTTTGAGACGGCGTCTCACTGTTTTGCCCAGGCTGGAGTGAAGTGGCACAGTCTTGGCTCACTGCAACCTCTCCCCCCGGGTTCAAGCAATTCTCCTGCCTCAGCAGCTGGGATTACAGGTGTGCACCACCAGGCTCAGATAATTTTTGTATTTTTAGTAGAGATGGGGTTTCACCCTGTTGGCCAGGCTGGTCTCAAACTCCTGACCTCAGGTGATCCACCTGCCTCAGCCTCCCAAAGTGCTAGGATTACAGGCGTGAGCCACCATGCCCGGCCTGCTTTAATGTTTATGAGCTATGGATGGGTCCTTAGACATGATGATAGGCAATTCACATCATCTTTGAGTCTCCATTTACTCACCTATAAAGTGAGGACAATGTCTTCCTTATCTACCTCATGGTATTGTTGCCAGGACCAAATAGGGCCACATACACAGCATATGGGAAGTGCAAAGCACCTTACAAATATAAGCAGCTATGAAAGTAATATGACACCCCACGGTAAAAATAAGAGAAAATGAATTAAAAATACAGCAGACTAGATCCAGCATATGTAAAGGGAAGAACTTCCTAATAAGGGGGTGGTTTTTGTTTTTGTTTTTGTTTTTTCTCCAGACAAGAATGAAGATATACTGGAGGCCATGATCACAATGAAAGAATATTTTGATTTGGGAATATGTTGGTGCTTCTTAGTAGGTCACCCCCACCCCTCCAGTCATTTGGGGTCAAGCTTCCTTGACTGCAGCTTCAAACCAAAGACTGTTCTCCATCTCCTCAGCACAAATCACTCAAAACCAGTCTCAAGGGCAGGAATCCATAAGTCCTGGGTCTAGGAGTCACACTCTGTTACTTATTCATGTGGTCTGTGATAATGACTTGTCTCTTTCAGCCTGTTCTGATTGTCCTCAGAATCAAGTTGGACACTAGGAAGGCCAGAAAAGTATTTGAGGAACATTCTACTCAGCAAATAAGAGAAGTGGTGCTTTTAATAAATCAAATGAAGGAAGCCAGTTAGAGAATCAGTGGGACCTCCTGATGTGTAAGATACAAAAGAAAGACTAAAGAAAGCATAGGATCCTGTTCTTTGAGCTTCAAGGGGTTGAGGGTTGTGGAGAAAAATAAAGCAAAGGAGAAGACAGACTGAATAAAAATTTTTTTAGGCTTGGTAATGAAAGATCATAGATATGAAATAAAAAATCAATGATAATGAAAAATGCTTTCAATTTAGAAATCAGGAGAACTGGGAAAAGTTCTGCAGTAGTTCAGAATCATCTACTATCAAGTTCTGTGCCCTTGGGCAACTCAATTCAAGAAGTATCTAGTAAGTGCTGTTGTAGGTACTGGGTGGTCTCTAAGGTCAGGGTTATCTCTCAATTCTTTCTATTGATGCCACGATCATTAGATGACTACCTAAAGAGTTACGAAAGAACTCAAGGGTGAGCTTGTGGAACCACTGCCAAAAGGAATAACCTTGCTTTCCACCGAAGGAAGTACAGGTTGGCAATGAGTCCCATCTCTAAGGAGGGTTTTAGAAGGCAGCTTGGACCTACATGCCCGTGAGTGCTTATTTCAGATCTATGTAACTTTTTGAGATAAAGGATAAAGAGTAGAATCATTGATTGCTCACTGAATACTTAATGATGAGCATTGAGAGTCAGGGATTTTGTTCAATGTAAAAAAATAAAATATTTTGGTTGATAAAGCCCTGCCTAAGAACCAACCTTCCTCTCCCCAAAAATAATGTTTAACTATTAAAAAATAAATAGGGCTGGGTGTAGTGGCTCACGCCTGTAATCCCAGCACTTTGGGAGGCTAAGGCAGGTGGATCACTTGAGGTCAGGAGTTTGAAACCAGCCTGTCCAATACATTGAAAACCCATCTCTACTAAAAATACAAAAACTAACCGGGTGTGGTGGTGCATGCCTGTAATCCCAGCTACTCAGGAGGCTGAGGCAGGAGAATCGCTCGAACCCGGGAGGCGGAGGTTGCAGTGAGCCGAGATCACCCCGCTGCACTCCAGCCTGGGCAACAGAGCGAGACTCTGTCTCAAAAATAAATAAAAACAAATAAGTAAATAAATAAATGACAAACTGGCTGGGGTTGCCTTAAAAGTGTTTCCAGAGAAGAGAGAAGAAAATGACAACTAGAGAAATCAGGGAAAGTTTATTGGAGAAGCAGGGCTTGAGCTGAAACTTTATGGAAAGGTTTCAAATGAACGTGCAGAAGGAAATATGTGACAATGTCCAGAGAAACATGGGCAGCCTGTCTAAGGGTAAAGGAGAAATTGAGCTTGTCTGGAGTAAGGATGCATTATCGATAAGCAGTGGGAAATACGGCCTGCTAATGGAGAGGTAGGGTGGAGTCAGACTCCAGAGGGCTTAAAAGACAGAAAGAGAAGTAAGCAATATTATCTGCTGGCTTAAAAGCAACAATATTTCTATAAGGTTTCAATCAAGTGATCCCCTAGTGTTCAGTGAAAGGATAATTAGGCACAATTTATTGAGAGAAGCAGTGGATATAATTTGTCTATCTTTCAGAAAGTTTTCGACAATGTATTAGACATTTAAAATGGAGTCACTGTCAAATTAAGGGTGATGTTTTTGTCACTTAGAAAACAATAGATAGATATAAATGGTCACTTCCATGAATGAAAGGGGATTAAGAGTGCAGGGGGCCCCAAGAGACCTTGCTGGGACCTGTCACACTTAAATTTTTTATAAGTGATCCAGAAGAAGGAGAACAAAGTGAAAATTTCAGGACTTCAGATCATATTAAGCCCTTTCAGACAGGGAAATGCTATGCCAAAAGAGAAGGAAGGAGGAAGGGGTGGAGGAAGGTGGGGGGGGAGAGAGAGAGAGAGAGATTGAGAGAGAGAGAGAGAAAATGCTTGAAGGAAGTTACTACGTGCAATGCAAGATGGCAGACAAACGTCAATGTGGAGAAATGTAATGCACTCCGATAAAAATAATCCACACACAGGGTGTTGTGTTCCAGGCTATCAGTTTTGACCCAGGAAAAGGCTTTGGGATCTATTATAGATTGTTCCCTAAAGGCAGTGGCCTAGTGTGTTGAGGTCAGGACAGCTGACAGAGGGAAGGGGGATGCAGGTTGGGACCTGGAGACCAAAGAAGAAACCAACCTTCCTTTATGCAAAACCATAGGGTCCTGTATCTGGAGACAATGGTCAAGTTGACTTCTATTGAAAATAGGGTCAAAAGATATCTAGAAAAGAACAACTAAAATGATCCAGAGAATGAGTGTGGCTATGCTAGGGGTCTCGTGTCTTAGGGGGAAACTTAAGTTTAAAAAGACAAAGGCTAAGAGAGGTGGAATAATCAAAGCCTGTACAACTGATAAGGGTAAGGACTAGCTTCCTCTTAATACTTGAAATATCGTAGGAATAAAAAAGTTTCTGAGTTGAGATCGTCTAGCCCTCTCTCCTTATGTTAGACATGGTGAAATTCAAGCCTAGAAAGGGCAAGGAAATGGCTCAAGGTCACACAAACCAATGGGGCGAAGGTCAGATCAGAGCCCAGGCCTCCTTAATCCCAGGCCAGGGTCTTTCCACCTCATCCTGAGCACTCAGGCAGTCTAAAGGAATCTTTTTCTAGGGTATAAACTCAGGAAATGCACTACTTTGACATGTGATAAAACACATGCGAAAACACAAAGAGGCTAGGGAAAGTTTCCACGAAAAGTCAACCAGCAATTATAAAATCTTTGCAGGACAACTGCCAACTGGCACTAAAGGTTCTTTTACACACCGTATCTTTTTTGTTGTTTTGTGGAACCTGTAACCCTTTGAGAGACTGAAGAAATCTAGGGATCCTCGCCTAGAAGTAAACACATTTGCACTTACGAACACAAACTTGTACCCAATTTCAGTGCACGTATGACCTCCTGAGCTCCATGCCCAATTAAGAATCTCTCTTGAGGCAGATTCTTTTAAACAGACTGCCTGCTTCAACAAATACACTCCATCTCTTAGGATGGCTGAGGCTATCACTCTGATTTTCCTCAGCAAAATACCATTGTCCCAACATCATTCATTATAATTGCAGACCTCTAGGTTGGAAGATACTCGAGAAATTACCTAGTCCAACTGCACCCCCCATGAGATATAGGATAAGGTCATGGGTAAATAAGGGGAGACTAGAGTCAGCCTGCCTAGGTTAGAATTCCAACTCCATCACTCACTAGCTGTGTCACCTTGGGCAAGTTACTTAACCTCTTTGAGTCTGTATCCCCATCTGTAAAATGGGGATAAAAATTGCAACTATTTCATAGAGTAGTTATGAGGATTGAATTGGATAATTCGTATAAAACATAGCACCAGGCCTGGCACATAGTGAGTGTTCAGTAAATGCTAGCTGGCATTATTGTGATGATGCATGCATCCATGCAAGCACTATGCATGCCTCCATCCAATCCCCTCCGAGAGCTTTTACTTGCACATGCCAGTGATGTGCAGCTCGCCGCCTCCTAAGCTGGTTGAGCAGCTCCAATTGTCACAAACTTCTTCCTATATCGAGCCCAAATTTGTCTTCTTGCAACCCCCACTCCCGCTGGCCCTAGTTCTGCCCTGTGGGGCCAAGCGAGAACAAGTCTATCCTACCTCCACCTGACAGCCCTTCAGCTACGAAGACAGTGATCAAGTCCTTCCTCCGCCCTCCCCCCTCCCCCTTCTCCAGCTTGAACATCCTCGGTTTCTTCTCCCAACCCACAACAGACTGGCTGCGCTTACTATTTACTCCGAGGCGTTGTACGGTTTCCTTCACACATAGTCATGCAGGCCACACACCCCACAGCCAACACAAGCCCGACCCTCGAGCTCGGCCCCCGCCCGCTGCCCCTGTCCGCGGTGCTGA
>NW_012101243.1:1834358-1839332 GCF_000951045.1 Mandrillus leucophaeus
AAGGGGCTCCCGGCCAGCCCTAAGGCAGGGGCCGCGGAGCGGCGCTGGGGAGGGGTCGCAGAGGCTAAAAGAACAGCTCTAGAGGCAGGGTCCGAAGGGGTGGAACTGGAGGTCGGGGTCTGGGGGGCAGCCCTGAGCGGGAGGGGGAAGAAGCTAAATCAGTATTCCTGGAGGCAGAACCACTGGATGGCCCTGGGGGAGCATATCCGGGGTTGGGGGTCCGGAACGCTGGGGAGAGGGTCCTGGGGAGTGGCATTGGAGGAGAGGGGGTCTGAGAGGCAGCCTAGGGGAGGAGACTGAGGAGCGGCCCTGGGGTAAAGGCGGGGTTGGAGAGCAAGCTAAAGAAATAGCCCTGGGTCTGAGATTGTGAATCCGGAGAGGGAGCTCTGAGCGGCTCTCCTGGGCCGGGGTGGTGGGGGAAAGGGGTACAGAAGACCTGAGGAGCGTTTAAGAGGGGGCATTCCTGGGAGACATTAGGTGAAGTTGAGGTGAAGCTCAGTCCCTCACCCCCTAGAGGAAAAGAGCTCATCCAGCTAGGAAGATCATCTTTCATCCAAAACAATCCATATTTATCAAGCGCTTTCTATTTGTAGGGCTCTGGGCTACTTGGGATACTGAAAGAAAAAAAACAAAACGAAACAAAACAAAAAAGAGAAGGCCGATTTCCTGAAGTGCAGAGGTTTACAGCTTGATGAGAAAACATAAACGCAAAGAAAAACAGGATGGCAAACACCACGTGTCAACAAGGACACAGGCGGCTGCTCCAGGGGTCAAGGGAGACCTGATGAGGAGCTGGGGAAGTTAGGAAAAGGTGTAATGGAGGAGGGTGGAACTCTAGCTAGGACCTGAAGGAAAGGCTGGATTTAAACAAGGGGAGGGGAGAAGAGAGAGCATTTCAGGGAGGAAGTTGAGGGTGTACAAGATGTGCCTGAGGCGGCAGATAAGTTTCTCTGGAGCACAGGGTTCCTATAGGAAAGTGTTGGGAAGTGAGGGAAATAGTACGAGATAGTGAATGCTGGGATAATAAAATTGGGTTGTGTTCTGAAGGAAAACGGGGAGAGCGTCATTAAAGGTTGTGTGTGTGTGTGTGTGTGTGTTTAAGCAGGATGATGTGTGAAAAATAGTATTTTATGATTACCTGGTAATTTGGAGATGCAAAAAGGGGCACAGGCTTTAGTGTCAGACCTATGTTCATATCTTAGCTCTGTTCCATTTTTATAAAATGATGCTAGTATTACTGTATAAGATTGTTTTCAGCATGAGGTCCTTGACACTTAATAGATATTCCATGTTAGTTCCCCTCCCGGTGGAGAGAATAATGACCAGAGGAGGCAGAGAGATTGGTTAGGAGACTAGTGTAATAGTCTAGGTAGAAGGAAATAAGGATAACAATAATAATTAACATTTATTGAGTGCCTAATACATACCAGTTACTGGGCTAAGCACTTTCCTGCACGATATCTCGTTTAATCTTTATAGATAAACCCTATGAAATAGATGCTATCATCACCCCTAATTTAGGATAAGGAAGTAGAAGGCTCTGAATAAGTTTGCAAACTTGCGTGATTCATAAGTGATAGAGCTGGACGGATTCAGAACCCATTTTTTTCTAGGATGGGGGTGGGAAAAGAGATAGATTTAAGAGACAGTGGGCATACAAGAAGGGGGAAAGGAGTTTAGAGTGATGGCAAATCGAGAAAGATGGATGGTATCATCTTCACAGAAATGGAGTCATCATGTGGAGGAACTGGCTTGAAGGAGGTGACAAGGAGCTCGGTTTTAGACTTGCTAAAACTGGGGTGACCACAAGATCTGTGAGATGGGCATAGGAATGAGTTCTCGAAGAGGGTGGAGAATGGATATTTTGGACACCTTCAGGTAAATATGGTAGTTGAAGCTAAAAGCAAAGAGTTGAAGAGAGCAAAAGGCCAAGGGATCCATCCTGAGACATACATATTCAGAGCCTGAGAATGTATGTATGTATTTTGGCTTGAGAATGTCAAGCCAAAAGTGAATCTAAAGATTGTCCAAAAAGACTAAAGAATCAGGATTATGGAGTATCACCAGAAAGAAGAGGAGAGGTTCAAAGAAAAGGAAGGAGTTGTTTGGGCGTGGTGACTCACACTTGTAATCCCAGCATTTTGGGAGGCCAAAGCAGGCAGATTACATGAGTCCTGGAGTTTGAGACCAGCCTGGCCAACATGGTGAAACCCTGTCTCTACAAAAAAATACAAAAATTAGCCAGGCATAGTGGTGCACACCTGTAATCCCAGCTACTCGGGAGGCTGAGGCTGAGAATCACTTGAACTTGGGAGGCAGAGGTTGCAGAGAGCTGAGATTGCGCCACCGCACTCCAGCTCAGTGACAGAGTGAAACTCTGTCTCAAAAAAAAAAGAGAGAGAGAAAGAGAGAAGGAGTTGACAGTTGACAGTCTCAGAAGAGTCTGAAGATGGTATTAACATGAGTTGGACAGCTCATAGTCCTGGTAGGGAGATGATAGAGATAAATCATTGTGGTTACATGATGAGTTATGACACGGATGAGAACAAAGTGTTGTGAAAACATTGAGGAAAGAGCAATGAACTGCCCCAAGTTGGAAGATTTGGGAGGGGATATATTCCAGAAGGAGGAGATTGTATATTCAAGAAATGAAAAGGGGCCGGGTGCGGTGGCTCAAGCCTGTAATCCCAGCACTTTGGGAGGCCGAGACGGGCGGATCACGAGGTCAGGAGATCGAGACCATCCTGGCTAACACGGTGAAACCCCGTCTCTACTAAAAAATACAAAAAACTAGCCGGGCGAGGTGGCAGGCGCCTGTAGTCCCAGCTACACGGGAGGCTGAGGCAGGAGAATGGCGTAAACCCGGGAGGCGGAGCTTGCAGTGAGCTGAGATCCGGCCACTGCACTCCAGCCTGGGTGACAGAGCGAGACTCCATCTCAAAAAAAAAAAAAAAAAAAAAATGAAAGGGAACAGACTGGATTGAGCTCTGTCTTATTCTTCTCCTTTCCTCTAATACCAAATGCTCATGGAACTGCCAGTGATGATATAGCACTGTGGTGGTCCACCTTGACCAGCTCCCAAGGATGGTGCATGTGAATGACAGTAGGTATTGATGATAAGGAAAGAAGAGGCTGACAGAAGTAAATGGTTGCTTATAAAAAGAATCCCTAAGGTAGTCCTTAGTAAGAGGACAGTCCGGAGACCGCTGTGAAATCAGTTCAAGAGGAGGCTTAGAAGGTTTCAGAGCAACACCCCAAGATAGAATCACTGGAACTCTGACTTCTCAGCCTCCAGTCACCATGATGAGCATGGCATAAAATGGAAACAGCACTTGACTTAGCGTGGGATACCTGATTCAAGCACTGGCTCTGTCACTGACTTTCGGTGTGCCTTTGAGCAAGTCACTTCATTTCTTTGGGCCTTAGTTTCCTCATAAAATGAAATGAATGACCTCTGTCTTCTCCACTTCGTGGGAAAGACCACATGAGGGGTTGGGATTCACTTAATGAACTATATGGTAAACTGACCAGCTGTTAGGAAAAACTTTGACATTGATAATCTTAAGAAATATTATGTTGGGACTGGCGCAGTGGCTCAAACCTGTAATCCCAGCACTTTGGGAGGCTGAGGCAGGTGGATCACCTGAGGTCTGGAGTTCGAGACCAGCCTGGCCAACATGATGAAACCCCATCCCTACTAAAAATACAAAAATTAGCTGGGCGTGGTGGTGCACACCTGTAATCCCAGCTACTTGGGAGGCTGAGGCAGGAGAATTGCTTGAACCTGGGAGGTAGAGGTTGCAGTGAACCAAGACTCTGCTACTGCACCCTGGCCTGAGTGACAACAGACTCCGTTTCAAAAAAAAAAAAGAAAAGAAAAGAATTATGATATTGACTGGGCACAGTTGTTCACACCTGTAATCCTACCACTTTGGGAGGCCAAGGAGGATGGATCACTTGAGCCCGGGAGTTCAAGACCAGCCTGGGCAACATGGTGAAACTCTGTCTTTACAAAAAATTAAAAAAAAAAAATTAACTGGGAGTGGTGGCACGCGCCTGTAGTCCCAGCTACTGGGGAGGCTGAGGAGAGAGGATCACTTGAGACCAGGAGGCAGAGATTACAGTGAGCTGTGATTATGCCACTGCACTCCAGTCTGGGCAACAGAGCTAGACCCTATCTCAAGAAAAGAAAAAAAGAAATGTTATATCAGTGCCTGAGCTCACTGTAGGGAAACTGGGTCCCCTCTTCCCTTCATCTCCTTTCTTATTTATTTATTTATTTATTTATTTTGAGATGGAGTTTCGCTCTTTTGCCCAGGCTGGAGTGAAGTGGCACGATCTTGGCTCACTGCAACCTCTCCTGGGTTCAAGTGGTTCTCCTGCCTCGGCCTCCTGAGCAGCTGGGATTATAGGCGCCCGCCACCACGCCTGGCTAATTTTTGTATTTTTAGTAGAGATGAGGTTTCGCCATGTTGGCCAGGCTGGGCTCGAACTCCTGACATCAGGTGATCCACCTGCCTTGGCCTCCCAAAGTGCTAGAAAGAACTACAGGCATGAGCCACTGCACCCGGCCTCATATTTCTTTATTCAACAAATATTTATTAAATATCTTTTTGGTGCTAGATACTGTGAGTGGGGCTAGGGATGTAAAGAAGATCAAGTTATAGTTGCCTTCTTTAGGAAGACAGTCGGCTGGGGAGATAGACAATTATACAGATAACAACAGGATAACATAATATGTGCTATAAAAGAAAAATGGGGCCGGGCGCGGTGGCTCAGGCCTGTAATCCCAACACTTTGGGAGGCCGAGGCGGGCGGATCACGAGGTCAGGAGATGGAGACCATCCTGGCGAACACGGTGAAACCCCATCTCTGCTAAAAATTAGCCAGGCGTGGTGGCAGGTGCCTGTAGTCCCAGCTTCTAGGGAGGCTGAGGCAGGAGAATGGTGTGAACCCGGGAAGCGGCGGAGCTTG
>NW_012101243.1:1840262-1844131 GCF_000951045.1 Mandrillus leucophaeus
GAGAGAGAGAGAGAGAGAGAATTTTTTGGATGGAGTGGCCAGGAAAGTCCTCAGTAAAATGAATTTTTTGTAAAGATCTGAAGGAACAAGGGAGTGAACCATGTAGATATCTGAAAGAAATGAATCCAGGCAGACGGAACAGCAAGTGCAAAAGTTTTGAGGCAAGAACGTGACTGGCGGGTTTGAGGAACAGGGTGAGAATCAGTGTGATTGGAGTGGAAGAGAGTGAGAGTATCAGGAGATGAGGGTTATGGAGGGAAGGGTGGTCTACATGAGATAAAAAACTGATTGGACTAAGCATGGTGGCTCATGCCTATAATCCCAGCACTTTGGGAGGCTGAGGTAGGAGAGTCTCTTGATACTCTCAACTGGTCATCATCTATCATCTCCTGATACTCTCACGCATCACTTGAGGCGAGGAGTTTAAGACACCATCTCTACCAAAAACAAACAAACAAAAATAGCCAGGAATGGTGGGGTACACCTGTAGTCCTAGCTACTTGGGAGGCTGAGGTGGGAGGATTGCTTGAGCACGGGACTTTGAGAATGTAGTAAACTATGTGATCATCATTGCATTGCACTCCAGCCTGAGCAAGAGTAAGACCCTGTCTCTGAACAAACAAAAACTGATGAGAGGTTCTGAGAATGGAAGAGACATCTTCTGGCTTATGTTTTAACAGGGTTGCTGGGGTGAGAAAAGGTTTAAAGACCATACCAGAAAGGCCAGCTAGGAAGCTATTGCAATAACCCAAGTACAAGATGATGGCAACTCAGACCTGGGTCCAAGTGGAGATAGAGACGTGTAGTTGGATTCTCATAAATTTTGATTTTTAATTTTTTGTTTTTTGTATTTTGTATTTTTTTCCCTTTATGCTTTTTTTTTTTGGATTTTTTTGGAATCACAGATTTTGAAAGTAGAGTTGGCGGAATTTGTCAATGGATTGGATATGAGGTGTGAGACAAAGCGGAGAGTCGCATTACCAATTACCAAACTTTTTGACCTGAGCAATTAGAAGAATGGAGTTGCCATTATTTGACACAAAGAAGACTGCAGGAGGGACAGGTCTGAGTAGCAATATGAAGAGCTCACCCAAGTAGATGTGGCAAGTAGGCTATTTTGATATTTGGACTTGAGTTCAGGAAAAAAGTTGAGAGTGAAGTAGGACTTTGGAGGTTTTCAGAATCAATATAATAGGTAAAACCCAAGGGACTGAAGAAATTACTTAGGAAATGAGTGTAGACAGAAAAGCAAAGAGTTCCAGTGACTGGATCCTGGGGCAACTCTAATACTTAGAGGCTGGGAAAATGAAGAGTAATCAGCCAAAGACACTGAGAAGGAGGAGCCAAAAAGAAGAAAACCAGGGAAGTGAGAACTACCGGAAGCCAAGTGAATAAAATGTTTTAAGGAAGAGAGAGTAATCAACTGTGTCACACAGATCAAATAATATGAAGGTGAATAGATGCTAATTAGATTCACCAATGTGGAGGTTGTTGGTGATCTTGAGATGTTTTGGTGGAGTGTAGGGGACAAAAATCTGATTGGAGTACGTTCAAGAGGAATTGAAAATGTTGAGTATACAGGATATATCTTTTTCAAGGAGTTTTATTACAAAGAAGAAGGAGAAAATGTGGCAGCTGTAGGTGGTAGTGGAGTCAAAACAGACTTTTTGTTTGTTTTTAAGATGGGAAACATAACATTTATATGTTGATTGAGACTGATCAAGGAGAGAGGGGAAAATCGATGATGCAGGAGAGAGAGAACTGCTGAAGCCATGCCCTTGAGTAAGCATGTATACAAGTGGGGAGGTTGGCTATGAGTTAGGATAATTCCTCCATAATAAGAGGAAAGAAGAGGACTTTTAGTAGTACAAATCTGGTACCAGTGTGGAGAAGAGCTTAAAGGGAGAACTTGCATTTGTTGGTTACTTACTTTTTGTCTAGCATTATGCTACATGCTTTCCTCACAAGAGTTCTTTTTTATTTTTACTTTTATTTTTGTTTTTTTCCAATCATATTCTTTCTAATTATTTTAATTATTTTAGAGACAGGATCTCACTCTGTCACCCAGGCTGGAGTGCAGTGGTGTGATCATAGTTCATTGCAATCTCAAACTCCTGGGCTCAAGCAATCCTCCCACCTCAGTCTCCTAAGTAGCTATGACTAAGGTACATGCCATCATGCCTGACTAATTTTAATTTTTTTTGGTAAAGATGGGGGTCTCACTATGTTGGCCACCCATGGCCAACATAACAGCCATGTAAGAGTCACCATGCCTGACTACAACAGTTCTCAATATATGAGGAAAATGAGTTATGAGGCTGTTGTAATGAGGCAAGAAAAGTTAAGAACTGAACTAAAGCTGCTGAAGATCCAAGATACTGTGCTCTTTATGCTCTGCAAAACTCCCCCACCCTTGCCCTCACCCAAACCAAATTGCATTGGCCTCTCACTGCAGATGTCACAATGCCTCACATTTGGATAGAAAGAAATGGACATATTGGCTCAACCATAGGATAGAGCTGCTTGTTTCTTATAAAGGAAAGAAATATTTGAGTGGTCATAAGAATCTGCAGTACTGGCCAGCTCTTAGGGGAGGGCTCTCGCCCTGAAGCCAGGCAAATATACCCAAAAGATGAAGACCTAAAAAGAAAATACAGGAACAAAGAAGAGTGACATTCTTTATTTTTTATTTTACTTAATTAATTTATTTATTTGAGACAGAGTTTCGCTCTTGTTGCCCAGGCTGGAGTGCAATGGTGCGATCTCGGCTCACGCAACCCCTGCCTGCCGGCTTCAAGTGATTCTCCTGCCCCAGCCTTCCGAGTAGCTAGGATTACAGGCATGTGCCACCACACCTGGCTAATTTTGTATTTTTAGTAGAGATGGGGTTTCTCCATGTTGGTCATGCTGGTCTCGAACTCCCGACCTCAGGTGATCCTCCTGCCTCGGCCTCCCAAAGTGCTGGGATTACAGGAGTGAGCCACTGCGCCCGGCCAGAGTGACATTCTCAGTAGAGATCTGAAAAGAAATACAAATGAGAGGGTGGCTGGAGAGCACAGTCCAGCTTAGGAAGTCTCCTTGACCTCTCTCCTCCTTCCTCTGAATTCCTATTGCAGCAGCTAACGGTCAATGAAAAGCAATTTACCTGCATCAGATCACGTAATCCCCACCACTGTCCTGTGAAGTGGATTCTAAGGAAAGGGTGAGAGAAGTGATTTACCCCACGACACACCTAGAAAACAGCAAAACCAGGAGTAGAACCCAAGTATCCGACACTAAATTCATGTCCTTAACCTTTGGTGCCTTTGTTCATTCATTAATTACCTCAAAAATTCTGTAAACATTACTCAGAAGCCACTCTGTGGAAGGTACTGGGGCAAGTGAGACAGTCTTCAGGTTAAAACAAAACAAAACAAAACAAAAACTAAGACTTGCACACATAAAAGACATGACAAATAACCACAAAACATTACACCATTCTATAGGATTTCAGAGGGGAGTGAGGTCACTTTGGTTGGGGACATCAGGGAGATCAAGGAAGGTTTCCAAAAGGAAGTAGCATTTGAGATGAGCCTATATAAACTGGTAATATTTTAAAAGCTAATAGTTTTATATGCAATATACACGGAACATTACCACACACGTGTTCAAAAGTTATAAGCAGTGGAAGACTGTGTGAAGTTTTAATTGGCAGAAAATGGGGGGTAAAAGGCCGGGCGCTGTGGCTCACGCCTGTAATCCCAGCACATTTGGGAGGCCGAGGCAGGCGGATCACTTGAGGCCAGCAGTTTGAGACCAGCCTGACCAACGTGGGTGAAACCCTGTTTCTACTAAAAACACAAAAAAATTAGCCTGGCTTAGTGGCATGT
>NW_012101243.1:1844181-1850623 GCF_000951045.1 Mandrillus leucophaeus
GGCCTCCCAAAGTGCTGGGATTACAGGAGTGAGCCACTGCGCCCGGCCAGAGTGACATTCTCAGTAGAGATCTGAAAAGAAATACAAATGAGAGGGTGGCTGGAGAGCACAGTCCAGCTTAGGAAGTCTCCTTGACCTCTCTCCTCCTTCCTCTGAATTCCTATTGCAGCAGCTAACGGTCAATGAAAAGCAATTTACCTGCATCAGATCACGTAATCCCCACCACTGTCCTGTGAAGTGGATTCTAAGGAAAGGGTGAGAGAAGTGATTTACCCCACGACACACCTAGAAAACAGCAAAACCAGGAGTAGAACCCAAGTATCCGACACTAAATTCATGTCCTTAACCTTTGGTGCCTTTGTTCATTCATTAATTACCTCAAAAATTCTGTAAACATTACTCAGAAGCCACTCTGTGGAAGGTACTGGGGCAAGTGAGACAGTCTTCAGGTTAAAACAAAACAAAACAAAACAAAAACTAAGACTTGCACACATAAAAGACATGACAAATAACCACAAAACATTACACCATTCTATAGGATTTCAGAGGGGAGTGAGGTCACTTTGGTTGGGGACATCAGGGAGATCAAGGAAGGTTTCCAAAAGGAAGTAGCATTTGAGATGAGCCTATATAAACTGGTAATATTTTAAAAGCTAATAGTTTTATATGCAATATACACGGAACATTACCACACACGTGTTCAAAAGTTATAAGCAGTGGAAGACTGTGTGAAGTTTTAATTGGCAGAAAATGGGGGGTAAAAGGCCGGGCGCTGTGGCTCACGCCTGTAATCCCAGCACATTTGGGAGGCCGAGGCAGGCGGATCACTTGAGGCCAGCAGTTTGAGACCAGCCTGACCAACGTGGGTGAAACCCTGTTTCTACTAAAAACACAAAAAAATTAGCCTGGCTTAGTGGCATGTGCCTGTAATCCCAGCTACTCGGGAGGCCGAGGCAGGAGAATGTCTTGAACACGGGAGACAGAGGTTGCAGTGAACTGAGATGGTGCCACTGCACTCCAGCCTGGGCTACAGAGTGAGACTCCATCTCAAAAAAAAAAAAAAAGAAAGAAAGAAAGAAAAAAGAAAATGGGAGGTAAAGGCCTAAAAATGGGAGGTAAAGGCCTGAAGGAAGGAAAAGGTCTGATTGTTCAGGATCTAGAGAAGGCCCCAGTCCAATCCCCCAACTCAGACTCAATGTCCAGCCCCAAACGACTTGGGAGTATTTCTCACTTAGGTTTCTCCCTTAAAAGCATATTCAAAACAGTGCATACAATGGGACACTATGCAGCTTTTTTTTTTTTTTTTGAGATGGAGTCTCCCTCTGTTCCCCAGGCTGGCGTGCAGTGGCCAGATCTCGGTTCACTGCAAGCTCTGCCTCCCGGATTCATGCCATTCTCCTGCCTCAGCCTCCCAAGTATCTGGGTCTACAGGCACCCACTACCATGCCTGGCTAATTTTTTTGTGTTTTTTTAGTAGAGATGGGGTTTCACCGTGTTAGCCAGGATGGTCTCAATCTCCTGACCTCGTGATCTGTCCACCTCAGCCTCCCAGGGTGTTGGGATTACAGGCGTGAGCCACCGTGCCCGGCCCAATGCAGCCATTTTTTAAGATGAGGAAGTACTTATGAATTTATGAATAATTAGGTCATTATTTCCAAAATGTAATGTTAAGTGGTTAAAAAAAGGCAAGGTGCAGAATCCTGGATATGGTAGGCTACTATTCGTGTAATAATCGGAAAAAAGAATACGTGTGTGTGCTTGCACTTGCTCCTTTACACATAAAATAGAGACAGATACCCAAGGAACTGATAATAGTGCTTACTTCCTGGAGGGAAGCTTAAGTGGTTTGAGGACAGAGGGTTTTTTTTTTTTTTTTTTTTTTTTTTGAGATGGAGTCATGCTGTATCACCCAGGCTGGAGTGCAGTGGCACAATCTCGGCTCACTGCAACCTCTGCCTCCTGGGTTCAAGTGATTCTCTTGTCTCAGCCTCCCAAGTAGCTAGGACTACAGGCCAACATCACAAAGCCCAGCTATTTTTTGTATTTTTAGTAGAGACACGGTTTCACCATGTCGGGCAGGCTGGTCTTGAACTCTTGGCCTCATGTGATCCACCTGCCTCAGCCTCCCAAAGGTGCTGGGATTACAGGTGGGAGCCACCGTGCCTGGCTGGAAGGAGATTTTTCTCACTGTATACCTTTTTGTATCTTTTGACTTTTTAATCATGTGGATATATTATCTCTTCAAAAAATAAGTACAAGCTGAGCTTTTTTTCCCTTTAGTATTGTATGTTCTTCAAATGAACAAGCTGAGCTTCTAAAAAAATAAGTGTAATAGTCTCTGAAGGTCACTCCCCGAAAAGAGGGCTTATATTGCAAAATACTGGTATACAGTGAAAACAGTAGCAGTTCACTTAGGTTTCAAAAATTCAGGCCTTCATATGTGTGGCCAAAAAAAAAGCAGAAATAAAGCAACAAACTATAAACTAGGTAAAATATTTATTACTAATTTTTTAAACGTAAAACAGCTCTTATAAACCAATAAGAAAAAGACCTATGACCCAATTTGAAAATGGTGAAGGACTAAACGGGCTTCAGGCAAACAGAAATATAAATGGACTCTTTTTTTTTTTTTTTTTTGAGACAGTCTCGCTCCATTGCCCAGGATGGAGTGCAGTGGCACGATCTTAGCTCACTGCAACCTCTGCTTCCTGGGCTCAAGCGATTCTCATGTCTCAGCCTCCTGAGTAGCTGCGACTACAGGCACATGCCACCACACCTGACTAATTCTTTTGTGATTTTTGTAAAGACGGGGTTTTGCCATATTGGCCAGGCTGATCTGGAACTCTTGGCCTCGAGTGAACCATCTGCCTCAGCCTCCCAAAGTGCTGGGATTATAGGTATGAGCCACTGTGCCTGGCCTGCACAGACTCCTATAATAATTTTTTAAATGACCAACCTTGTTTGTAACTAAGGAAAGGCAAATGAAGACAATCAGCCACTGCTTTCTTACGTTATCAGACTGCAAATACCAAAAGGTTGGATACTACAGAGTGTTAAAGAGGGCCTGATAAAACAGATACTCCTCTGTACTGTTGGAAGAGATACAAATTGGTATACTCTCTTCGGGTTACCAACTTGGCAATGCCTATCAGCCTTGAAAATGAACATACCTTTGACCCATCAATTCTAATTCTGAGAATTTATCCTAGATAGATACCCTTGCATAGATGCAAACACAAACGTAGAAAATTATTCAATTGCCGCATTCTTTGTAATTACAAAAAATCAAAATCAACCTAAGTACTTTCTAGTGGGGGAAATTGCTACATCTAAACTGAGGAACACACTGGGAAGAAGTTGAAAATAATGGTGTGGCTGTGTATTACTGTTACGACAAGACCTTGATTTAGCCCCCTCATTATCTCTTACTTGGATCGCAGTAATAACTTCCCAGCAGGTCTCCCTGCATTCATCTTGCCCTCTTGCAGGACCTGCTACATAATTTTCAGGGCCCAGTATAAAAACGAAAATGCAGGTCTCCCTGTTAGAAAACAAAAAAAAGAAGAATTTCAAAATTATGACAGCAGAACATTAAAACAAGCACGAGGGCCCTTCTAAGAGGGGGCCCTCTGTGACTACAGAGGTCACAAGCCCATGAAGCAGGTCTTGCCCCTTGAGTGTCACTTGGACACTGGCTGCCCGTGTGACATACTGCTTCCTCTGCCTGGAACATCCTTCCACCGCCATCTCTTTTTCTCTGTGATGTACTACACGTCTGTCAATAAATATGTGACCAGCTTTGGGAAGTTTTCCTTGAACCTTCTTACTCAAGTCACTCTTTCTTCAGTACTTCCCCAGCTCTGGCACACAGTTTTATTAACTCTTTATCACAGTGGTTTTTTTGTTTTTGTTTTTGTTTTTTTGAGACAGAGTTTCACTCTTGTAACCCAGGCATGATCTCTGCTCACTGCAACCTCTGCCTCCTAGGTTCAAGCAATTCTCCTGCCCTCAGTCTCCCGAGTAGCTGGGATTACAGTTGTGTGCCACCATACCCAGCTAACTTTTTATATTTTTAGTAGAGATAGGGTTTCACCATGTTGGCCAGGCTGGTCTCAAACTCCTGAACTTGGGTGATCCTCCTGCCTCAGCCTCCCAAAGTGCTGGGATTGCAGGCATGAGCCACCACGCCCAGCCAGTCACAGTGTTTTTATAATTATTTGTTTAAAAGTTTCTCTCCTAGAGTTTCTGCAGGGCTTGGCCTATGGATTATGCTTTGTTTGTTTTTTGGGTAATTCTGGCACCTCATACATTACCTAGCACATGGGAGTTGAGAGAATGAATCAGCTGGAGTGGATGTGTTTGGATGAGGGTGTGTTAAAAAACCAGCCATATATTGCTTCACAGTTACACCTCATCTTCAGGTTGTTAAATCTGACTGGGCTCTTAATTTCATAGAGGCCAGCAGGTCCTGATGACTGGTTCTTCATTCCCGGAGCCATAGAATAGTATCAGACAGTCCTTTGAAGGGGTGGGAGATACCTGGACCTGAAAATTTTGGAGGCTCCCCCAAGCCATTTACACCTATCTCTGAATCTCCTTATACCTTTCACACTTTTAAAATGGAGGTCTAATCTCATTAGGGCCCACTGGCCCCATCAATCGGTGGCAGGTTCCAGGAATCCAGTAGTTTCAGATTGCCCCCAGTCCTTTGCAACACTGGTTTTCAAATGGGGTAAGCAATAGCCGTAAAGTACATGAAGACTTGGTAAGGGGTACTCATGCATGGATGTCTTTAAGGAAATTCATTTCCAGATCCTCAACTTCCAAATGTGTTCCACCTGAGAAAGTTCCTGGGGTTGAGGCTCCAAGCTGACTTTTTCTTCATAATTGTAGTTCTGCTAGTCTTCATAAGAGAGGCCAGATGTGGTGGCTCACACCTGTAATCCCAGCACTTTGGGAGGCTGAGGCAGGCTGATCACCTGAGGTCAGGAGTTCGAGACCAGCCTGGCCAGCGTGGTGAAACCCCGTCTCTACTAAAAATACAAAAATTAGTCAGGCATGGTGGCATGTGCCTGTAATCGCAGCTACTGGGGAGGCTGAGGCGGGAGAATCGCTTGAACCCTGGAGGTGGAGGTTGCAGTGAGCCGAGATCCTGTCTCTTATACACATCTAGATGTGTATAAGAGACAGGAGCAGAGATCATACCACTGCACTCCAGCCTGGGCAACAGAGTGAGACTCCATCTCAAAAAAAAAAAAAAAAGACAGTCCTAACTAATTTCAGGCTCAAGAAAGAATAATTGTACAAATACAAAATCTGTGAGATATGACTTGATAGTAATATGAGGGGAAAAAAAACTTTAAAAAATGTTCATATATATATACACACACACACACATAATAGATATGCATACATATAATTTAATTGTAATTTACATTCAGTAAAATTTACATTTTGGTGTACAGTTCTGTGAGTTTTGACAAATACAAAGAATTATATAACCACCACCACACACACACACACACACACACACACACAAATAAAACAGTTAATCACCTTCCAAATTCCCTTTTGTTACCCCTTTGTAGTCAAAACCTTCCCCACCCTTAAGTCCTGTCAACACTGATATGTTCTCTATTCCTATAGTTTTTTATTTTCCAGACTGTCATATAAAACGGAACCATACAATATGTAGTATTTTGAATTTGACTTCTTTCACTTGGCATAATAGATTTAAGATTTATCCATGTTGTTGCATGTATCAATAGTTAATTCCTTTTCATTGCTGAGTAGTATTCTACTGTATGGATGTACCACAGTTTGTTACTCCATTTCCCAGTTGAGGAATATTTAGGTTGTTTCTAGTTTTGGCAATTATGAATAAAGCTTCTGTAAACATTCACATACAGGTTTTGGTGTGAACATAAATTTTCATTTTACTTGGGCTAATTTCTAGGAGGGATTGTTGGAGCCTATGGTAAGTGTGTGTTTAACTTTATAAGAAACCTAGAGGGGCTGTATCATTTTGCATTCCCACCAGCAATATATGAGAGTGGCAGTTGTTCTGCCTTCTCACCAACAATTGGCATTGTCAGATTTTTTTTCAATTTCAATAGGTGTATAGACATACCTTACTGTGGTTTTAATTTGCAATTCCTACCGATGAATGATGTTGAGTATATTTTCAAATATTTATTTGCCATCCATATATCTTCTCTGGTGAGGTGCCTGTTCAAAACTTTTGTCTTTTTAAAAAATTGTTTGTTTTGTTATTTCTGAGTTTTGAGAGTTTTTTTTTGAGACAGAGTCTCACACTGTTGCCTGGGCTGGAGAGCAGTGGCTCCATCTCGGCTCACTGCAACCTCTGCCTCCCAGGTTCAAGTGATTGTCCTGCTTCAGCCTCCTGGGTAGCAAATGCCTGGCTAATTGTTCTGTATTTTTA
>NW_012101243.1:1855683-1856764 GCF_000951045.1 Mandrillus leucophaeus
TGTTTTTTTGTAATTTAAAACCTATTGCTATGGCCACAGTAGGGGGCAGCAGAGTACACGGATATTGAAAGAGTCCAGTACTCAGTATTAAAAGGGCAACTTCAGATAAATCACTTAACGTTTCTGAGACTATTTTCTTCTCTGGAAGTCAGGGTTAATTCTCCTTCCCTTGGATCAAAAGAGATAAGCAGATGTAAAAGGGCTTCACTGCAGGACAAACAGGAGAGAGTGTGATTAGAGTCAGCTAAGATAAATATTTGTTGAATAAATGGAGACAGAGGAAGAGGATTTTGGCTATACAACTGTGGAACAGATTGCAGTAGAGAGTTGACAGATTCCGAAGAGAGAAAATGAAAGCTCCAGGAAGAGACTGGCCTATGCCCAGAGCCAGCACTGTGAAGTCAGCACAGGATGTCCTTGGCATGCTCATCTCTGCTCCCTGATCATTGCCCTCCACCTCTACCTCTGGCCTCTAGTTTCCCATCGCTGTGCTGCCGGCTTTTCCTTCCCTTCTCTCCCATCAAAGCACATCTGTCCTATGTCCTGGCCACTCCGAGGCCTGCTCACTGCCATCCACGGTGACAGCTACTTAACCCGATAAATGGATTCTCACTAAAGTGCCCAGGGCAGATAGTGTATTATTTTACCACTCTCAATAACAGGTATTGGACCTTCTTGAGACAGAAGGAATAACTTACTCAAAAATTCTAAGTTTCAAATAATAATAAAGTTTAGATTTTGTGGAAGGAGAGGAAATGGAAGGTTAACAGAGATGAAGACAGTCCTAACTTGGCCGGGCGCGGTGGCTCACACCTGTAATCCCAGCATTTTGGGAGGCCAAGGCGGGCAGATCACCTGAGGTCAGGAGTTCGAGACCAGTCTGATCAACGTGGAGAAACCCCATCTCTACTAAAAATATGAAAATTAGCCAGGTGTGGTGGTGAGCGCCTGTAGTCTCAGCTACTTGGGAGGCTGAGGCCAGCGAATCACTTGAACTTGGGAGGCAGAGGTTGCAGTGAGCAGAGATCATACCACTGCACTCCAGCCTGGGCAACAGAGTGAGACTCCATCTCAAAAAAAA
>NW_012101243.1:1860919-1862414 GCF_000951045.1 Mandrillus leucophaeus
AAAAAAAAAAAAAAAAAAAAAAAAATTAGTTTTGATGAAATCTGATTTATTAAATTTTAAAATTTTCCTCGTATGAATTGTGCTTTAATGTTACATCTAAGAACTCTGCCCAACCCAAAGTGACAAAGGTTTTTCTCCTATGCTTTTTTCTAAAAGTTTCATGAGTTTATATTTAGGTCTATGATACATTTCGACTAAAATTTTTAAATAGAAGGTATGTGGTATAGGTCAAGGTTTACATTTTTGCGTATGAATGTCCCACTATTCCAGCATCATTTCATTTCTTTTTTTTTTTTTTTTTTGAGACGGAGTCTTGCTTTGTCGCCCAGGTTAGAGTGCGATAGCGCCATCTCAGCTCACTGCAACTTCCGCCTCCTGGGTTCAAGCAATTCTCCTGCCTCAGCCTCCAGAGTAGCTGGGATTACAGGCATGCGCTACCATCCCTGGCTAATTTTTGTATTTTTAGTAGAGACAGAGTTTCACCATGTTGGCCAGGCTGATCTCAAACTCCTGACCTGAGGTGATCTGCCCACCTCAGCCTCCCAAATTGCTGGGATTACAGGCGGGAGCCACCACACCTGGCCCATCCAGCATCATTTCTTAAAAAGACAACCTTTCTCCATTGAACTGCCTTTGCACCTTTGTAAAAAAATCAATAGGCCATTTTGGTGTCACTCTGTTTCTGGACTCTATTCTATTGATCTATGTGTCTATCCTCTTGCCAAGAGGATATCAGTATAGTATGTCTTGAAATCAGATAGTGTGAGTTCTCCAACGTTGTTCTACTTTTCCAAAATTGTTTTAGCTTTCCAGTTCCTTTGCCTTTCTGTGTAAATTTTAGAATCAATCTGTTGATATCGACAAAAAAATCCTGCTACAATTTTTATCGGGATTGTGTGAATCTTTATATCAACTGGGGGAGCGCTAACATCTTAACAAAATTGAGCCTTCCAGTCAGTAAACATGTTATATCTCTCCATTTATTTAGCTCTTCCTTTATTTCTTTCATCAGTGTTTTGTAGTTTTCAGCATAAAGATTCTGAACATATTTTGTTAGATTTATCCTTAAAGTATTTCATTATTTTGAAGCTACTGTAAATGATGTTTGATTTGGTTTTCCAATTGCTTGTTGCCGGTATATAGAAATACAGTTTGTTTGTTTTTTTAAATATTATGACTTTATGTCCCGTGACTTTACTAAACTCATTAATTAGTTCTGGGAGCCTTTTTGCAGATTTAATAGGATTTTCTACGTAGAACATCATGTTGGCTAACTAACAGGGATAATTTTATTTCTTTATTTCCAATCCTTATGGTTTTCTTTTTTGCCTTTCCTCTTGCCTTTTTGCACTGGTTAGAACTTTTTGGATGATGTTGAATACAAGTGTGGAGAGTGAGCATCTTTGCCATATTCCCAATCTTAGGGAGAAAATATTCAGTTTTTCACTATTAAGTATGATGCCCATTTCGTAGATTTTTTTTTTTTTTTTTTTTT
>NW_012101243.1:1862564-1864003 GCF_000951045.1 Mandrillus leucophaeus
ATTTTTGTGTTTTTAGTAGAGACTGGTTTTCACCATGTTGACCAGGCTGGTCTCAAACCCCTGACCTCAGGTGATCTGCCCGCTTCACCATCCCAGAGTGCTGGGATTATAGGCGTGAGCCACCATGCCTGGCTATTTTTGAATGTTACACCAGCATTAAATTACCTGGGATAAACTGCACATAGTAGTGAAGTATTATTTAAAAATATATATATATATATATATCTGGATTCCATTTGCTAATAGTTTATAGTTTGTTGAAGTTTTGGGGTATATGTTCATGTGAAGTATTGTTCTATAGTTTTGTTGTTATCTTTTTCAAATTTTGGCATCAGGACCATGCTGGCCTTATAAAATGAGCTAAGTTTTTATTATTTTCTGGAAGAGTTTGTGTGGAATTGATACTATTTCTTTTTTTAACATTTGGTAGAATTTCCCAGTGAAACCATCTAGAGGCCAGGCATGGTGGCTTACGCCTGTAATCCCAGCACTTTAGGAAGTTAAGGCAGGCGGATTGCTTGAGCCAGGAGTTCGAGATCAGCCTGGGCAACATGGTGAAAACCCACCTCTACCAAACATACGAAAAAAAAGTAGCTGGGTGCGGAAGTCTTGGCTGCAGTGAGCTGTGATTGCACCACTGTACTCCAGCCTGAATAACAGGAGTGAGTGCCCGCCAAAAAGAAAAGAAAGAAAAGAAAAGGAAAGAAGAGAAAAGGAAAGAAAAGAGAGAGAGGAAGGAAGGAAGAAAGGAAGCAAGGAAAGAAGGAAGGAAGGAAGGAAGGAAGGAAGGAAGGAAAATAAAAGAAACCATTTGGGCCTGGAGTTTTCTTCTCTACATTGGAAGGTTTTAAACTATTAATTCACTTTTCTTTAGTACATTTAGGACTATTTCTCTTATCTATTTCTTCTGGACTGAGTTTAGGTAATTTGTATCTTTGAAGAAATTGGTCCATTTCATCTAAGTTGCCAAATTTATGAGCATAGAGTTGTTTGTAATATTCTCTTATTATCCTTTTAATATCTGGAGGGTCTGAAGTGACATCCCCCCTTTCATTCCTGATATTAGTAATTTATGTCTTCTCTCTTTCTTTTCCTTGGTAGGTCTGTCAAAAAGTTAATGAATTCTGTATACCTTTTGAAAGCTTTTGGTTTTATTGATTGTTCTCTATTTTTTTTCTGTTTTCAATTTCGTTGAATTCTGCTTTTCTAATTTCTTTTTCTTCTGCTTGATTTAGGTTTAATTTTTTCTTTCTCTAGTTTCTTAAGGTAGAAGCTTAGAATATGATTTGAGGCCTTTCTTTTTTCTGTTACAGGCATGTAAAGCTGTAAATGTTCCTGTACACACTGCTTTAGCTACAACCCATAAATTTTGATATGTTTTGTTTTCATGTTCAGTCAGTTCAAATATTTTCTGATTTACTTTAAGATTTTCTCTCTGA
>NW_012101243.1:1865013-1869169 GCF_000951045.1 Mandrillus leucophaeus
AAAAAAAAAAAAATTGTTAAAGTTTATTTTATGACCCAGAATATGATCTATCTGGGTACATGTTCTGTGGGCATTTGAAAAGAATATGTGTTCTGTTGCTTTTGGGTAGAGTATTTTATAAATGTCCATTATATGAAACCAGTTGATAATGTTATCCAGGTTTTATATATCCTTTTTGATTTCCATCTATTTGCTTATCAGTTATTGAGAACGGAGTTTTGAAGTCTCCCAGTTATGACCGTGGATTTTTCCATGTCTCTTTTAGTTCTATCAATTTTTGCTTCATTTATTTTGGATCTTTGTTAGTTGCACACTAAATTTCAGTGTTTATCTTCTTGGTCAATTGATCCTTTTATCATTATGTAATTTCCCTATATTTATATCTTTATATTTAAAATAAGTTTCCTTAAACCATAAGGCATTTGAGAAGTAAAATAAAGTAGCTTTCTTGCAGATTTTCTTGCAGATAGCATATAGTCGGGTCTTGTTTTTTCCTTTTCCCAATCCGATAATCTTTGTCTTTTTTTTTTTTTTGAAATGGAATCTTGCTCTGCTGCCCAGGCTAGAATGCAATGGCGTGATCTTGGCGCACTGCAACTTCCGCCTCCCAGGTTCAAGCGATTCTCCTGCGTCAGCCTCCTGAGTAGCTGGGATTACAGGTGCATGCCACCACGTCTGGCTGATTTTTGTATTGTTAGTAGAGACGGGGTTTCACCATGATGGTCAGGCTGGGGGAGTTTTCTATTGTTGATTTCTTGTTCAATTTTGGTATAGCCAGAGAACATGCTTTATGTGGTTTTAATTTATTAAAAATTGTTAAAGTTTATTTTATGACCCAGAATATGATCTATCTGGGTACATGTTCTGTGGACATTTGAAAAGAATATGTGTTCTGTTGCTCTTGGGTAGATTGTTTTATAAGTGTCCATTATATGAAACCAGTTGGTAATGTTATCCAGGTTTTATACATCTTTTTTGATTTTCATCTATTTGTTTATCAGTTATTGAGAAAGGAATTATTGAAGTCCTCCAATTATGACTGTGGATTTTTCCATGTCTCTTTTAGTTCTATCATTTTTTGCTTCATTTATTTTGGATCTTTGTTAGTTGCGTAGTATATTTCAGTGTTTATCTTCTTGGTGAATTGACACTTTTATCATTATGTAATTTCCCTATGTTTATATCTTTATATTTAAAATAGGTTTCCTTAAACCATAAGACATTTGAGAAGTAAAAATAAAATAAAATAGCATATAGTCGGGTCTTGTTTTTTTCTTTTTCCAATCTGATAATCTTTGTCTTTTCTTTTTTTTTTTTGAAATGGAATCTTGCTCGGCCACCCAGGCTGGAATGCAATGGCGTCATCTTGGCGCCCTGCAACCTCTGCCTCCCAGGTTCAAGTGATTCTCCTGCCTCAGCCTTCTGAGTAGCTGGGATTACAGGCACATGCCACCATGTCCGGCTGATTTTTGTATTGTTAGTAGAGACGGGGTTTCACCATGTTGGCCAGGCTGGTCTTGAACTCCTGACCTCAGGTGATCCGCCCGTCTCGGCCTCCCAAAGTGCTGGGATTACAGGCATGAGCCACTGCTCCCAGACATCTTTGTCTTTTAATTGGTGTGTTTAGACCATTTACATTTTTAAGGACCATTTACATTTAATGTAATTATTGATAAGAGTGGATTTTGGTCTACGATTTATCATTTTTCTGCTTGTCTCCTGCATTTTTTTGCCTCTCAATTTCCCCTTTCCTGTTACATTTTGGATTATTTGAATATATTTTATATTTCAATTTAATATATTGGTTGTCTATATCTTTCGTGGGTTTTTTTTTTTTTTTAAGCTGTTGATCTAGGGATAATACACATACCTAATTTTAACAGTCAACTTAAAATCAATATTTTTACGCTTCAAGTAAAACACTGACATCTCACAACTACAGGCATACCTATAGTTCTAGACCACTTCAGTAAAGTGAATATTGCAGTAAAGTGAATCACACAAGGTTTTTGGTTTCCCAGTGCATACAAAAGTTATGTTTAAGGCCGGGCACAGTAGCTCACACCTATAATCTTAGCAATTTGGGAGGCCGAGGCAGGCAGATCACCTGAGGTCAGGAACTCGAGACCACCTTGGTCAACATGGTGAAACCCCGTCTCTACTAAAAATACAAAAATTAGCTAGGCATGGTGGCAACGTGCCTGTAATCCCAGCTACCTGAGTGGCTGAGGCAGGAGAATCGCTGGAACCTAGGAGGCGGACATTGCAGTGAGCCGAGATTGCCACTGCACTCCAGCCTGGGCGACAGAGCAAAGAGTTCGTCTAAAAAGAAAAACAATAATAAATAAAACTTATGTTTATACTATATTATAGTCTAATAAATGTGCAATAACAATATGCCTAATAACATTAGACATTGCATACAATGTTATGCAATGACATTATGTCTAAAATGTAAATACCTTAGTTAAAAAGTACTTTGTTGCTTAAAAATGTGAACAATCATCTGAGCCTTCGGTGAGTCATAATCTTTTTTCTGGTGGAGGGTCTTGCCTCAGTGTGATGACTACTGACTGATAAGGGTGGTGGTTGCTGAAGATTGGAGTAGCTGTGGCAATTTCTTAAAATAACACAACAATAAAGTTTGCATATCAATTGACTCTTCCTTCCACAAAATATTTCTCTGTAGCATGTGACGCTGTTTGATAGCATTTTACCCACAGCAGAACCTTTTTCAAAATTGGAGTCAATCCTCTCAATTCTGGCTGCTTCTTTATCAACTAAGTTTGTGTAATATTCTAAATCCTTTGTTTTCATTTCAACAATGTTTACAGTATCTTCAACAGGAGTAGATTCTATCTTGACAAACCACTTTCTTTGCTCATCCAGAAGAAGCAACTCCTCATTAATTAAAGTCTTATCATGAGATTACAGAATTCAGTCATGTTTGCAGGCTTCACTTTTAATTCTAGCTGTCTTGCTATTTCCACTACATCAGCAGTTTCTTCCTCCACTGAAGACTTGAACCTCTCAAAGTCATTCATGAGGGTTGGAATCAACTTCTTCCAAATATCTGTTAATGTTGATATTTTTAACCTCCTCCCATGAATCACAACTGTTCTTAATGACATTTAGAATGGTGAATCATTTCCGGAAGGCTTTTTATTTACTTTGCCCAGATTGACCAGAGAAGAGAAATCACTATCTATGGCAGCTCTAGCCTGGGAAATGTTTTGTTTTGTTTTGTTTTGTTTTGTTTTTTGAGACAGTGTCTCACTGTGTTGCCCAGGCTGGAGTGCAGTGGTGCGATCTCGGCTCACTGCAACCTCCGACTCCCAGGTTCAAGTGATTCTTCTGCTCAGCCTCCCAAGTAGCTGGGACTACAGGTGCCTGCCACCATGCCAGTCAATTTCCACATTTTTATTAGAGACGGGGTTTCACTATGCTGGCCAGGCTGCTCTTGAACTCCTGACCCTGTGATCCGCCCACCTCGGCCTCCCAAAGTGCTGAGATTACAGGCATGAACCACTGCGCCCAGCCTGTATTTCTTAAGTAAGACTTGAAAGTCGAAGTTACTCCTTGATCCATGGACTGCAGAATGAATGATGTGTTAGCAAGAATGAAAACAACCTTAATCTCCTTGTACATCTCCATCAGGGCTTTTGGGTGACCACGTGCATTGCCAATGAGCAGTAATATTTTGAAAGGAATCTTTTTTCCTGAGCAGTAGGTCTCAACAACGGGCTTAAAATATCCAGTAAACCATGCTATAAACAGATATGCTGTCCTCCAGGCTTTGTTGTTCCATTTATGGAGCATAGGCAGAGAATTCACATCATTCTTAATGGTTCTATGATTTTCATAATGGTAAATGGACATTGGCTTCAACTTAAAGTCACCAGCTGTATTATCCCTTAATAAGAGAGTCAGCCTGTCCTTTGAAGCTTTGAATCCAGGCAATGACTTATCTCTAGCTATAAAAGTCCTAGATGGCTGGCTGGGCATGGTAGCTTAAGGCTGTAATCCCAGCACTTTGGGAGGATGAGGTGGGCAGATCACGAGGTCAGGAGTTCGAGACCAGCCTGGTCAGCATGGTGAAACTCCATCTCTACTAAAAATACAAAAAATTAGGCGGGCATGGTGGTGCACACCTGTA
>NW_012101243.1:1869889-1871356 GCF_000951045.1 Mandrillus leucophaeus
TTTTTTGAGATGGAGTCTTGCTCTGTCATCCAGGCTGGAGTGCAGTGGTGCAATCTCGGCTCTCTGCAACCTCCACTTCCCTGGTTCAAGCAATTCTCCTGCCTCAGCCTCCCGAGTAGCTGGGACTACAGGCGCATGCGCCACCATGCCAGGCTAATTTTTGTATTTTTAGTGGAGACGGGGTTTCACCATGTTGGCCAGACTGGTCTCAAACTCCTGACCTCATGATCCGCCCACCTCAGCTTCCCAAAGTGCTAGGATTACAGGTGTGAGCCACTGCACCTGGCCATGACTCTTCTTTTCTAAAGAATTTCTAAATTCTTTTCTAAAGAAGAAGAATTATAACCCTATAATTTAGAGGCCATTACAGGAATTTCTAAATTCTTTTCTAAAGAAGAATTATAACCCTATAATTTAGAGGCCATTATAGGGTTATTCATTGGCCTAATTTCAATGTATTGTGCCCCACAGAATAGGGAGGGCCAAGAAGAGGCAGAAAGGTAAGAGAACAGCTGGGTGAGTGGAGCAGCCAGACACATATTACATGTATCAACTATAGGTTTGCCATCTTATATAGATGTGATTTGTGACACCCCAAAACAATTACAATTGTAAAATCCAAGAACACTGATCACAGATCACCACACCAGATATAATAATAATGAAAAAGTTTGGGCTGGGTTCAGTGGCTCACATCTGTAATCCTAGCACTTTGAGAGGCCAAGGTAGGAGGATCACCTGAGGCCAGAAGTCCAAGACCGGCCAGGAGTCCAAGACTAGCCTGGTCAGTGTACTGATACTTTGTCTCTACAAAAGAAAAAAGAAGTTTGAAATATTGCAAGAATTACCGGAATGTGACACAAGAAACAGGAAGTGAACATATACTATTGGAAAAATGGCACTGATAGACTTGCCTCACAAACCTTCAATTTGTAAAATCACAATATCTAGAAAGCATGATAAAATGAATAAAATGAGGTATGCCTATATATGGGTCCCTTTACCCTCCCCCTGTTGTTTACAATTGCCCTATCCATGACATCTACATACATTGAAACTCTCCTAGACTGTGTTAATAAATTTTATTTCAATGATCATAAATAACTTTATGTAAGGAGAGAAAAATAACCTATCTTTATCCAATTCTGTTGCTCTTCCTTCATTTCTGTAGTTCCAAATTTCCTTTTGGTATTATTTCATTTTGGCTTCTATTAGCATTTCTTTCAGAGCAGGTGTTCTGGAGACAAATTCTCTTAGGCTTTCTTTATCTGAGAATGTTTTTATTTCACTTTTATTCTCAAAGAGAATATTCACTAGATAGAAAATTTCAAGTTGACAGTTCTTTTTTTTTTTGCTTTTTGAGATGGAGTCTCGCTCTGTCGCCCAGGCTGGAGTGCAGTGACCGGATCTCGGCTCACTGCAAGCTCTGCCTCCCCGGTTTATGCCATTCTCCTGCCTCAGCCTCCC